>NW_016808328.1:3760041-3892640 GCF_001698545.2 Rhinopithecus bieti
AAAAAAAAAAAAAAAAAAAAAAAAAAAAAAAAAAAGGCTGAGTTGGAACCCACTTTGTCGAGCTCTCTCAAGCCTGTGCCCTTCCTCACTGGCTCACTCTGCCCTGCTTGGTATCCAGGCTGTGTAGTTATGCATTTAGAGCCCTGGTTTCTGGAAGGAAGGGCTTCAGCCAAGCAACAGGTTTATTAAGCACCTACTGTGTGTTTTGGGGAGGTGCTTTGTGAGGCTAAAGCTTGTGAGGATGGAGAGATTGGGTTCCTCTGTGAGAGATCTCGAGGCTGCATGCCCCCATCCTACCGCAGAAGGCATTCAAGCCCCTGAGGATGCCAGGACAGAGCAGCCAGGGCAGGACAGCGAGTACTGTGGGAAGGACTTTCTTCCTGGCAGGAGCGTCCCTCACAGTGACTCAGAGCAGTGTGAAGACCTCAGAGAGGTTTTGTAGCCATATCTGCATCCACTGATCCTTAGGCAAGTCATTAGGTCTCTGGGACCTGGGCTTTCTGATCTGTGAAATGGGGAAGATGATTGTACCTAATTTACAGGGTGGATTTAAGGACTGGATGAAAGCGCTTGGCACAGGGCCTCGGGAACTAAAAGGGGCTGTGCCATTGAGCCGCAGTGCACGGGTGATAGGGACCTAGGTCCCGAGGAGCTCGGAAGAGCTGGATCTGCTCTGTTTGCACACCTCAATTTCCCCCGTCAGCCATGGCAGACATGTAACTCTTGCATGATCGGCCTCACGGGGCTGTTGTCAGGATCACAGAGATCCCGGAACGCGTAGGTGCGGCCCCGTGATCTGCGCACTGAGAGAACGGGTCCCGCGGGAGGGGGCGGTGTGCGGGCGCAGGTGCGCCCTTGTGAGCTGGGAGACGTGCGGCGCCTGGCGCCGGGGGAGGGCGAGGACGGGCGCTGGAGACGCCTCCGTGTAAGGGAGGGGTGAGGAAGTGTGAGGGGCGGCAAGCGCGCGGTCGGCTACTCTGGTCTCTGTCCCGGCGGCTCCGGGTCCCCACCCTTCTCGGAAAGGCACCCGGGGCGCTGTCCCTGGTCCTGGAGCCCGGCCGGCCCTCGCCTGCAGTTCTCGTGAAGGCCAGTTGGTGGCGCCCGAGACCGCGGCGGACATGTGCATGTGCTTGTGGGTTTGCAGCATAGGTTCATGTGAGCCTGTCCACAAGCATTTGATCTTGACGTGATCTCTATGGGCATGAGTTAGATGTCTCTTTGGATGTGCATGGCACAGTACTAGGCCAAGTGCATGTGTGACTTGGGAAAGTTTGTGTGCAAGTGTGCACAGAGGTCTACCAGAGACCTTGTCTGTCTGTTCAGACTCTATCACCAGTGTCTGAACAGTGTCAGCCACACAGTGGGTGCTCAATACAGTGTCAGCCACATAGTGGGTGCTTGATACACACCTGCTGAATGATTGGGGGAAGGAATGAAAGAATATACACCTGGGTGCTGTCTCCAGAAGGGCTTTGCTTCCCAGGGCCTTTCAAGGCTCATGATCTGCATGGAGATGAGAAACACATCCTCAGGGGTAGGGCCTGAGTGGTGTTAGGTATTCTGGTCAGGCCAGATTTTCCTGGTCCGTGACGGGGTCCCTTTAAGTAGGCAGGGGTCTCAGAAACCCATTGAATAGAGCAGGAGTCTCAGAGCCAGGGCAGAGGCTGGCTCAGTAACCTCACTGGCCAGCTGCCTAGGGAAGGGCTGTGAGCCAAGTCACACCCACTTTCCCTCCCTTCCCAGGGGCTGGGGAACCTCAAGGAGACTCTTTCCAGAAGCTTCCTGGGATTGGGTGGGTGTGGCTTGGCTAGAAAGGCCATGGGCAAAGTAAGGATAATCATACTTCCAGAGCTAGCAGAATTCTGTCAAGGCAAATGCATCTTTTCTTTTTTTTTTTTTTTTTTTTTTTTAAGATGGAGTCTTGCTCTGTCACCCAGGCTGGAGTGCAGTGGTATGATCTTGGCTCACTGCAACCTCTGCCTCCCAGGTTCAAGCGATTCTCCTGCCTCAGCCTCCTGAGTAGCTGGGTGCCACCACGCCCAGTTGATTTTTGTATTTTTAGTAGAGACGGGGTTTCACCATGTTCGTTAGGCTGGTCTCAAACTCCTGACCTTGTGACCCGCCCTCCTCAGCCTCCCAAAATGCTGGGATTAAAGGTGTGAGCCACTGCACCCAGCCCATTATTAGGTCTTTAACCCAGCAAAGTGAGAGTAGGGCTTTAACAGATGAGCAAACTGAGGCCAGAGAGGAAAACTGATTAATGCAAAGCCACACAGGAGGCTGCCTGGGCCAGGGCAGGAAGCCCAGGACTGCCTCCTCTCCTGCCCAAAAGGCCTGGGGCAGATATCCTGAATGAGTATGATTGGGGGAGGGGAGGAGGCTATTGGGGGTCCTGGCAAGCGCTGGCTCCACCAGCCCCACCTAGAGCCCAGACCTGAGATCTTCCCGGGGTTTGCTCCTCCCTCTCCCCTTGCATTTCCCTGGAAAGGGGGAGCTGGAGGTAGGTGGGTGGAATACCCAGAGTTCAGTGAGAGGTGAACTTGGAAAGGCAGCTCTGCAACCCTCCACCTTGTGCTCTTCTCTCTTCCTCTACAGTCTGGCAGCTGTTTGAACAACTTGGGTACAAACCTAGGAGGCCCACAGGGAGGCTTCCTCTCAGAAGGAGGGCCCGGACCCTGGAAAGCAGCCTGGCACTGTTTTCTAGGTATGAGACTAGAGGCCAAGGAGGAAGAGGGCTAAACCTCCTTCAAAGATGTCAGTGACTTCCCAGTGCCAGTCAGCAGGCACCCTGTCTGTGCTGACTGTGGAGCAGTGATGTCTGTCCCCATCACAGTGGGCCAGTGAGACCAGTGTCATAGGATGTTACTAATGTGTTTGACGTCACACAGCTAGGAAGCATCAGAGCCTAGTCCAACCCTGGTCCCTGTCACACTGCCTCTGTGTGGGTGTGTCAGTCCTGGAGGCTGTTCCACATGCCCACACACAGATCTCTCCCAGTCTGTCCCATAGCTGCATGGCACTGCATGGCATACGTGAACCATAATTTATCACATTTCCTCTGGGTGGCCATTTAGTTTTAGAATTCTTACGAATAAATATTTGCTAGCCCTACAAAAATGGCAACTTCATATAGTTTAGCCTAATAAAAATGATGTCGCTACAACAATTTTTTTCTTTTTTTTTTTTTTTTTTCTTTGAGACAGAGTCTTGCTCTGTCACCCAGGGTAGAATGCAGTGGTGTGATCTTGGCTCACTGCAACCTCCACCTTCTGGGTTCAAGCGATTCTCCTGCCTCAGCCTCCCTAGTAGCTGGGACTACAGGTACCCACCACCATGCCCGGCTGATTTTTGTATTTTAGTAGAGATGAGGCTTCACCATGTTGGCCAGGCTGGTCTTGAACTCCTGACTTCAAGTGATCCACCCAACTCGGCCTCCCAGAGTGCTGAGATTACAGATGTGAGCCACCGTGCCTGGTCTTTCTTTTTCTTTTTTCTTTTCTTTTTGAGACAGGGTCTTGTTCTGTCACCCAGGCTGGAGTGCAGTGGTGCAGTCAGGGCTCACTGCAGCCTCAACCTCCCAGGCTTGAGCAATCCTCCCACCTCAGCCTCTCAAGTCACTAGGACTACATATGTACACTGTCACACCTGGCTAATTTTTTGAGTTTTTATAGAGACGAGGTCTCACTGTGTTGCCTAGGCTGGTCTCCAACTCCTGGTCTCAAGTGATCCTCCCTATTCAGTCTCCTAAAGTGCTGGGATTACAGATGTGAGCTACTGAGCTCAGCCAGCAAGTGTTTTATTTAACAAACACATGTTAAGTGACAAATACTCTACTCTTCTGAATGCTTTATCATTGGTAACTTATTTAATCCTTGGCAAAACCCTTTGATGTAGGTACTGTTATTTTCATTATCAACTCCATCTTGCTGATGAAGAAACTGAGGCACAGAAAGCTTAAGTAACTTGCCCAAGGTCACACAGGTGACAAGTGGGAGAGCTGAGATTGTAGCCTTCAAGGGTGAGGATATAAGCACATGCCTCAGTGTCCCTTGTCCTTGCCATTCATCTACAGGCTCACGTGCTATGATGCAGACGGTAAATTCTTGGAAGTGGTCTTGTAGGTTAACAGGATGCATTTAAATTCAGCTGTCACTAAGGGACCAGAAGCTGGTCAGGGACTGTCCTGCTGCAACCCTGGCCAAGGGAACGTGACCCCCACTAACCACCCCACTCCCACCCCACCCCATCCCTTGCCAATGAGGCAGCTGCAGCTGGTCAGAGCAGAGAGGCTGGAGCCCACACTGGGCTCTTTGTCTTCGGTGGGAACCCTGCGGCCCCCATGGCTCCTCTCAAGGGCCCACTGTCCCAGTACTAGCAGGGCCTCCCAGGGGCGAGGCCTGGCTGGGAAACTTGGCACATTGGCGGCCCCTTGGCCACTCTGCCAACTGGGCATGCAGAACCCACTCAGGGATCATTCCCACTGAAAAGACTGGTGAGGCATAGGTCCATGTCTAAGGGGATGCAGCAGCCCAGATGTGGCTGGAGTCCAGGCCCCAGCCCAAGCACTGTGCACATCCCCATAGCCCAGGCCTAGCTTTTCAGTCCTCTACCCCAACCGCCTCCCACCTCTCTGAGAGCCCCTGCTGCTGCTGCTACTACTTAGGAAGGAGGGAGGGAGGGAGGCTGTTGCTGCTACTACTTAGAAAAAAGGAGGGAAGGAGGGAGGGAGGGAGGGACGGAGGCTATTGCTGTTACTACTACTTTAGGAAGGAAGGAGGAAGCGGAGCGGCGGAGGGAGGGGCTGTTTGCTGCTACTACTTAGAAAGCGGAGGGAAGGGAAGGGAGGGCGAGGGAGAGGCAGGGAGGAAGGAAGGATGCGATGGAAGGAAGGAGGGAAGGAAGGAAGGAAGGACGGGGAAGGAAAGAGGGAAGAAGGGAGGGAGGAGAGGGAAGGAAAGAAGGAAAGGGAGGGAAGGAAAGGAAAGGAAGGGAAGGGAAGGGGAAGGAAGGAAGGAAGTTCCTCCCTTTCAGGCAGGACCTTCAGTGCTCCCAGGACCCCAACTCCTCAGGAGCCTGCCCTGCGAGCTGCTTCCTCCCGGCAGGAATCTGGCAAGCGGCTGCCCAGGAAGCAGGAAGGGGGCCCATTCCAGGCTTTCCAGAGCAACCTTGCCCAAAGGGGGAAGCCAAGACCCCTTCCTGAGCGACTGCAACCAAAGGGGACATAGTTTCTAAGGCGAAATGAGGAAATAATGGTTTTGTTCTGCCCCAGGCCTTCTGCAAACCCTTGGCAAGTGGGCTTTTGAGGGCCCCTGTACCCACCAGAATGTGCAGAGAAGAGGTCGCAGGTGGGCAGCTTGATGGAGGGGGCTGGAGGGGCCAAGATCCCCAAGAGAGAAAAGTAATTGGTGTGAGCGAGGATCTCAATTTCTTTGTGTTCTAAAAATGGGGAAACCGGGCAGCGCCAACCTATTCCTGCCTAGGTTGAGACAAAAAAACTGTGGAGACGTCATTTTCCTTAAGGTGCAGCTGCAGCCGCTCACCAAAAGCCCAGGCCGGGTTCCCAGGTGGAAACAGCCTCCTGAAAGGCTTCTGCAGAAATCCCTGCCCTGCACTGTCCTTGTTGCCCTTGGTTCATTCCTTCCTCCCTTATCCCCTGGGCTTGCATCTGGGCGCCCCTGCCGAGTTTGTTTAAACAAGGAAAATTCCGTAAGAAAACCTCGAGGACTGGTGGGAGGACTGGCCTCCTTCGGGTGGCAGGGCCTGGGGGGGAAGGATCTCTTCCCTCTATGGGGGAAGAGTGGGTTGGTTGGGGCTGGGGAGGGCAGTGTGCCTCAGGGGTCGGGGCTAGCTGACCCGGTGTTCTGCTGACAACAGCTCCAGTTGGGTGGGGGGGAAAAAACAGCTTACTCCTGGAGGAAAGAGCACTGCGGACTGAGTTCTGGCCGCGAGCTGCGCGCTGCAGGGAAGAGGGACTTGGGAAGGTATTTTGTTGAGTGAATAAAGTTACCTTGGCTTGCAGAAAAAAAAAAAAAAAACCCCCCTTTTTTTTCAAAGAAGCCCAGTTTTCCTCTCCAGGGTTGGGGACCTGGGCCTGCCATGACTTTTCAAGGAGGGCGGAATGGAGGGAAGTGTCTTCCACTCCTCCCCCTTTGGGCTTTCCTCCTCCCCTCACCAAGGGCAAAGGGGGAAGGGGGGCTCCTGGGGGAAGGGGGGAGACAGGTGGGCAAAGCGAGGGGTTATTGGAAGACTGTTCCTTACTCATTTGTTTCGCAGGGAAGGGCAAGAACGCCTGACCCCGCTGGTTGGAACTCTTGCTTACCCGCATTTTATTAAAGCATCTACTTCTACGGCCAGGACCTGGGCCGAGCGCTTTAACGTTGCGTGAGACTCAGTTTCGTCATCCCCAGGCGTTCCTTAGGAGGCCGGCGGCAGGGAATTCCCCACTTTACAGATGAAATTTCGAGGGACAGGAAGGAAGCGGGACATGGCCCTTGCCATGGCCAGACCCAGGCATCTGGGCAGAGGAGCTTTCCCAGCCTCGTGATGATGGGGACGGATCCGCCGGATGGCAAGCGCGGCGGGCTCGAGGGGCCGGGGAGGAGGCGTCCCCCCAGCAGGAGGGTCTGCGGCCTGGACGGGGGGGCGGGGCGGGGAAGGAGGGTTGGGGAGGCGGTGCCCCGCGGGCCCCTCAAAATCCCGGCCCGGCCGGCCCGGCTCGGAAAGTCCCGCCGAAGGCCCCCGCCCGGGCCGGGGCCAGGGGCGGGCGCCGGAAAACAAAGGCGGCCCCTTTCCTGGCGCCGGGGCGGCCCCCGGGCAAGCTTGGGACCGCGGGGGGGCCCGCTCGGGCGGATGACCAGGGGACCCCCATCTGGGGGGCGGGGGCGGGGGCGGGGCGGGCCGTCGGGTTGCCAAAGGTGACCCGGGGGGGGCGGGCGGGGGAAAGGCGGCTCAGGGCTTTGGCGCGGGCCGGGGCCCCAGGGCGCGGGCGGGCGGGCACCACCATGGAGGCGGGCCGGGAAGGGGCCGCAGCTTCCACCTTCGGGGCCTACGGGGCGGGGTAGGGCGCGGGGCGGGGCAAGGGCCGCGTGCGCGCGTGTGCCCCACGCCCCGTGGGGGAGCCCCGTGGCGGGGTGTGCGCCGGCGGCGTCGGCGGACATGGGGCCCTGAGCTGTGACTGCTATGGGGGCTGAGCGTTTGACCTCAGTGCGCGCATGGCTGTCATGTTGCGGCGCCTGTGTGTGTGTGTGTGTGTGTGTGTGTGTGCGCGTGCGTGTGTGTTTCTGTGTCTGTGTGTTCCCATTGCCTGTGCATGTGCCTGTGGGGGGAGGTGAGTGCAGGGTGGACATTGCCGTGTTTGTGTCTAAGCACATGATAGTGGCGCTTATGTATGTGACTGGGGCTGCGGGGCTTCTGGGCCTGTGTGTGTGCATGCATGTGTGCGCGCCTGCTCGCATGTATAGGTATGTGGGAGTGGGGGCAGGCAGGTCAGGGGGAGGCTCTGCTGGACCTCCCACTTTGCCTCTGCAGCTGCTGAGCCTCTCAGTGAGGCTCTGGATAAAGGGACTCTAGAAGCCCTTAGTAGGCCCTGCCCACTCTGGGCACCAGGCTGCCCTCCTTCCTGCATCCTGGCTCTCGGGAACCCCCTCCTCCCTGTGCCACTGGCTGCCTGGGCTTGAAGGCCTGGAGGAGATCAGAGTGGCAGCAGGTTCATCTTGGGGTCAAGGGATGCAGAGGTGGGATGGGGATTTATGCCTGTTGCGGAGATTTGGCAAACTGGAGAGAAGATGGATTAGACAGAGTGTTCTCAGAGCCCCTGCCCAGCCAGACAAGCAGCTCCATGACTTTCACCAGCCCTGCCTCTCAGTGGTCAGAGGGACCCTGGGACTCACCTTGGGGAGTGGAGTGCTGGGGCTTGTGTGTGGACATGGTCAGTGCTCGCTGAGCTATGGGGATTTTGTCCAAACTGCCTTCCCCTTGTGGACGCTCAACTTTTGAGGTGACCCCAGCAGAGGGGCGGGGTGGGGTGGGAGGCCAGAGGCTGCCCTTCCATCTGGGGTCTTGCTTGCTGTCAGGTGACAGCTGGGCTAGGCCCTGAGTTTCCTGGCCAGCCGACACCGAGGAGCAGCTCGCAGGCTGGGTCCTGTTCTATGACCTTGGGCCAAGTCCTGGCTTCTCTGACCTCCCTGTCTGCAGAGTCGGCCTTCCCCATCAGCTGTCCCTGGGAGCCCCCAGCCCTGCCCTTCGGAGGACGCCCCTTCACTGGCAGAGTGGACTGGGCTCCCTCCTCATCCCCTTCTTAGCTCTGGGCAGGAGGCGAGTTGTTTGTTGTCCCAACAGCTGCTCAGCCCCTGCCCCCAGCGGCACCAGGGTGCCCTCAGAGTGCAGTAGGAGAATCAGGGCGGGGAGGGAGTGCTACCCAAACATGTGTTCTGGGGCTGGATCTGGGAGGATTTGGGGGAGACAAAGTCTGAGGTGCCCCTGAAGTCTTGGGGAGCAGGGTATGTGTGTTGGGATGAGGGTGGGGGGAAGCTCCTCCTAGATCTCCTCCCAGATTTGCAGACATTTGCTTCCTGGGTGGATATGAATGAACAGCTTCAGGATTGAGGCAGGCTGTGGGCCTTGAGGCTGATGTTCTTTCTGCCCACCATAAACCATAGACATCCAGCAAACTGCTCCATCCTGCCTGGAAAAGCTCTAAGCTAGCCCCAGCTGCACACCTACATCCTTGCCATGATCCAAACTGCTGTAGTCACTGTCCTACTCCACCTGTCCCCCTACCCCTGCTAACACCCCACAGCCCTGCCCCCTGCCCCACTGCCCCCAGTCTTGCCTCTTTTCCTGGCTCTTTAACCCCCATGCCTTCCCATGTCCCTAATCTGACAGTTGAACCCCTGCAAGCCTAAGGGTGATAGTGACTGCATCAGGTATCCTTAGAAACAGGACCTTCTCCAGCCCCGCTGGGAGGGTGGCGCAGTGCAGGTGGGTCTGATTTGCTGGACCAAGCTAGTGAGAAGGGATGTCCCCTCACCTGTGGCCCCTCTTATTGTGTTTCAGGGTGGACAAGTCCTTCACCCCTCGCCGGAGTGTATGGTGAGTACTGGGGACTCTCAGGAGGGCCTGGGTTGCCTTGGCTGGTCCCTGCAGATACCCCCAATCCATTCCTACCCCTGCGATGCCAGGCCAGACCTCACCAAGCCTCCAAGCATCCTCTCAAGGCAAGGGGGTGGGCAGACCGTCTTACCAGGTCTGTCCCCAGAGTACTTTTTTAGAGAGCCTTGGAGGCAGGCAAAGCAGGTTCACGTCTTCACTCTGCCACTGCCTGTGTGACTTTCAACAATTCCTTAACCTCTCTGAACCTCAGTTTTCTCATCTGTGAAATGGGGATTAAAATGCCCGTTAATAGGGTGTAAAGTAAAAAGAACAAAACAAAACTGGACCTGACATATTGTGGGCCCTTTTGCTCAAATGCTTCCTTCCTTTTTTTCTTCTCTATTTCTTCCCACCTCAGGTGGCTCCTTGCTGGGCCAGGGTTCCCTTAGCCTTTACTGACCCTGAATCCTCTAGTTACTTCCCGTGACAGCCCTCAGAACCGCCCCCCTCCCATATTTCCTGTGTCTGGGGCTGCCCTCTGGAGGAGGAGGGAACGAGGCAACCATGTCTGGAGCTTCCCAACACCAAGAGGCAATGGGTGGAGGTGCAGCCTCACCTCGGGATACACCGTAGCACCCTGATGCCCCAGCAGGCGGGGTGCCTCCTGTCTTCCCTGGCATCAGCATCATGTGGGCCTGGCTGGCTGCTCCTCCTGCTGCTTCACCTCCAGCAGGAGAGCCCCCCAACTGCTCTGGCTGCTGCTTCCTGCCCCTGCTCAGGGCTTCCTGGGGTCCGTGGGTCCTGCAGTACCCCCCAGCTGCTGGGCGACTCCCATCTGGCACCATGGTCCCCACAGAGCCCTCCTGGGAAGCCAGGCCTGGGGTGGGAGGCACACAGGGTGCCTCGGCTAAGCTCCCAGCCTGCCTTTCTATTTCCCTTTGATGCTCTCCATGCAACCTCGGGCTGCTTCCTCTCCCTTTCTGGGCATCGTCTCCTGCTGCTGTGCCTAGTCCATTTGAACCCCTCCTTCTGCAAGATGGTGTCCTATGCTCAGAGCAGGGGCAGACTGGGTGGGGGATACAGGCAGAGGTGAGGAAGGTGCCATCCTTTCCTTCAGGGAGTTCAGTAATAACACCACTGACAACCGCCACTTCTTAGGCACGTGCTATCTACTGGTTACTGCACTAGGTGCCTGACATGTGTTATCTCATGTAACTTAGACCATACCTCAGAGTTAGGGACTATTATCTCTAATTACGGATAAGAACAATGAAGCCCAGAGTGGGAAATGAGTTGCCCAAGGTCACACAAGCAGTTGGGATTTGAACCTTGATCTTCCAGACCCTGTGCAGAACCCAGAGCCTCACCTACTCTGTCCCAGGGCCACCAGGCCACAGGGATGGTCTGAACAAAGGATGTGCTTGAGGGAAAACTCAGAGACAGGGGCCACCCAGAAGGCCCACTCTAGGGAGCCCTAAGCCAAGAATTAGAGTTGACAGCCCAGGACTGATTGTAACTGGCCAGCTGTGTGACTTTGGGCGAGTCCCATCCCCTCTCTAGGCTTCCCAGTTGACCCATCTATCAAGTAAAGATTGGCCATTCCTCCAGGACACGCCCCATTACCCAAAATGCCTTGCCTGTGCCCGCCTAGCTGGAGCCGCTGTCCAAGGTGCTAACCGTAGGCCCTCCCTTCCCAGCTGCCAAAGGCCATCGCTTAACTCCAGTCCATGCTTGGCATATGGTTAGTGCTCAGTCAGTGGTGGTCATTTTGACCATTAATCATGATCTTCCGGCACTCAAGGCCTGTCTCCACCTCCTTTTCTAGTTTGGGGCTTGCTTCTCCCATGCCCTGTATTTCTGATCAACGGGAACATGGCCCCAGTCAGCGTCACCTCCCCTTGATGTCCCTCCACTTCCATTTCCACAGGCCTTCGCCACACCTCCAGCCCACCTTTGTCACCATTTGTTGAGTGTTTTCTTTCTTGATCCCCACACCCCCATTCCCTCTTCAGAATGCCTCCTCTGCTGCTATAGAGCATGCACTCGTGAATCTTCCTGGGTTAGGGGAAAGAGCATGGACTTCAGAGTCTGACAGGTGTGGACTGGAATCTGCCTCTGCCACATTCTAGTTGTGTGACTTTGGCAAGTCATTTTCCCTCTCTGGGCCGCACTTGCTACTCAACATGTGCTCGTTGAATAGGGCATTTCCGGAAGTTGACTTCGGGTGAGCTGCATGTGTTCACATAACCCTGCAGTGCAGAGCAGGCTCTGAACTCCTTGAAAGCAGAGGTGCTTCAGTCACTTTTTGTTTTTTTGGAGACAGGGTCTCATTCTGTCGTCCAGGCTGGAGTGTAGTGGTGCAATCTCGGCTCACTGCAACCTCCACCTCCTGGGTTCAGGTGAATCTCTTGCCTCAGCCTCCTCAGTAGCTGGGACCACAGATGTGTGCCATCACTCCTGGGTAATTATTTTTGTATTTTTAGACAAAGTCTCACCATGTTGGCCAGTCTGGTCTTGAACTCCTGAGCTCAAGTGATCCTCCCACCTCGGCCTCCCACTGAGTTACATTTGAACTCAACTTAGCCCCACTTTCTCCCATAAAGGCCAGGCTGTACTTTTCTCATGTCTCTGTCCTCCACATGGTCTTGTACAACTACCATGCCCATAAATGCTTAATGCTTGTGGAATTGAATTGAATGTGTTCAGGGAAGGGAATGAGTAAAACCTTGTCAGTAGTCTGGGAAGGCTTCCTGGAGGAGGTGATTTTCCCCCACCCCTTTACAAAACAGGATTAAGAGGTTAGAGCTTGGATTAAGGGAGCAGTGAGTCTTGGTAGAGGCCAGATGTGATCATGGCTAAGTTCCCCTATGCACCGCCAACCCCTCTCAGCAGGTTGTTTGCAGTGGGGGACCTCAGAGTAGGTGTGCAGATGCAAGAGGAAGGAGGCCCAGTGTGAGGGTTGGGAGCCAGTGGGACAGTGAGTGACTCTGATTCTGCAGCCCTAAGGGACCCAGATGTCCTAGAATGGGGGCTGGACATTTAAAGTGTATTCAAATGGATGGTGGGAGGTGGAGCGGTGTTAGGGTAGAGGAATGGCCAAGTGGACTAGCACAAGGCAGGAGGGTTCTGAAAATATCTTTGGGAAGAGGAGAGTCAACTTTGGCCTTAAAACTAGGAGCCTGGGAGGTGGAGGCAGAACCCAGCAAGGATTAAGAGCTGACAGTGTGCCAGGCATTTTACTCTGGAGGTCTCATTAAATCATGGCATCGTTCCTGCAATTTGGCCTGTTGTTCCCAGTTTAGAGGCCAAAACCATGGCTGAGAGTGGTGGAGGCTTTGGCTCAAAGTCACAGCTGGTGAGGGCTGGATTTGAATCCAGCTCTTTCTTCTGCTAAGGAAGGGACCTTGGTCAGAGACAGTGAAGCTGCAGAAATGGGGAAGGTCTTGGTTATGAGGCAAGGGAGGAGCGAGGAGTGATGTAGCCTTGAATGCCACCCAGACGGGAGTCACTGCTCAGTCCATGTGTCCTACTGGGAAGGCCCTTCTGGTTGGTGAGATGTTTCCTCTTAACAGAACTGGTACCAGTTGCTCCCATATATGGAACACTTCCTGTATCCCAGGCCCTGGGCCCAGCACTTCCCTGAATCATTTCATTCCATCCTGACACCAGCCTTACAGAATACTATCCGTCCCTTACTACTGTCCATCCCCATTTTACAGATGAGGAAACTGAGGCTCAGAGAGAGGAAGCGGTGGCCCAGGGACATGCAGTCAGTGAGGGGCAAACCAAGACTGACAGTGGTGCCACTCTGAGGCCATGCCTTTAGCCCTTGATCTTCTGGATGCTGCTTGTGCTAAGTGGTAGGCTGGGGTGGGTGGCCCTGTCCTAGGTGGCTCCTTGTGGCGATTACTGAGCCAGAGGCCCTGGGGCCTGTGTGCTGCTGCAGGAAGCACGAGGCTGGCCTCATTAGTGGCTCTGAAATGCCAAGCAGGCACGTCCCGCTGGGCCTCCTCATCTATTATGCATCTGGTGGGTAGGCCCCCGGCGGGCAGCTGGCAGTGCATGGGATGGGGGAGCTAGCAGCTGCTTCCTGAGCCCATGGCTGCCACTATACCTCTGGGCAGGGATCTCCCAAGGCAAATGCCAAGGCCTCCTGCCTCATCCCCTTGGCCCAGCCAGGGTAAGGGGATTCTACTGGGGTCAGGGATATGGATGCTGGTCCCCAGCTCATTAGCCTGGCTATCTATCCTAGCAGCCACTTTTCTTTATTTTATTTTTATTTTTATTTTTTGAGACAGGGTCTCACACTGTCACCCAGTCTGGAGTGCAGTGGGGCAATCTCAGCTCACTGCAGCCTCGACCTCCTGGGCTCAAGCAATCCTCCTCCCTCAGCCTCCCAAAGTGCTAGGATTACAGGTATGAGCCACTGTGCCCAGCCCCTAACAGCCACTTCTAAGACAGGCTGAGACTTCGGTTGAGCTAAGGGTCATTTGGGACCAGAGTGGGCAGAGGAGGTGGGCTGAAATAGAATCTTCGATGCCCAAGCTCCTGGCTGCACAGAGCGTCAGAGCGATAGAGCTGTGGTCATTTGTTCATCATTTATTCATCCAGCCACAGTAACCACTGAACACCTACTATAGGCCAGGCATGGTTTTAGTTACTGCAGATTCAGCAGAAAACGAGACAGGCCTAGCCCCTATCCTCAGAGAGCTTGGTTTGGGCAGTACTTCACCTCTCTGAACCTGGATTTCCTCATCTGTAAAATCCGGAATGGGGGAGGCAGACTATAAGTAAATAGACAAGGAAATAACCTCTGATGGGTACACTGAATTTCTTTTTCTTTTTTTTTCTTTTTTGAGACACAGTCTCGCTCTGTCACCCAGGCTGGGGTGCAGTGGCGCCATCTTGGCTCACTGCAACCTCCACCTCCCGGGTTCAAGCAATTCTCTGCTTCAGCCTCCTGAGTAGCTGGGATTACAGGCACCTGCCACCACGCCCAGCTAAATTTTTTTTCTTGTATTTTTAGTAGAGACGGAGTTTCACCATCTTAGCCAGGCTGGTCTTGAGCTCCTGACCTTGTGATTCGCCTGCCTTGGCCTCCCAAAGTGCTGGGATTACAGGCGTGAGCCACCGCGCCTGGCCAGGTCCACTGAATTTCAAAGCAAGGCTACATGCTAAAAAGAGCTGGTCCTCGCCGAGAGCTGAGCGTGCACCGGGCTGTGTTTCAGAGCACTTTGCACACATTCATGGGTTTGATCCTCACAACAGCACTGCGAGGCAAGACCGTTAGTAACCCTGGTTTAGGGCTGGGGAAACTGAGGCAAAGAGAAGTTAAGTAACCTGTTCAAGATCCCTTGGAAAAGCTGAGATTAGAGCCTAAGTAGCCAGGCTCCAGTTTGCCTGCCATCCCGTGCTGTATGGCTGGAAATGAAGGAGTCCTGGAAAGCCTTTCTGAAGAGGGGATGTTTGAACCAAAACCTGAAGGATGAGAGGAGCTGGCCATGAGGGAGCTGGCAGATGTCCAGACAGAGGGAGCAGCAGGTGCAAAGACTCTGAGGCAGGGATGAACCTAGTGACAGAGAGACCCCCTCCCCTTCCAGGAAGGATCCCCTATAGCTTCAGGAGACAAGAGAAAATCCCCTCCACATGTGTTGTGGCTCTGGGACTGCCACTGTTTGGCTGTGTGATCTTGAGAAGTGGGTCCCCATCTCACTTGTGTGCAACCCTGCTCTCCCACGTCTATCCTCCGCATCATGAAGAGGGGCTCTTGCAGCCCTGAGGTCCCTGGTCTGGTTGGCCCTGTGTGCCCCTACCTCCTGGGGATGCTCCAACTCTGGTCTATTTGTCTGGGATGCATGGGAATATTTGAGTTCTGTTAGGTAGACCTGAGTTCAAATACCCAGCTCAACTTCCATTTACTTGCTGTGTGGCCTTACCCCATCTACTCTGCCTCTCTGAACCTCAGATTGTCCATAACAATGGAAACAGTATTGCTTCGAATGAAATTAGTGCAGAGTGTATGCTCAGGGGGATGTTCTCCCTTGTAACTAAGCATTTGCATTTTGGGAGGAAAGACTCATTCATCCAAAGAGGGATTCTCTAGTGATAGAATTTTAGGCACTGTGGTGGCCACAGGCTGAGTAGATGATTAAGGAGGGGATTTTCTAGTAGCCCAGATCCTGGAAAAGCCTTCTGAGTTCAGGATCTTCCCCAAAATTCATTCATTCAGCAAACTAATTCAACAAGCATTTAGTGTGGGGACACCCTCCTAGGGCCAAACCCTGTGCTGGGTGCTGGGGACATGATGGTGGAGATAGTAGATGAGGCCACTTCTTCTGGGGTTCAGACTCTAGAGAGGGTCATAAGGAAAGAGGTGGTTTGATGGGAATGACATGTGCTGACTAGGGAGATGTGAGTGTTGCTGAGAGCTCAGAGAAGGGACTCCTGCCCACATCTGGGAATCAAGGAAGGCTTCCTGGAGGAGGTGACTCAAAAGTCAAAGTGGGCCAAGTGGCAGCGTGTGTGTGTGTGTGTGTGTGTGTGTGTGTGTGTGTAGTGGGGAAGGGAGGTGCACTGAATGAGAATGTTCCAGGGATAGGAGGTGGCAGGTCATCATTGTGGAGGAGAAAAGCGTGTGGTGGCATGTGCTGGACTGAGTTGGGCCTGACAGGTGAAGGGAAGAGAGATAGTTACCAGGTCATGTCCCTGCAGGTCCCACTGGGACTTCTGTGGGCTACACTGGAAGGCTCTGAACCCCCAGGCCACCATGGGAAGAGGCCTGCTAGGGTGCCAGTCGCCCACCCTCCTCCCTGCTCCAAGGAGCTGCTGTTTGATACTGAGTCAGTCCCCAGCTCAGGGAGGCCCTGGCTGTGCCCTTAGTGCAGAGCTGTGGAAGCCCTGGAGCCAGTGTGGGCTGGGACTGCAGATGCGTCTCAGCCACCAGATGGCTGGATGATTTCTCTGGATCTCAGTTTCCTCACCTATAAAATGAGGGCAATGAAAGTACTACCTGGAAGATTGGTGTGGGGATTAAATGAGATAATGGGTGCCAAGGCCTGAAACCAGGGCCTGGCACGGAGCACGTCCTCCATCGATGCCAGCTATTGCAGTTACTGCCATCATCGTGGTCATGGTTACCTGCTGTGCCCGCAGTGGGTGCGGAATCTCACTCAGTGTGTAGACTGTGTCCTCTGGAAGCTTGCTGCCTGCCAGGGGGTGACCTGCCTGCCTACACGTGACTGTACGCCCCAGCCGTGGGCACTGGCCTTAGGCACTGGCCCTAGGCACTGACCCTGAGAACATTGGCTTTGGAGTCTGACAGGCCTGGTGCCAGGTCCTGGCCAGTGACCTTGAGGAGTCTCTCACCTTGCTGAGCCTTGGCTCGTTCCTTTGTGCAGTGGGGGTGTTCATGGCTCCGGCCTCACGGTGAGCGAGAGGCAGTGAGGAGGTGCTTTTAAAGGGCTGGCCGGTGTAACAATGCAGCTGTTTCTGACCCCATGCTGCAGGAGGGAAGAAACACGTGCCTTGGACCCACATGACCTAGAGACCCACATGACCTTGGACCCACATGACCCACATCACCCTCCCTCTCGGAGGCTCATTTTCATACCTATGAAATGGGAAGATCAGTTGTGATGCACTCTGATGTGCTGGGGTTCTAGTGGAGTTAGCTTGTCAGAAGTTTGACCTGGTCCAGCTCTTTGCTTTGTGACATTGGGCTAGAGACTTAACCTCTTGGAACCTCAGTTTCCGTGCCTGCAAACCGGTAATGTTCACCTCATGGGGTCTTTCAAGGCTTCCATTAGCCATTTGTTAATTTAACAAATACGGAGTTCCTACCACATGCCAGGTACTAGTCTAAGAATTGAGGATGCAGCAGTGAACCTGACAGACATGGTCCCTGCTTCACGCCCATTATCCTCCAGTGCAGGAGACAGAGAGCTAAGAAAGTTTCAGATGGGCAATGTGCAGTACGGATGGGGTGGGTGTAAGAGCTGGCTTTGCCAAGGGTATCAGGGAGGGGCCTCTCTGAGGCCTGAATGGGAAGGAGCTGGCTGTGAAAAGGGTAGTCCAGGCAGAGGGCAGAGAAAGTGTAAAGGATTGGGGGCAGGAATAGGACTCCTTCCCCTGCCCTACAGCTGAAACATTCCAGATCATCTCCTGGCAGCAGGTGGAAGTGGCTGAGAAGGTAGAGAGGCTGGAAGCCCACTTCTTTCAGATCAGGAACTGCTGCCTAGTCAGGTGTGGTGGCTCATTCATACCTGTAATCCTAGCTCTCTGGGGAGGCCGAGGCGGGTAGATCACCTGAGGTCAGGAGTTCAAGACCGGCCTGGCCAACATGGTGAAACCCTATCTCTACTAAAAATACAAAAAAAAAAAAATTAGCTGGGCATGGTGGTGCACACTTGTGATCCCAGCTACTCGGGAGACTGAGGCAGGAGAATCACTTGAACCCAG
This sequence comes from Rhinopithecus bieti, assembly GCF_001698545.2. Taxonomy (NCBI): domain Eukaryota; kingdom Metazoa; phylum Chordata; class Mammalia; order Primates; family Cercopithecidae; genus Rhinopithecus; species Rhinopithecus bieti. The sequence goes on from NW_016808328.1 coordinate 3,777,589, forward strand.
GAGGTGGAGATTGCCATGAGCCGAGATCACGCCACTGCACTCCAGCCTGGCCAACAGAGCAAAATTCCGTTTCAAAAAAAAAAAACAGAAAAAAAAACCAGAACTGCTGCCCACTGGGCAGGCCCTGTGGGGTGGTGGGGAGCGTGGGCAGCCATGGAAGACCAGATTTGGCTTGAGCCTCAAGTGAGCTGGGCTGTGCAGGCAGGAGGCTGGGCTCCAACCTGTAGGAGCAGGCAGGGGTAGAGCTCGCTGCAGAGCAGAGCCAGGCTGCCAACCTGGAGCCCAACCAACTGGACCTACCTGCACAAAGACCCTGGACCTATTTTAGGAGGGGCGTAGCGGGGGGCAAGGGAACTTGTGCTTGTTCTCCCTCACCCCAGCCAGCCTGGGCACTGGCCGCAGGTTGCCTTGGCCCTTTCCCAGCCCACCTGCCTGCAGGCTGAGGAAAGGTTCTTTGAGATGACCTGCTACGTGTACACACACACATATTTCCCTACTCACACCCATAGACCTGACCCTCGTAGAGACAGCTGCATCATGAACATAGAGGCACAGACATACACATTCATTCATGCAGCACATCAGACCCAAACAGACCCAGGCATGACCTGAGGAAACTCCATTTCTAGCGGGAGAGACTGACAGTAGCCTAATGGTCACACCATGAAATGTGCAAACGCAACAGGTAAATCCATGAAGGCCCAGGATGGGCTTCTGGGAAAGCTGGTCAGGTTGGGAGCAGCTTCTCCTGGTCTAGGTAGGGAGCTCTGGAAGACTGAATACAGACATAGAACCTGAAATGTGATCCAGACGGACAGGAAGTGGGTAACAGGCAGGGGGCACAGCTTGTGCAGAGGCCTGCAGGTGGGAAGGAGCACCTTGGGTTTGAGGAGCGGGAAGGAGTCTGGGGAAGGAGGAAAGAGGCCCTGGATGAAGCCAGACAGTGAGCGGGCGGGAGGGGGGCTGGGGATGGGGAGCAGACACACAGGGCCTCGTGGGCCACGTGAGGCGGTTGCGTCTGGATCCTGCTCACAGTGGGAAGCCATTGGGGCCTTCTAGGCAGGTGGGTGGCGTGATCAGATCCAAAACATGCGACACAAGCGCTTTCCCTCCCACACCCATTCACGCTCCTGCCGGGGCCTCCCATCTCCATTCTCACCCACAGTCACACACACCCTCTCGCACCACCAGGCAGAGCTTCGGAACACCCGGTGCCGACTCCCAGGAAAAGTGTCAGACGCCGCCCCGCCCACCGGCTGAGTCTGTGCAGCAGGGCCCTCTGGTCCAGCCAGGGTGGATCCTTGCTCACTCCACATCGGCGCAGATGTGCACTTGACCCCCGCCCGCCCCCACACGGGTGAGGTCATAACTCTCTTCTACACGTGCAAGGTGGCTTCTAGCTTAGGGGGCACTTTCTCACTCGTTCTCTCATTGAATGCTCTCAGCAGCCCTGCAGGGAGAAATTCTCTCAACACCATTTTATAGCCGAGGAAACAGAGGCTCAGAGAGGTGAAGGGACTCTCCCTAGGCCACACAGCTAGAGTTTGGCACAGGTAGGATTTGAACTCAGGTCCATCTGACTTCCAGGTCTTGTTCTGTGGCCCATCCAGACTCAGGCACTCAGGTGTGCTTGTCACCTTCCCAGGCTCTCAGTGAGAAGGTGGCAAGTGACCTTCAATGGCAAATCCATCCACAAACAGGTTGATCAACACAGAAAGTTATTTAGAGCTCCAGGGAAGGGCCTGGGCCAGCACGTGCCCACCTGCCTGGTGACCCTGAGGCTTCTGGGGGTAGTGCCAGGGGTGGGGCTGGGCACCTGCCAGCCTGGGGCAGCTCAGGGCGTGAAGCCTGTGCTAGGAGCAGAGCCTACATTTACATTTACAAATGAGGTAGATAGCTCTGTGCCCACACATGCTAACCCGGCTGGCCTGGCTTGCAGGACGTGCCAGCTGGAGTCTCAGGGCACATCCCTGGGTCCAGCTGCCTGGGCCGCTTCTGTGCTGCCTCTGTTCTTCCCTGACCCTTGGAGCAGGTTGCCTAATGCCTAACGTAGGGGAAACAGTGTGGGCTTGGGAGCCAGCCAGAATGGACCCAGCTCTGTCATGCCTGGCTCAGGGACATTGGTCATGGTGTTTAGTCTCTTTTCGTGTCAGCTTCTCCCCCTTGGAATAAGGGGTGAGTCATACCTCCCTCTCAAGGTGATGGAAAAGGGTAAAGCAGTCAGGTGCTCAGAGAGCTGAGTCAGAGTGAGTGCTCAGCTCTCTAAAATCTTTAATTTTTTTTCTGATTACACAAATACTAAGTGTTCATTATAAACATCCTAACTGTGCAGAAAAGTATTTGCCACAGAAGGCAGAAGTTCCTAGTGGTCCTGCTTCTCAGAGATAAGCCATGTAAACTTGCTTTTGTTTTGTTTTGTTTAAAGAGAGAGAGGACGGACAGACAGGCATGGCCCAACTGGGCTTCATCCCACTCAAAATTCTGAGAGCTGTTGGGCCTTAGGGTCCCATACGCAGTAAACCCCTTTTCTCTCTCTCTCTGTTTTTTTTTTTTTTTTTTCGCCCAGGCTGGAGTGCAGTGGTGCAATCTTGGTTCACTGCAACTCTGCCTCCTGGGTTCAAGCGATTCTCCTGCTTCAGCCTCTTGAGTAGCTGGGATTACAGGCATGCACTACCATGTCCAGCTAATTTTGTATTTTTAATAGAGATGGGGTTTCACCATGTTGGTCAGGCTGGTCTCAAACTCCCGACCTCAGGTGATCCACCCGCCTTGGCAAAAGTGCTAAAGTGCTGGGATTATAGGTGTGAGCCACCGCGCCTGGCCTTTTTTTTTTTTTTTTTTTTTAACAGGATCTTGCTCTGTTACTCAGGCTGAAGTACAGTGGTGTGATCTTGGCTCACTGCAGCCTCAACCTCTCAGGCTCAATCGGTCTTTCCACCTCAGCCTCCTGAGTAGCTGGGACTACAGGCATGCACCACCATGCCCAGCTAATTTTTGTGGGTTTGTTTTTTTTTTTTTGGTAGAGGTGGGGTTTTGCTACATTGCCCAGGATGGTCTTGAATCTTGAACTCCTGGCTTCAAGAGATCCGCCTGCCTTGACCTCCCAAAGTGCTAGGATTATAGGCATGAACCACCACTACCAGCCAGCCATGTAAACTTTGACATGTAATTTTAAATTTTTACAAATGAGATTTTTGTTGTGTGTAACCCACTTTATTCACTTAATAATATGCCTCAAACACCCTTTTCCATCAAGACTGAAGACCTTCTTTGTCATTGCTGTATAGTATTTCATAGTCTGATATATTTAACTAATCTCCTTATAATGGACATTGAAGTGGTGTCCAGATGTTTGCGGTTACAAACCGTGCTTCATGACTGTTTTTTGTTCATATATCTTTATGCATTTGTGTACTATTTCTGGAGAATAAATGCCTAGAAATGGGGTTGCTGGGCCAAAGAGTATGCACATTTTAATCTTTAATAGGAGGCGAAACAGGCCTCCTAAGAAGTAGCGGCAATCTCTGTGCCCCCAGCAGATCTGGAAAAGTCTGTTCCCTTTTGGGAATTCATCCATTGCCTCTGCCCTCAGCACAGGGATCCTGGAGTCATCAAGAGGCATAGAATTCCAGATGTGGGGCTGGGTGCAGTGGCTCACTCCTGTAATTCCAGCACTTTGGGAGGCTGAGGCGGGTGGATCACTTGGGTCCAGGAGTTCAGACCAGCCTGGGCAACATGGTGAAACCCTGTCTCTACAAAAAATAAAATAAAATAAAAAATTAGCCGGATGTGGTGGCATGCATCTGTGGTCTCAGCTACTTGGGAGGCTGAGGTGGGAAGATCACTGGAGCCTAGGAGGCAGAAGTTGGAATGAGCTGAGATCTCACCACTGCACTCCACCCTAGGTGACAAAGTGAGACCCTGTCCCCCCACCACCAAATAATAATAATAATAATAATAATAATAATAATAATAATAATAATGATTTCAAACGTGGGAGGCACTTGAGGTCCTCTAGTCAAACCCCCCACCACTCCTCCCGTTCCCACACCTTGAGATCTCCCTGGCTGCACCTCTGAGAAGCTCACTCTGCCTTTGCTTGATGGGGAGCTCAGCACCTTACATGGCAGGTTGCTCCGGTTGCTTTCCCTTCCTTCCTCCCTCCCTTCCTCCCTCTCTCTCTCTCTTTCTTTCTCTCTTCCTCTCTTCTCTTTCCTTCTTTCCTTCTTCCCTTCCTTTTTCTTCTTTCTTCCTCTCTTTTCCTTTCTCCTTCTTCCTTCCTTTCCTCCCTTCTCCCCTCCCCTCCCCTCCCCTCCCTCCCTCTTAACCCTTCCTTTCCCCTGTCCCCTGTCCCCTTCCCCTTTCCCCTTTCCCTTTCCCCTTTCCTTTCCTTTCTCCTTTCCCTTTCCCTTTCCTTTCCCCTTTCCCCTTTCTGATGGAATTTTGCCTCTTGTTTCCCAGGCTAGAGTGTAATGGCATGATCCTCGGCTCACTGCAACTTCTGCCTCCTGGTTCAAGCCATTCTTCGACTGCTCAGCCTCCCAAGTAAGCTGGGATTACAGGCATGCGCACCAAAGCGGCTAACTTTGTATTTTAGTAGAGACGGGGGTTTCTCCATGTTGGTCAGGCTAGTCTCAAACTCCCGACCTCAGGTGATCCACCTGCCTTGACCTCCCAGAGTGCTGGGATTACAGGCGTGAGCCACCGTGCCCAGTCTAGGTTGCTTTACTCTTGGGCAGCTGTGTTTGTCCTGTCTTTCTACCTTCTCACAACTTACACCTCGGAGTCTTGTCTCAGTCCTCAGACGCCTACAGAGGAAGGAAGAAAGGGAGGAAGAGAAGGGAAGGCCAGGAAATGCTCATGGTGAATGTTAAGCACTTTACACCCATGCACTCATTTAACCCTCAGAGGTCAGCACTGCTGTCCCCATTTTATAGATGAGGAAACTGAGGTTCGCAGTGGTTAAGTAACTTGTCCAAGGTCACACAGCTGTTATGTGGCAGAGTTAGGATTCGTACTGAAGGATCTGGCTCCAGAGCCCACACTGACGCTACACTGTCTCTCCAGGCAGGAGCCTGCAATTTATTGAGCACCTACTGTGTCCTCAGCTCTAGGCTAGTCAGGTTGTCCATATAATACCTAATTTATTCCACACAACAATCCTGCAAAGTTGGTATTACTCTCCCATTTTGTTGCTGAGGAAACTGAGGCTCAGAGAAGAGAAGTGACTTAGAAGAGTCCTCTCCACTGGGAAAGCCCTCCTCCAGGGTTCTGCTTCCAACCAATCCTTGGTGGACTCAGTTTCCAGTTTCTCTTCCTCCCATTCGCCCTCTGTAGGATGGGAGAGCCGGCCTGAGACCCAATTTTCAGTAGAGAAACTGAAGCTTGGAGAGGTTATGGTGACTTAATCCTGCACACACTGTGATCTAGGGGCAGAGGGAGGGCTTCTCCATGGCACCTTTGGTTAGGAGATGGTGACCTTGTCTGTCCCCATGGGGGTTTCACCTTGGCCTGGGCGGTCAGGGGAGTTGTGAGAGGCAGGGACTTCTGCTCACCAGCCTGGCCTGGAGCCTATGAGGCAGCAACCCCAACTCCAGCTAGGGCTGGTGCAGAGCGGGAGGGAAGGATTAAGCAAGGCCTCAGCGATGGGGGACTCACTGTCTAGGCAGTGAAACCAGAGGCGCCTCAGGAACAGTCCAGGCAGGTATCTCTGATGCTCTGCTTTGAGATGGGGGAGGCCTAGTTCACCCCACCTCTGATCCCAACACCCAGCACCATTGTTCTGTCCAGAGCAGACCTCAGGACATGTGTTCTGAATGAATGACTGAGCAGAGGAATGAAGGGCAGATGGGGGAGTGGGTGGATGACCGAGTGGGTGAGCTAGCGAAGGAATGCCTGGAGCTCAGAGAAGGGAGACCCCCTGGGCTGCGGAGGCTGCAGGGGACAATGTAGGGAGTGAGGAGAGACAGAAAGCGCAGGCGGCTGTAATACAGCGTATGGGCTGATGGGTGCTAAGAAGTTCGCCCTGGCCCAGCCTTGCCCATCAGTGGGAGCTCTGTCCTGCGTGGACGTGGGCAAGGGGCAGAGCAGCTGGGGCTGAGCTTCGGGCTGGAAGCTTGGAAGTCATGATCTCCGTCCAGGCTCCAGTTTTCTTCCGGGCAGAATGGAGATAGCGTTACTGCTCTGCGTTCCTCAGGAGGCTGTTGAGAGGGTTGATGGCGAAGGCAGTTTGTAAACTGTAAAGCGCCAGGCTAGGGAAGCAGATGTTGTTGTCCAGCAGGAAGAGACCCTGTGGCCAGGTCATCTCAGAGTCACTCCTCCTCCTTACTCCAGTGCAGGGGAGGAGTCAGTCCTCACTGAAGTCCACAGGGAGGTGGGAAGGGTCGGGTTTTGGCCACAGTGGGGCTCAGGCCACCTGGGCAAGGGAGACAGACGCTGGGCAGACAGCAGGTAAATGGGTGGCCCGGTGCCCAGGTGCTGTACTCTGGGCAGGGACTGGTCCCGTGACCACCTCTCTGGGCTGCCAACCTGTTATTTGTTCAGGAGGCCTCTGCCTGGCCCAGCTCCGGGATCCGGGTGTCTCGGCACACAGCCAGCATGGGGCGAGGGTGGAGGCCCCATGTGCCACCTTCCTGCCCACCCCTCTGCCCAGATTGGAGCCTGAGTCCCCCACCCACACCCCCAGGGGGACCCTGACAGCTATGACACTTGGTAGCTATTGAGGCCCTTGGCCCATCATGAAACCTCACTAAGCCTCTGTCTCTGTATCTCTGAAATGGGTGAAGATAGCAGCCTGAGGTTAGGGTTGTTGTCATAAGGATTAAATGACATCGCAGTGCCCACATGGCAAGCAGTCCCCCGCCCCTCCCCTACTCCATCCCCACACTCCCTCTAGAGTCCTGGGAGAGGTGGAAGGTGCCCAGGGAAAGGGGACACAGGAGCCTCCCATGTCTATGCCTGGCTGCTTAGGCTCCTGGTGGGCTGGGGAGGAAGGGGCCAGGTTCCCTGGACCTAGCTTCGGAAACCTGCTCAACTGGCTGCCCCGCCACCTTCCCTGGCATCTTGGCAGGGACAGGGGCAAGCCAAGGGGAGGGCAGTGCCGGCTGGTTGAGCTCAGAAAACAATGGGTCTCTGTGCACCCCTGGGAGGGGGCAGTTCCGGGGCAGCCACTTGGTTCTGGTTTCAGGAGATTCGAGTCCCCTCAGACCTGATGCTCATGGCTAGGAGACCTGGCTCTGGCAGCCCCCCAACCCCCATCCAGAGGAGCCTCTCTCAGGGTTGCCCTCCACAGCCCCCTTGTCACTGGGAGGTCTGTGCCTTTGTCCTCATCCTCCACCCTACCTGGGTGGTAGAACTTGGTAGAACTAGGTTGATCTAGAAACCAGGAAGACCCCAGGGAACTGGACCCAGGCCTCCCCCTCCTGACTTCTGATGACCAGTGCTGGACTGGCCGGAACCCCTCAGGCCCCTGTTCCAGGCTGCTGCCCCCTACCGAATTCTTCTCTGCCCTGTGTTCATTGGCTCCCTGAACCCCTCCCCCGCCCTCCCAGACCACCCCCTCTTTCCATGTCCGGTCTCCCAGCCTGCGTGCAGTGGGTGGCTGTCCTCAGGGTGGGCTCCTCCTGCTCTTGCTCCAGGCATTGTCGCCTGTCCAGATCCCCATTCCCCTGCTCCCGGTCCTGGCCTTCTTGCCTTGATGGTCCTGTTCCACCTGCCCTGGCCACCAGAGTTTCACCTGGTTAAGTTGAATTTCAAACCATCAGTGGTTCACTAGGCAGAAAAGCAGGAGAAGGCACCATCAGCAGAGGGGAGTGCCTGTGAACAGTGTGGCTGCTTAGGAAAACTGCCTGCAGCCTGGGGAGGTTAGGACAGAGCCAGGACAGGCAGCTGGGGCAGGACAGGAAAGGGGAGGTATGAGGCTGAGGCTGGAGGGAGTCGGCAGGGGCTGGACCCACTCGGAGACCACCATCCAGGGCAGCTATCTCTGGGGGGCCAAAGGGCCAAGCCCACCACCCAGGATAGCCCCACCACACTTCTGGTGCCCTGAAAGGGTTGGGCTCTCCAGAACACTGGCCAATAATAATAGTTAGAAGCACTTTACAGCAACTCTGTGAAGTGGGTACATTATCTCTCATTTTGCAGATGAGAGAAAAAGGAGCCTCTCCCCACCCCTCCAGCTGGTTAACATGTGAGAAGCACCCCAGAGAGGCATCTGGCCACCCGTGCTTGGTGTCCCCTCCTCCCCCACCATTTCTGGGTCTGACCCTGATGTTTTGTTGGTTTGTTTTCATTGTAGAGACAGGGTCTTGCTGTGTCACCTGGGCTGGAATGCAGTGGCACCATCACAGCTCACTGTAGCCTGGAACTTCTGGCTCAAGTGATCCTCCCACCTCAGCCTCCTGAGTGCCTGGGACTATAGGTGTGAGCCACTGCAGTGGGCTGGTTTTTTAATTTGTTTGTAAAGATGGCCTACCTCAGCCTACCAAAGTGTTGGGATTGCAGGCATGAACCACGGAGCCTGGGCTGGCCCTGCTGTTTTGCAGTGTGGAACTCCCTTGAGATCTGCCCGCCCTGGACTAGAGGAAGGCCCGTGATCTTATCCCTGATCTGCTGCCCAAGGCCTTACGGGCTGACTTTGAGGTCATGTTTTCACCTCTCTAAGCCTCAGTTTGCCCTTCTGGGAATTGGGGATCCTAGTGACTGCCTTATCTCCACTCCAGTTCCGGTGAGAGTCCCAGGAGTGAGCAGATAAAGAAGGCTTTTGAAAAGTACAAAGAGCTGCACTCATGATGGTGCGATTATTATTGTTACCTCCATGCAGAGATAAGGGAGGGGGAGGAGGTGCAGTGACAGTTGCCAAGAAACCCGGGAGCTGTCAGCAGCGGCTTCCGGTCGGGCCCATCCCACTCAGGAGCTGGGCCCTTCCCCCACACCCCTGCTTCGCCCTTTCCCTGGAAAAGGTGCGTGTTCTCCCCGAGAGGGAGAGACGGCCACCACACAGACACAGGGGCTGAAGGTGACCCCGGAATGTGCCCGGCCCAGACTCTAGGTTGGCTACAGCTTTCCATGTGACCTTGGGCGAGTCACCTCCTCTCTGGCTGCTCCCATTTCATGTGTCAGAGGAAGCAGCGGGCAGGTGTCCAGGCCAGACAGGGCAGAGCTGGAGCTGGGCCTAGGGAAGGCGCTCGGCAGTGGCTGCAGGAGCCAGGGCCGTGATGGGAGGTCACTGGGGCAGGAGGCCAGGTGACGGGACTGAGGGCCTGGGCTGAGGGCAGTGGGATGCACGCTGTGGAAGGGACACTGGACTGGAGTCACACCTCAGCTCTGCCCTTTCCCGGTGTGCGACCTGGGGCTTGTCACTGAACCTCTCTGAGCCTCAGTTTTCTCATCTGGAAAAAAGGTTTATATCTCATCTGGATTTTTTTTTTTTTTTTTTTTTTGAGACAGAGTTTTGCTCTTGTTGCCCAGGCTGGAGTGCAGTGGTGCGATCTCGGCTCACTGCAACTTCCGCCTCCTGGGTTCAAGCGATTCTCCTGCCTCAACCTCCCAAGTAGCTGGGACTACAGGCACGTGGCACTATTCTCAGCTAATTTATGTATTTTAAGTAGAGACAGGGTTTCACCATGTAGGCCAGGCTGGTCTCGACCTCCTGACCTCAGGTGATCCACCCGCCTCATCCTCCCAAAGTGCTGGGATTACAGGTGTGAACCACTGTGCACGGCCTCATCTGGATTTTTAATAAGTTGCTGTGGCGCTCGAATGAAACAATGCCACTGTAAGCTCCAGGGTGCTGCGCAGATGTGACCACGGTCATGGCAGGGGGAAGGAGGAGAGGGGAGAGCTCCCCATGTCCCGGCATGCTCTGGGCTCCTCCCAGCTGCTGCCGCCCAGGAGGAATGCAAAGCATTTTAAGCTGAGCCAGGCCAGGGAGGTTTTTGGAGACATAAGGAAGGGATGGAGACCAGGGGGACCTCCATGATGTGAACTGAATGGAGAAGACCAGGAGGAGACCAGGGTGGGATAGGAGAGAGAAGGGGAGTGACAGAGAGGTTCGGGTTCATGAAGTGGGAGGAAATGACCACATTGTGGGTGGTCTGCCGAGGCCAGAGGAAGAAGGGGATTGGAGGGGTGCTGGGAAAGGTGGGGCAGAGACGGGCGAGCTGGCAAGGAAGGCTGAGCAGGAAAGGATGTGAAGCAGAGAAGGGCAGAGGGCTGGTGAGGAGGGGAGAGGCTTTCATTCATTGCTTCAGAAGTATTTATTGGGGCCAGGTACAGTGGCTTAGTCCTGTAATCCTAGTGTTTTGGGAGGCCAAGGTGGGAGGATCACTTGAGACCAGGAGTTCCAGACCAGCCTGGGCAACACAGCAAGACACCCGTCTCAAAAAAAAAAAAAAATTAATTAGCCGAGCACACACCTATTGTCCCAGCTACTAGGAGGCTGAGGGGGAAGGATCACTTGAGCTCAGCAGTTCAAGGCTGCAGTGAGCCATGATCATGCCACTGTACTCCAGCTTGGGTGACAGAGCAAGACCCCATTTCTTAACAACGACAAAAGGCCAGTCGCAGTGGCTCATGCCTGCGATTGCAGCACTTTGGGAGGCTGAGGTGGGAGGATCGCTTGAGCCCACGAGTTCCAGACCAGCCTGGGTAACACAGGGAGACCTCATCTCTACTAAAGTTAGCTGGGCATGGTGGTGCCTGTAGTCCCAGCAACTTGGGAGGCTGAGGAGGGAGGATGGCTTGAGCCTAGGAGTTTAAGGCTGCAGTGAGCTTTGATCACGCCACTGCACACCAGCCTGGGCAGCAACAGCAAGACCCTGTCTCAAAAAAAAAAAAAAAAAAAGAAAAAGAAAAAAGTATTTATTGAGCAACTGCTATTTAATAAGTGTCAGTATAGTGTAGTGTTAAGGGTACCACAACGAGATGTTGGGGGAGGTCAGATCTTCAGACCTTCATTTACTGTGTGTGACCTTGGACAAGTTACCTAACCTCTCTGTGTCTTAGTTCCCTCCTTTGAAAAATGCAAATTAAATGAGTTAATACAATAAAGTAGAGCAGAGCCCGCACGTAGTAAGTTCTGTATCAGCTGTGTCTGCCATTGCTGTTGTTACTATTACCTTTCCAACTTGACTTGAGGTGCTGGGTCGAGTTCCTGAGCTGGAAGTTGTAAGGTTCTGTGGGGAGGTCCACAGGATTGGCCACACGTGTTATAAAGTTCAGATCTTGGGCTCTGAAGTCAACAAACCTGTGTCCAAATGCCTGCCCTGCCTCATTGCCTGTGTGGCCTTGGGCAAGTTAACACACCTTTCTGAGCCTCGTGTGGAAAGCAGGCAGTTTCTGAACATCTGCCTCATTGGGGAGCTGTGAGGATTAAATTAGATTATGCAAGATGCCCGGTAGGTCGTGGCTTTGTCATTCCTGTCCCTCTTCTACCCCTTCAGGTCTGGGGATGGATGAATAGGCAGTGCCCAGAGCCTCCAGTTTCCTTCTCTGTCCCCATCCTGGAGCCCCTCCCTTCCCCTGCCCCTTACGACCTCAGCAGTGGCTTTTTAGGTGGAGTTGCCTTCGGGGAGCAGGACTCTGGCCAACCAGGAACTGGAGAGCCAAGGACCCTGGGATGGGGTCCCAGGTGGAAGCCAGAGCACCCTGGCCTTCAGAGGCCACTCTGGTTCCGCACCCACATGAGCAATCCTGAGTGAAATGGACACCTACACCTGGGGAGACTGAGGCAGAGAGGGTTCTGGAAGGGGGTTTGTCAGGGACTACTGCATGGCTATCATATGAGCCTAGGGGAAGACAGAAGGGCACCGGGACTAGCCTGATCACAAGCAACAGCCACCACTGGACAGCCACAGCCACACTCAGCACTCCAGGGGAGGCCAGCTTTACCTGCTTCTACCCCAGGACTTCCTGACCCCCAGGCAGCCTCTGCCCTCCATCCCACTGCAGGATCCCTAGTTCCTCAAGGGCATGTACTTTAAATTCCAGCTGTATCCCCCATTCGCTAGAGGAAGTGGCTTCGCCTCTCTGAGCTTCAGCTTCTCTATCTGTGAAAATGGAGAGAAATAATACCCACCTTCTAGCACAGTCGCTGGGGGAGAGGATGCTTGACCCAGTCCCAGTCACGTAGTAGGTTCCACCAAAGAGACCCCATGGGAGCCTCAGTGGAATTGCCTGGAACCTACCCTCCCTCCCTTCCTTTCTTCCTTCCATTTTTTTTTTTTTTTTCCTGAGGTGGAATCTCCCTCTGGAGCCCAGGCTGGAGTGCAGTGGTGTGATCTCAGCTCACTGCAACCTCTGCCTCCTGGGTTCAAGCAATTCTGCCTTAACCTCCCAAGTAGCTAAGGTTATAGGTGCCCACCACTGCACCCACCCACTGCACCCAGCTAATTTTTTTTTTTTTTTTTTTTTTTTTTTTTTTTTTTTGAGTGGAGTCTCGCTCTGTCGCCAGGCTGGAGTGGCAGGTGGCGCCAATCTTGGCTCACTGCAACGCTCCACCTCCCGGGGTTCAAGAGATTCTCCTGCCTTGCCTCCCAAGTAGCTGGGACTACAGGTGCACGCCACCACACCCAGAGAATGTTTGTATTTTTAGTAGAGACGGGGTTTCACCATGTTGGCCAGGATGGTCTGGATCTCTCGACCTCATGATCTGCCCATATTGGCCTCCCAAAGTGCTGGGATTACAGGCGTGAGCCACCACGCCCCGCCTGTATTGTTTTTTTTTTTTCAGTAGAGATGGGGTTTCACCATATTGGCCATGGTTGGCCAGGCTGGTCTCGAACTCCTGACCTCAGGTGATCCGCCTGCCTTGGCCTCCCAAAGTGCTGGGATTACAGGCTTGAGCCATCACACCCGGCCCGCCTGTAACCATTTCTATGGACCTCTCTTTAGTCCCCACTCTCCCACTCCAGACTCTCCCCATGTCAGTGTACCCTGCAATATGCAGGAACCTGCACGTAGGGACATTCCTTTGCTCACATTCAGTGACCCCCCCAACCTTCATTCATTCATTTGGTCATTCAACAAATAGTGAAACTTGGGGAGCCAGAGTTTACCATGAACAAATGATGTGAAAGTATTCATTGAGTGAATTCCCGTGAGCTGCCCAGGCTCTACGATGAATGTTTTTGGAAACTGAGGCTGAGAGCGGCTGTGTCACTAACTCAAGATCACCTAGCCAGTCAGTGCCTGAGACTTTCCCCCACACTGATGCCACAGGCTTGAAATGCCACTGCCACCATATCTTTCCTTTTGGGTCAAGCACTGGCCAGTGCAGACCCCTCTTGTAAGATGCCATCACTCCTGGGAGGTGGAGAGGCATCTAGTGCATAAGTGGGGCTGTGGATGGTTCCTCTGGACCATTTCTCCTGCTGGAGTAGCTGGGCTGAGTGGAATTAGAAGGGAGGCTCAGACCGGGCGCAGTGGCTCACGCCTGTAATCTCAACACTTTGGGAGGCTGAGGCAGGCGGATCACCTGAGGTCGGGAGTTCAAGACCAGCCTGACCAACATGGAGAAACCTCATCTCTACTAAAAATACAAAATTAGCTGGGCATGGTGGCGCATGCCTGTTATCCCAGCTACTTAGGAGGCTGAGGTGGGAGAATCGCTCGAACTCAGGAGGCAGACGTTGTGGTGAGCTGAGATCAAGCCATTTGCATACCAGCCTGGGGAACAAGAGCAAAACTCCGTCACAAAAAAAAGAAGAACGGAGGCTCAGAGCTTTCTCAGTCTTCTTCCTGGGCCAGACTTTTTCGGGTCCTTCCCCTCTTGGGGTGTGGCAGCCCAGCTCTGCCTGACTCAAGCCTGCTGTAGGCCACCAGCGATCATCTGAGTCACCCTGGAGGGACCAGCCTCTCTTGATAGGACCTGAGCGGAGGTGCAGCCACATCAGGGTGGCCCGAGGCAGCAGCAGAAGCCAGGCCTACTTGTCCAGCCCCAGGTCCCCTGGATCCCGGGAACCACTGGGCATTTCCTCTCCCTGCCCCAGAGGTGGCCTCAGCAGGCTTTTTAGGGTGACAGGAGCTGACTTCACCCTCGCCAGACCTGCTTTCTTTCCTCAGGGAAGGGTGTGGTTTGGGCAGAGAGTCCGGGCTTCGAGTCAGGCAGGTCTCACGCAGATGCTAGCTTTGCTGCCGGCTAGCCATGTGACCTCTGTGCACAGCTGGGTCCTGTCCGTAAAGTGGGAATACCAGTGTGGTGAGGAGGCCATGCCCTCAGGCCTGGAACGAGGGCTCGGCACAGGGCCTGGCATATAGTAGGCCCAATGAGTGTCAGTTATGGTCACTGTCATTCATAATAGTGGTAGCCCCGGTAGCCTCTCAGTGCCAAGGTGGCTACTCCCAGAGGCTCAGGGAGGAGTCCATTGTAGAGGTGGGAGCACCCTGCTTAGTCCAGAAAGCTCACCCTCCACAGCAACCCTCAGTACACCTGCCTCGGTCTACTCATCTTCAGAGTAGGTCACTGCTTGGCTGGAGAGCTAATGGAGAGCTTGGGGAGAGACCCTGTCCACGTCTCTGATCTCCAGGGAAGGAGAGCCTGTGTGGCAGCCCTGCTCACGAAGCCCCTCCTCTCCCTCCTCTTGGGGAACCCATGACCCTCTCTTCCATGAAATCTAACCCCTTCACATCCCCCAGCTCTGAGAGTGACTCTCCCAGAGTTCCCAAATTTCCTGGCTTGGGGCTCTCCCTGACCTCAGACTCTTTCTCTTCCAGGAGGAGTGATGGGCAGAACCAGCGCTTCCCTCAGGCACTAGACCTGTCACGAGTGAACTTAGTTCCCTCCTATACTCCTTCACTCTACCCTAAGGTAAGTGTCCCCCCCCATACCTATGGCCCCTGGTCTGCCTCCTACCCCTGACACATGTCCAGGGCTGGGAAGGGCCCACGAATGACTTTTGGGCAAAGGTAAAATGGGCAAATGCTGATGGGGTTTAGCTCCTAAGGGGTTGCCACTCCTGAGCCCTGGGTGAGCCTGGTGCAGTCGCAAAGGTTTAACCTGGGTCTGTAGACTGTTGTGGGGAAGGGCTTAGGGCGAATCTAAGCAAAACAGCTGGGAATAAACCAGCCCCCCAGCTATCTTTATCATCTCCACAATCAACGTCACCATCAGTCTCCTCATCTGTAAACCAGGCGCAATGAGAGGACCCACTTCACAGGGTCATTGTGAAGATTACTGCAAAATACAGACAGGGCGGCCCGGGCACAGCATCCGACACAGAGTGAGAGCTCTGTCAACAAGCCCCTATCATTATCATTAAAATCAAACGTTTGACCAGTGCCTGCTTCATGCCAAGCCATGTGCTGGGTGCCAAAGGACCAGAAACCAATCTGATACAGATCCTGCTCTCAAGGAGCCACAGTCCAGTAAAGCAACAGATAACTGAACAACGTATGCAGAACATCAAATAGCAGAAATAACGGCTAATATTTATTGAGACTTACTGTGTGCCAAATGAGTACTTCATGCTTTATTTGCAGTATTTCATCTCATCCTTGAACTATGTGATAGCTACTATAATCAGTCCCATTTTGCAGATGAGAAAATTGAGGCTCAGAGAGGTTCAGTCACTTGCCCAAAGTCACTCAGGTTGGATGTGGTGGGGCCACAACTGGATGCAAGCTGTCTGACCAGAGGGCCTGGTGTTAGGGCCTCTCTGATGCAGGGGTGATAAGTTCTCAGTTTTGCAGTACTTTTTGCAGTTTCTAAAGCACATCCACAGACTTCATGCCACCTGGTCCTTTTAGTAAACCTTGGGTAGTAGGCATTCTCTAGTTGAGGATGCAGGAGCTCAGAGAAGTAAAGTGGTCTTCCCAAGGTCACACAGCCAGAAAATAGCAGAGGCAAGATCCACCAGGCTCCTTCCCGAGAGCTCTGGCCTGGAATAAAGGCCAGGCACCTTGCCTAGGCTGGGAGGGCAGATGGCCAAGGAATGGTGTCCATGTGTGGGACCACCACCTCCATGGGGGTCCCACGTAGGGCTGCTGGGAGCAGCAGAAGGAGGTTCCTGAGACCGACTCCTGTTTTCTCTGTCTGGGCAACAGCCCAAGACTGGGGCATGTGGATCCGGGGCTTGGCAGGAAGGGAGAGACTCAATGGCAGCCCTCACTTGACAGCTGGGTTCATGAATGAAGCTCCCAGTCCCTCTCCCCGAGTATCTCAGGAGGAGCCCTGGGTTCTCACCAACGGCTGTGTGCCCTTGGGCCACAGCTTCCCCTCCCTGGGCCTCAGTCTTCCCATCAGGAGACGAGAGAGAGAGCAGGCCATCGCCGTGGGCCCTGCCTGCTAGACAGCCTGGGGTTGGCCTTCTCGGATTATTGAAAAGCTGCCTGTCCTCGGGCTTCCTGGCTTCCACCCAGTCTGGCTAGAAGCCTCCGTTTGTGCCAACACAGCTCAGAGAGTGGGCTCCGAACCTCCCCTTCCCGACAGCCCACCCCCACCTCAGAATCAAGAGAGTCTGTGGATCATCCTTCTTTGACGGGAGAGGAAGCCAGGGACTAGAGAGACTGAATGATTCATCTGGGGTCTCCAGCAAGCCAATGCTGGGCTGAGGGAACCCAGGCTTGTGACATCTTCTCCATCCTCCCCCGCCCGGTGCCCCTAGCTCTGTGCACATTTATAACATTGATGGCATCTGTCTGAAGGGCAGGTGGCCTTCCTCTGCCAGTGGGCAATTCCCTACCCCTCTCTGGGCCTCAGTTTCCTCATCTGTAAAACAGGTGACGGTTTCTTCTCTACCCACCTTGCCAGCTTGCAATTGGGTGAAAGTACTTTGGAAAGTAGAAATTAGGAAGTTGCGCTCTTATCAGCATCATTACATTCCCAGGGCTGGACAGGGCACCCAGAAGGGACATTCTCCTCCCTTCAGGCCCCACATTTGTACAGGCATTGAGCTGCCCAGGACCCTCCTTCCCTCCCCACTACAGGGGTTTCTCCACTCGGGGATTCAGAAACCTGCACACACATACATACGCAGCCTACCCACACCTACATACAGGGACATAGTTACAGACACAAAACACATAGCCACAGCCAGGGGTCTGTAAATATATTCAGAGACTTGCACGTGTATAGATGCATGAGATACACATGTACAAACACAAATTCCCATACCCAGGCATTCCCATACACACACAGAAAGACAGTATGCCCACGTATATACAGCCACATCCGGTTGTGGAGTCTCACATGCATGCACACATGGCTGCATGCATATGTGCACACACCTTCCACACCACCTGGCACACAGCCATCTCTGGTGCTGTGAGCCGGTCTCACCTCCCGCGGGGGCAGTGTGGGAATGGATGTTTCTCTGGCTAGATTTCAATGGGTGCCCGGAAGTGTTCAGGCCTGGAAGTGGCTGCATAAATCAATATTTGCTATTGTTAATTATTAAAACCAAAGCTACACCCTATCTGGAACACACATCTCCAGAGTTCCTGCTGGCTCTCCAGGCCCAAGCCTGATTCAAGGCCAGGTCTAGGGGGAAAGGGAGGGCACAGTGCTTTCCTTCCAGGAGCCCTTGGCTCTGGGGCTGGAGGGTGGTAGGCAGCTGCTGGCAGCTCTTTCAGGAAGCTGAACAGAGGTATGGCTCTGAGCTGGTGGGCAGCCCTGCCTCCGCAACATCCAAAGCAGCTGTGTCTCCTTGGCCACAGTTCAGGAAGCATTTGCTGTGTTCCCAACATCTGTCTGGAGGAAGCGGAAGCAAGGCCCTGTCCCTGTCCCTCCTATATGGCTATACCAGGCCAGGGACACAGTGCAGAGTCAGCTGGAAGGGCCTACAGAGGCCTTATATTTTACAGATGGGGAAACTGAGGTCCAGAGAGGAGGGAGGGACTCACTCAAGGGCACTCAGCAAATTGTAGCTAGTATCCACATGTCCCAAAATCTACCTGGGCCCTTTCCTCCATACCACGGGCCTGGCAGCCCCTCCCTAGGTGCTGTGGCCATCTACCCCAGGATCTGGAGCAGCTAGGGCGGGGGAAGGGACGGGGCAGGCCAGCCACTGTCAGGCATGGAAAGCAGGGTGGAGGAGAGGAGGAGGAAAAGGGAGAGACTCCAAAGAGTAGCACCAGGCCTTTCTCTGGATTCCACTTTGACTTCTTCCTGACTGTGTGGTCTCGGGCAAACTATTTCACCTCTTGGAACCAGTTTCTCATCTGTATAATGGAGATGACATTTGTACCTCTTGGGCTGTGACGAGATTACGACACATGCGAAGGACCCAGCTTTTTTTTTTTTTTTTGAGACGGAGTCTCACTCTGTCGCAGGGGCTGGAGTGCAGTGGCCAGATCTCAGCTCACTGCAAGCTCCGCCTCCCGGGTTCACGCCATTCTCCTGCCTCAGCCTCCCGAGTAGCTGGGACTACAGGCGCCCGCCACCTTGCCCGGCTAGTTTTTTGTATTTTTTAGTAGAGACGGGGTTTCACAGTGTTAGCCAGGATGGTCTCGATCTCCTGACCTCGTGATCCGCCCGTCTCGGCCTCCCAAAGTGCTGGGATTACAGGCTTGAGCCACGGCGCCCGGCCAGGACCCAGCTTTAAGTAGGTGCTCAGGAAAAGCCCTCTGTCTGCAAGGTAACCCAACCCCGTCCTTGATGCCCTCAGGCGGGGTATCCCGAGCCTGGGAAGATGGAGAAGGTGGGGTGGGGGCGCGCTGGGGAGAGCCAAGCGGGGAGTCCGAAGCACCCAAAGCATCTAGCGCTCCAGCCGGAGCCGGAGCGCGCAGGGCCAGCCTGTCCCGGGGCCCGGGCGGGCCGCCCCCCGGGGGCGTGGCGTCAGCTCCCCTGCCCCGCCCCGCGGCCGTGCCGCCGTACCTGGGCGCCCCGCCCTCCTGGCCCGTCCCGGGGCTAGGGGCCATCGCAGCAGCGGCTGTTGCCGGGAGCCGGGAGCGCGGAGGTTCGGCGCTGGTGGGCACGGACCCGGCGCGCGGCGCGGCCTGTCCGGGGCGGAGCCGGCCGGGCCAGACTGAAGTGCTTCGCGCCTGGCGGCGGGGGCCGGGCCGGGGCGGGCTCAGGATGGCACAGCCGCGGACTCCCGGCGCCCCGGCCGGTCCGCGGAGGGCTCGCTGCCCGGCGGGGGCGGCTGGCAGGTGAGGACCCGGGCGGGGCGGCGTGGCGAAGGGGATCCTCGGGGACTGGGTCACCCCCAACTGCCCTGAAGAGCGGGCCGCTTTGCCCGCCACGGAGGCGCGCAGGCTCCGTCATGGTGGGGCCCGTGGTGCGCTTCTGGGTCTGACAACGGCCGCGGGGCCACCCCATCAACCTGGGGACCGTCCCGGGCCTGGGGCTCTTCAGTGGCCTCCCGAGTGGCCACTGTTAGCTCTGGGCTGCAGCCGCAGGGCATGTGGTGTGGGCGCCGGTGCTACCGGGTCGCGACCACTTTACCCTGGCCCCTGCCTACGTTTGTGGGGGGCTCCGAATGCTCATGGCCACTTTTGTGGTGGGTGGTTGGCATGGTGGGCACCCCCCCCATCTGGGCCCTCTTCAGAGCCCTCGCATGCTGTCATGGGCGTTCTGCTGCTCCCTGTGAGGCTGTAGCTGTGGGTGTGCTTGTTGCTGTGTGTACACTCTGGCGTGCAGGACCATGTGTCAGTGTTTATGTGATTGCCCCACAGGTCTCGCTCACACAAGCGTGATTAGAGTGTTCCTGCGCTACCTTTGGCTCCACCTGGAGAGGGGTGTCTTAATGGGGGACATTAATTGCACCACTCATCACTGTGACTCTTGGCCGTGCCCAGCTGCGATTTGTTGCTGGCTGACCTGTTCCCAGGAAGCCAAAGTTGCTGTCATACAGTGTGTTGTGTTGACGGCATGTTTGTCTGCTGGACTTCAGGTGTGTGTCTGTGGTTTCTGGCTGTAACTGCCTGCGGAATTTGTCGCTTCAAATGCAGAGGATATTGGGTGTGACCATAGGGGACCATGGGTCAGGGTGTCCCATGGACTCCTGTGGTGGGTTTTACAGGTGGGTCTTGCCTCTATGGGCAGGCCTCACAGCGTGCACATTTACACGGGCTTGTATCTTGTGACTTTCCCAGGGCTCTGTGCTGTGTGTGCAGGGTGAGGGCTGTGTGGGTTCAGACCGTGTCCTCTCCTTGGGTAATCTACCCCAGCAGTTGCTGGATACCTTTTGAGTCTCATTCACTGTTGTTATGTGACCCTGCTGAGGCAGGCAGGGCTTGTAGCCGTGAGTGGGGCTGCATCTGGGTCTGCCTGGACACACCCGCCTGCCTCTGTGGCTGTGTGTTGTCATGCCTCTTGTTCTCACACATGAGAGTGGTTTGTGGTGTTACTGTAGCTTTGTGTGCAGTTACTGGTGTGCAGACCTGCGCAGGTTTGGGTTTGCATTTGTGTGTGTATCTCTCCTGGTACTTGGACCTGCATGTGTGTGAGTGGGTGTGCTCCTGTGTAACTCAGACCCAATGTGTATATTTGTGTGTTAGTATATAGCTCTAAGAATCACTATGCACAGTCCCCATCATATGTGTTTGTGTGTGTTGTTTTCTTGGTACATGAAACAGGTATAGGGTGCAGTGGGACTTTAAATATTGCTGTGCAGGCTTCTCTGTGTGTGTGAGCAGGAGGGGAGGGAGAGAGATGGAGAGAGAGAGAGAGAGTGTGCGTGCTTCCTGGTGTACAACTCCGTAGCACATGTGTCAGCAGGAGCCGCCTGAGCTGAGCCTTGGAGGGGCAGGGGGAGGGTCACCATCCTGGAGGCTCACCATCCTGAGCCGGGCCAGCCGGCATCCCTGCCGCCTTCCAGGAAGGCTCACAGGGAGTTGGCGCTGGAGAGGCCAGGGCTGCCAAGCACAGCTGGCAGACACCGGATTAACTCTGCGTGTGCCCTGGCTCACCTCAGGAGAGGCTAGCTCGAGTGTGCGAGGGTTCAGCTGGTTCATGCACAGGTGCCGGGCCTGTGGGCATCCCAGTGTTCTCTCCCCTGAAGCGCCCTCAGCTCACTCTGCTTGGAGAGGGGTGGGCTGTCTGAGCAGTGGGCTGTGGCCTGGTTGACTGAGCCTTGCCCCCTTCCAGGAGAGGTGGAGAGAAGCACAGACCCCTCCTGGGGATCCAGGATGGGCTCATCTCTGTGGCTGGGACTTGGGGCTACCTGTCCCTCCCCAAGGGTAGCAGCCTGTCAGGGAGCAGGACTGAGTGGGTGGGTGGCCCTGGGCCCTGGGCCCTGGGCTCACCTCACTTGGCAGTTGGCCAGACTACGCGGGTCTCCCACACAGAGCCCCCTCCCACAGTGCTCCCGCCACTCCCACTTGCTGCTCAGACAGGTGCCTTGATCACTGATCAGAGCTGGTGGGACCCGGAGGGCCGGGGCGGGTGGAGGCTCCTCTGAGGCTTGGCAGGATCAGCTGACCCCGCTCTCCTCTGTCTCTATTGCAGAACACAGATCTATTTGAGATGATTGAAAAGATGCAGGTGAGGATGGCTCTGTGGCCTGTTCTGGGGAGCCACAGAGCTGGCTGGGCTGGGGCTGGGGGGCCCTTGCTGCATCTCCAGCCCTTCACCTCTCTGAGGACAGGCCACGCCAGTAGAAGATGGTGGCTACTGGTTGTCCAGGATCCTCTGTCTGGAGGTCAGGGTACAGGATGCCCAGCCCTCTCCATCTAGGCTCCCAGCTCCCATCCTTGTGTGGAACTGCAACAGGGCTGGGGTCAGATCATCAACCCACCCCACAGACACACACTGCCCCTCACCCAGTGAGAGACACCACAGGCTTTGCGGTAGGGGGCCCAGGTGGAATGGAGCTGGAGGAGGGGACAGATGCTGGGGGCCTGTCAGCCAGTGACTGTGCTGCAGGAGTGGGAGGTATTACCCCTCCACCCTCCACCCCCCAGCCCCGTATGCTTTTCACATAGGTATGCACTGGGAGGTGGGCAGGGGGTGCTGGGGTGGGAGTGCCTTGAATACCCTCTCAACTTCGATGCCTCCTGTTTCTCTTTCTGTCTCTCTCCAATGCCTCCTATTTCTCTGTCTTTCTGTCTCATCTCTACCTCTCCCTCCCCCTCTCTCCCTCAACACATATCTGTGTAGATAACAGCCCCCCCCAGCTCACACAGTGTCGTGTGCACCTCCCCTGCCCCCGCTCCCAGTGGCACGTGCATTCCCGCAGAGCCCTCAGCCTTCCCTGAGGCTGCCAGCCTCCAGCCCCAGTCACTACCAGGACAGCCAGCCCTTCAGAGAGGCCCAGGGCCCCCAGCCAGCTAGCACCCTGCCCTGGGAGTACCCCAATCTTCGTGGCCCACCTCCTAGGGCTTTCCCCTTGCATGCCTTGGGGAGGGGAGGCAGCGCCTGGCGACGGGCCTGGGAGAGTGTAACAGTGCTGCCTTCTCTTACAGGGAAGCAGGATGGATGAACAACGCTGCTCCTTCCCGCCGCCCCTCAAAGTAGGTGGGCCTGGCAGTCTGCCTCCCTCTCTAGGGGGTGGAGGGGATCTGGGAAGTGCTGCCACCACTGCCCATCAAGCAGGAAATCCATCCCCTTTCAGGAAGTAGTCTTATAGTGTGCCAGGTGCGGGGGGCCACAGCCGCGAGCAGGGTAGACCCAGCCCCTGCCCTCTAGGAGTTCTGTGATGAGGAGAACCCCTCTCTTGCTAGAGGGCTGGGGCCTCTATTCTAGCTCCTCCTCTCTGTCTTCACCGCTGCAGACTCCCCCTGCTTCTCCAGGCGTCCCCGCCCCAAACTCGAAGCCCTCATCTCTCAAAGACAGCTGCTGCCAAATGTTTTCCCTGAAACCAGTGATGACCAGCAGTTGCAGGAAGACTGCAACCCAGGCCCTAGGAGACTTATGAGCTCCTGCTCCATGAAGCTGCTGTCTGGATGGGGAGGGAGTGATAGGGAGGCAGGCCTGGGTGCCCCCAGCCGCTGGTGAGGAGACTGACCAGAGGGGGGGCACCCAGGGAGATGAAGGGGAGCCTCTTATTTTTGACCCACTTTTCTTAGCATATGGTTCTTGGGACTTGGGACCCCAGAGACCCTAGAAGACCAGGCCTGGTAGAGTGGGCCCAGGGCTGCAGGGTGAGGGTTAGAGGAGGGTGCATGGGCAGTAAGCCTGATGCTCTCTTCAGGGCAGAGGTCCTCACACCAGCAGTCAGTGCCACCTGGGAGCCTGTGAGAAATGTGCATTCTCAGACCCCGCCCAAACCGCTGCATCCAAAGCTCTAGGGTGGGGTGCAGCAACCCATGTTAACAAGCCCTCCAGGCAGTCCAGCGGTTTCTTCTGGGGAGGCAGTGAGCCCTCCTTTCCCCAGGCAAAGAGAACCCCAGAAGATGCCAGCACTCAGCACGCTAAGCCTGCCTCAGCCCATGCCCATCTGTAAGAGGCAATGAGGCCAGGGCCCCATCCACACCCTGAGCCTTGAGGCTGGCCAAGCAGAGGCGAGCGCTGGGGGGCCTGGAGGACGGAAAGATGGAGAGACCCTTGTCCTGTTTGTGTTTTGCAGACAGAGGAGGACTACATTCCCTACCCGAGTGTGCACGAGGTACTCGGCTAGACCCCCCTATCCACCCTTACCCAAGCCCAGGAGGCACTTACGCAGGGCTTCTGGATACCAGGTCCTCCTCCTTAGGAGCCTGACCCGCAGGCCTTGCTACAGGCTGGAGACTTAATTTCCAGGCCCAAGACCTCAGAGCCCATTTGAAACCTTAGGCCTTCTGAGCCAAATGTTCCAGCTTCCTGGGCCAAGGTCATGCTCCAGCTCTATCTGCCCCCACACCCCTTCTTGGAGACTTGGGTCTCGGCACTGTCTGGGTCTGGCTGAGGGAAAGGGCTGGAGCAGAACTCTGGGGCCCACACAGGCTCTGGCCTGTCCCCTCATACCCCTTAGCCATGACAGAAGTGGCTCCAGGTCTAAGTTGGGAGGGTGTCCTGGGGTCCCCGGTGGGGTACAGTGTGGGGTGGCTCTCAGCCGAGTCCCTCTTCAGGTCTTGGGGCGAGAAGGACCCTTCCCCCTTATCCTGCTGCCCCAGTTTGGGGGCTACTGGATTGAGGGCACCAACCACGAAATCACCAGCATCCCCGAGACAGAGCCGCTGCAGTCGCCCACGACCAAGGTGAAGCTCGAGTGCAACCCCACGGCCCGCATCTACCGGAAGCACTTTCTCGGCAAGGTGGGTGGCCGGCTGGTGTAGCGGGGCTGGCTGGGGTGGGTCACAGTTCAGCTCCACTCGAGGCTGGGCCTGGGAGGGAGCAGAACTCACGGGCCAGGGCTCTGTGACAGTCCTAGAGCCCTGAGTAAACGTGCTCCCACCACACACACTTCCAGTCCCCAGGGAACCCGCATGGCGGAATCTCTTGTTCATTCAACAAGCATTGATTGCAAAGGCAGCATTATGGCACAGCGGTTCACGGCAGAGACTCTGCCGGGGCTTGAATCCTGGCTCTGCCAGCCACTACACAGGACATCGGGAAATCGCTTAACTTCTCTGTGCCTCATGTGCTAATCTGTGAAAATGGTGGTTGGTGATAATGAGACCCACCTCATGAGGTTGCTATGAGGCTTCAGTGAGCTGTTATCTGTCAGGTCTTTACAGTGGCATCTGGGACAGAGGAAGTGCTCAGTCAGGGGTGGCAAATAATGAGGACAGGCCGTGTGCCTGGCCCTGTTCTAGGCACAGGGTATACAGCAGCCAACACAATAGACCCAGCCCCTCCCTTCGGGCGACTTGGAGTTAGGGGAACAGTAACGTCATGGATTGATGCAGCCCCTGCCCTGCCACCAGCACAGAGCAGGGACCCTGTCCAGCAACCACTTGTCAGAGCACTGAGGGAGCCGAGGGGAGGTCCCATGCCGGGAACGTGTGTGTCAGGTTGCAGGCCGGGTGCTGTCTCTTTGTCAGCGTAGAGCCAAAATGGGGAAGTGTGTCGTGGACTCTGGAGCCTCATGGCATGTGTGGGAATCTTGGCTCTTCCATTAACTGATAGTGTGACCTTGGGTAAGCTATTTAACTTTCCTCATCTGTGAAAATGGGGATAATAAAAGTACAGGCAAAGCTTCTAGAACCATGCCTGGCACATGGTAAATACTCAGTGAATGTTAGCTGTTGTCACGTCTTCATAATTACTTGGTGATATCAGGATTATTCTGTTTTTTCAGAAGAGGAAACCGAAGCTCAGATAGGTAAATGATTTAGTCAAGGTCACACAATGACTAAGCCTGGGAATTGAACCAGCTTTGGCTGACCTTCCATTAAGATGCATGGGAGAGATCATGCTCTTAGCCATTGTGTGTGTGTGTGTGTGTGTGTGTGTGTGTGTGTGTGTGTGTATGTGTGTGTGTATGTGTGTGTGTGTTGGGAAGAGGGAGTGACTACTTGGGGGTTGGGAAGCTGTGTGACCTCAGTCTGGGCCTGGGCATTGGCCTGACTCTGGGAGACACTGGTGCTAACCAGTGGAGTTAGGGGAGGATCCATTGTGACTGAGACTAAACCAGCAAGCCAGGTTCAGGAGCCTTTGCCTGGGAACAAACCCAGAACCCAGCATGCAATTCCACTTCCCAGCTGAGAGGTGGAGAGAGACCTGCATCCTAGGCATCTGCTGTCCAGAGGTTCCCAGCTGGGTCTGGCAGGTGGTAGGATCTGGGGATACTGTGTATGCCAAACACATGGTTGGCACTCAGAAAAGTTTGTTGAAAGAGTGACAAGTGACAGATGAAGGCAGGAACAGATGAAGGTAGTGGACCTTGAATGCAATAGGATCTGAAGAAGTGCAGGCTGGAGGGTCAGAAGAGGTGGCTGGGCGCCGTGGCTTATACCTGTAATCACAGCACTTTGGGAGGCCGAGGTGGGCAGAGCACTTGAAGTCAGGAGTTCAAGACCAGCCTGGGCAACATGGCAAAACCCCATCTCTACTAAAAATACAAAAATTAGCCAGGTATATTGCTGGGCACCTGTAATCCCAGTTACTCAGGAGGCTGAGGCAGGAGAATCGCTTGAACCCAGGAGGTGGAGATTGCAGTGAGCTGAGATGGTGCCACTGCACTCCAGCCTGGGCGACAGAGCAAAACTCTATCTCAAAAAAAAGGAAGAGGTCTCATGTCCAGGATCAGATTAGCAGTACTGAGGGGAGAAGTCCCAGGGCTGGCAGAAGGGCAGGCCCCCTTTCTGACTCTGGGTGGGGTAACGGGGGAAGCAGCCAGGTGCTCAGGCACTGGACCCTATCCTGGCAGAGGGGGGAGGTTAGGATGACTTTGGGCGTTGACTTTCTGGGACCCTAAGCCCGCTCTCCCACTGTGTCCCAGGGGCTCCTCTGGGCTTGGGGGTGTCCAGGGAAACTCCCCGCTCCCTGGACTTCCCTGCCGAGTGCCTCCTTATCAAGTGCCTGCCACTCCCTCTCTGCTGGACGGTGTCAAGCATTTGGGGGTTTCTGCTACTCTGTGCCCAGGCAGGACTGGGGGACTCTTCCCCGGGTCCATTGAGAATGCCCCTGAGCTACGGATTCACGGGGCACGTCCACTGGCCCCTGCCTCTGTCTGCTCCTGGCCTCTGAGCACAGGTGTTCATGTTTGAACAGGATTTACTTCTAGGATGATTCCTGGGGCGGGTGTGGCCGGGCAGCCAGCTCCACTCCCAGAGCTTGGGCTAGGGCTGGGGCTGGGGTTGGCAGGGGGAGCCTGGGGCCGGGCTGGGTGGTGTCTCCCTGAACTTCCAGCCCTTGGCTTTGGGACTTCCCCACCTGGAAGTGCCAGCCCTGGGCTCCTCTCTAGGGGTGCCATCCCTGCAGCAGCCACCCCTGATACTCCTCGGGGTGTCTTCCCAACCCTGTGCCCTCTCCTCCAGGTGAGACAGGAGGGTGGAAACCTGCCTGGCTAGCTGCCCTGTGTGTTGTGAGATGTTTCGCTTCCTGTTTCTCATAGGCCCTGGCTTCAGGGGCCACAGAGTCACAGGTTGGGCAATCAGCTTTTGCTCATTGAACACCTGCTGGGGGCCCAGCCCTGAAAAGGGCCAAGGCTGAAGACAGGCATGGAGGTCCGAATATGGTCCCGACTCGATGAGCACCCAGAGATCCGGTGTTACTACCCACCCTCACTGAACTGAGCCAGGCACTTCATCCCTTTCAGTCCTGGCCGCCACCAAAGTACAGGGTTCCCTCCTATTTGGCAGACTAGGAAAGCAAGGCACAGAGAGGCCAAGTGACCTCCTCAGGCTGCCCAGCTGGTCAGTGGCAGAGGCGGGCTTTGAGTGCCGGTCTGTCTGACGTGGGATCTGCTATCAGCCATAACACCTGCTATGGGCGAAGGACCCCCCATCTGGGAGTGGGTTGGCTTTCTGGCCTGGTTTCAGGAAGCCCCATGCTCAGCCTCACCCACTCCCCTGGACCCCACCTCCCACTGCAGGAGCATTTCAATTACTACTCACTGGACACTGCCCTCGGCCACCTTGTCTTCTCACTCAAGTACGATGTCATCGGGGACCAAGAGCACCTGCGGCTGCTGCTCAGGTGAGGGTGATGGGGGAGTCCCGAGATGGCAGGAAGGGCTGAGGCCTTAGAATCTCAGAACCCATCTCAGTTGACCCACTCTCTTCATCAAGGCCCAGAGAGGGGCAGGGATTTGCCTGAGATTGCACAGCAAGTTAGTACCCGAGTCAGCCTGACACCCATCATCACCTCTGGTCCTCGCTGTGATCCACCCCCTTCTGGCCTTACTTTGTGGGGGTGGGGTTCCCGTTTTCCTTTCCCAGCCCTTCACCATGTGACTTTCTCTTCCTAGGACCAAGTGCCGGACATACCATGATGTCATCCCCATCTCCTGCCTCACCGAGTTCCCTAATGTCATCCAGATGGCAAAGGTGAGGCCTCCGCTCCCCTGAGCTTCCCTGGTTGGCCTCGCAGATGGGCACCTGTGGGGCTTCAGCTCTGCCTCGGTGTGTCCCCTTCAGCCGTAGGCCCTTGCCCTGGGCTGCTGCCCTATCCTGAGGCCGTCTCTCACGTGTTCCCACCGTGTCTTGGGCTGCCATGTGTTCTCCCGGGCCCCCGTCCCCTGCCTGTGTGCTTTCGGTTTTCTCTATAGCACCCTCAGATCTCAGGGGACCTCCATTCCCTAAGCAACAGTGAACCCCGAGTCCTGCTTTAGCTTTGGCCGTTCCCAGCATGGCTCCTCCCCAGACCTTGACCAGGGAGGCCCAGGCAGCCCCGTCCTCTCCTCCCTGGCCCCATGCCTCACACCCCTCCCTTATCTCCTCCTGCAGCTGGTGTGTGAAGACGTCAACGTGGATCGGTTCTATCCTGTGCTCTACCCCAAGGTATGACTGGATCTGGGCACAACTCACTGAGGGTGGGTGAGTAACTGGAAGACTGAGCATTTATTAAGCACCTTCTGTGGGCCAGGTACTTTTCCCCAGGTTCTCTCATTTAATCCTCACAATAACCCTGTGAAGTCCACAATTTGCAGAAGAGGAGCCACCGAAAGGGCCTGTGCCTTACCCCAGGGTGCACAGCAGATAAGGAGGGCCTGCATTTAAGCCTAGGTTTGTCTGCCTTCGAGGCTGGCCTCGCTAACATCTGGAACCTCTGTGATGTTTGGAGACCCTCCTGAGAGCAGTCTGTGCCGCAGTCCTCCCCTGGAACGGGTGTCTTTTCTACTGGCCTTGCCTTTTTATCCCAGAGGAGACCTGTAGAGAAAGAATAGCCCCGGCACTTCCTGCCCGGGTGCTGGGAGCTGGGCTCTAGACACGGTGACAGTGTGGGGATAGGGGCAGGGGCTTCTGCCTTGGATGAGCCAGGGGCACCTCCTGGAAGAGGACAGACAGGTAAACCCTTGTGTCCCTGACTGAATTCTGGAGCAGTGTGAGGTCTCTAGAGGTGGTGTGGTCCAGGACAGGTATCCTGAAGCGGCTTCAGAAATCAGGGCCCACCTCCTGCTTATGGGAGAGGAAACTGAGGCCTAAGGTGAGGAGGAGAACTTGCTCAATGCCCACAGCAGATTGGTGAGATGTGGCCTGTTCTGGAAGAATGATGTGGGTTTACAGAGAAGCCGAGGAGTGAGTTGGGAGTTAGACTGGAGTAGGGGCGGGCTTGGCATGGCAGGACTGGGACTCACGGCAAATTCAGGAGTGATGAGCTTAAGCTTTGGGATCCAACAGACCTGGGGTCAAATCCCAAGCCTGTACGTGCTTGCAAGCCATTGACCCTAGGTGAGTCACTTAAGGTCTCTGAACCTGAGATTCAGAGGGGACAGCTGGACTGTCTCCCTCCCAGGCTTGTTCTGAGAATTACATGACGTGATGCGTGTAGAGCGCCTGGCTCAGTGCTTGGCACAGGGGAAGAGCACGTCGAATGGCAGCTTGCACATGCAGCCTCTTCACCCGGCGTCCTCTCCTGCAGGCTTCCCGGCTCATCGTCACCTTTGACGAGCATGTCATCAGCAATAACTTCAAGTTTGGCGTCATTTATCAGAAGCTCGGGCAGGTGTGCTCACCTCCTCCTCCCTGCTGCCCCTCCCCACCCGGCCCCGTATCTGGAGCCTGACACCTTTTCCAGGGCAGCACACCGGCCAAGGGACTCGGGAGCCCAGGAGGCTGCCAGAGGTCCTCCCTCCAGCCCTCTCTGGGTCCTAGTAGGGACAGAGGGCAGGGGCTTCTCAGGAACTCCTGCTCAATGACCTTGGCCCCTCATTCCCAGACCTCCGAGGAAGAACTCTTCAGCACCAACGAGGAAAGTCCCGCCTTCGTGGAGTTCCTTGAATTTCTTGGCCAGAAGGTCAAACTGCAGGACTTTAAGGGGTGAGTATTAGGGTGGGCTGAGCAGAGTGTAATCTGACCTGTGCTCCTGGGCAGGGAGGGAGCCCCTGTCCTGGCCCCGTGGAGGCCTGGCCGGGGCTGGAGACTGAGCCGTGGCCTGGGGGGCCCGGGGGCAGGTTCCGAGGAGGCCTGGACGTGACCCACGGGCAGACGGGGACCGAATCTGTGTACTGCAACTTCCGCAACAAGGAGATCATGTTTCACGTGTCCACCAAGCTGCCCTACACAGAAGGGGACGCCCAGCAGGTAGCCTGGGCACCCCCACCTGCCTCCCACCTTCCACCTGTCCTCCCCCTCCACCTGTCCGTTCAGCCTGCATCACGCCAGGCTCAGCGCCGGGCCCTGGGACAGAGATGGAAATGATCAGCGTCCCCACTTGTGGGCTCTCATTGGGTCAGGGGAGACAGGCTGCTTCAATGCTGGGAAAGCCTTGGTTTCTACAGTCAGAATGGCACCCACCTCCTAGGTGAGCATAAATGCGTGAGTGCGTAGAGGGACTAGAACAGTTCATAGTACGTTGCAAGAGTTTAGCAGATCTGAGCTGGTGCTTTATGGGGAGTGGAGAGCATCATGGGGTCATGTGGGGACATGTAGTCTTGGCAGAGGTGGGAGCTTTCAAGAGAAAGTGACTTTTAGACTGTGAAGGAGCTGGGAGAAGGCAGAGAAATGTTCCAGGTGGCGAGAACAGCTTCTGCAAAGGCCTGGACTCGAGGACATGCAAGGCATGTTCCAGGAACTGAACTCAGAAGTGTGTCCCCTTGTCCTGAGCCTCCTACAGGGCTATCTGCCTTCCCAATCAGGTCCCCAGCCCAAGGGAATAAAAGGGAAATGTGAGAAAAATGGAAATAGTTATTCCTTATTTTAGTGTCTTTTAACTTTCTTTTACTGAGGGTCTACGTTCAGTTTAGCAACATGAATGTATACCAAGTAGAGCTTGTTTATTCAATCGGGGGCCATGTTTGGGGTATTGATACAGGAGAAGGGCTGAGAGGTAGGGTCTAGGGACCGAGAGACCTGGGCTCGAGTCCCCAAGCTCATTATAGCTCATTATAGCACCTTCCAAGTCACTGCTCTCGGCCTTGGTTTCATCATCTGTCACAGCACTCCAAAAAACCTAAAGGAATTGTTCTTGTAATTTCAATAGGTGTCCAGGCACAAGTGGGTTTTGATTACGTGGATGAATTGAATAGCGGTGAGGTCTGGGACATTAGTGTACCCTCGTCACCTGAAGAGTGTACGTTGTTCCAAACAGGCCATTTTTCAACTAAAATCGTTTTAAGACAAGTTTATTTTGCTACATTATTTTGAGGAAAGCAAATCCTTAGATGTGCACTCTGACTACCCCAAACCCTCCTAAACCCCTGCGGGCACCCCTCTCCCCGGTGGGCCCCTGTGGCCAGACCATGAAGGCCCGTGGCCTTGTGCTCAGTTGCAGCGGAAGCGGCACATCGGGAACGACATCGTGGCTGTGGTCTTCCAGGATGAGAACACTCCTTTTGTGCCCGACATGATCGCGTCCAACTTCCTGCATGCCTACGTAGTGGTGCAGGCTGAGGGCGGGGGCCCTGATGGCCCCCTTTACAAGGTGGGTGCTCTTGGAGCCTCCCAGGGGCGTCAGCAAGGACCCTGGCTGCAGCTCTGCCCTCCCTGGGATGCCCCTCTGAGCCTCACTTTTACCAGCTGTAACGGGGGACCATGGAAGGCTTCAGTGGTGCACTGTTCACACCATGGCCTCTGTCTTCCCCAAAGCTCACCCCCTCAGAGAGGACGGTTTCCCTCCTCTGCCTCCTGGCCTGGTATCACTGTCCTCCACCTCCCATAGCCTCCTCTGCCTTCACCATCCCGATGATTCCTGTAGCCCTCACCCCTCTCCACCACTAAAATTCAGGGCAAAAGATAGAGGGCAGAAATCCCTGGAAGAAAGATTCATCCAGCCCACAATCACTGAGCCTCCCCGACCAAGGGGCAGGCCAGGGAGGCAAAGTAGAGGTTTCTGGCTAGGGTGGGGCAGAGCAGACCCCAGACTCCACAGGAACAGACAGCTGCCCTCCCTTCCAGGTCTCTGTCACTGCAAGAGATGATGTGCCCTTCTTCGGACCCCCCCTCCCGGACCCCGCCGTGTTCAGGAAGGTGAGGGGCAGCCCCTAGTCATGGGCAAAGCAGGACAAAATGGGTGGGGGCCTGGGGGGTGCACATACATTCTGCCTTATGGGGTCCCAAAGCTGCATTGTGTGCCAGGGCAGCTGGGCTCCCCTAACTGCAACTGGGGACTGGCTTTTCCGTTCATCTTGAAAACACATTTTTTTTTTTTTTTTCACAAGGTCACAGAATAAACTACACAGTTGTTTTATACTTTCCATGTAGTAGACTGGCCTTTCCTCATTTCTGTTCTCTTTCTGACAGTTCCAGTCTCTTCTTTCTTCTAAAATGTTTGGGGAGGGGCACACTTCAAGCTTGGGCTTCAGCTCTGTACACAACTCAGCTACCTTAGACTGAAGCAGTAGGTCGAGACCCCAACTCAGACCCTAACATCTGTGGGGTTTGCTCTCCTGAGGGCATGGGCAGCCATGAAGGGCACTGGGGCCCCTTGAAGGTGCCTGGGGAGCTGAACCCAGGGAGATGCCCTTTTGGGAGTGAAGAGGGTGACCCCAGGCCCCAGCAGAGCATGGTTCAGGAGCTGCAGCCTCTGCCTCACTGGGCTTCAGACTCTTGTTTATGTGTTCATCTGAACCTCCCTTTCTCATCTCCTCCACACTGGGGGTTTCCAGGGGCCTGAGTTCCAGGAATTTTTGCTGACAAAGCTGATCAATGCTGAATATGCCTGCTACAAGGCAGAGAAGTTTGCCAAACTGGAGGTGAGGATGGGCTGTAAGAGCTGGGTCACCCTCTTCTCACCTTCCAAACTAGAACTTCAGTCCTGTCCCTGGGAAGGGAAAAGCCATGTTCAGACCCTGGCCTTAGTGGGGACACCTGGGGCTGGATGGATTGATGGATGAGTAGGAGGTTGGGGAGAGGAAGCCGGAGGGATAGTGAGGAGTGCCCAGGAGATGCTGGGATGCGGGCAGGCTGATGGGGGACACCTTGGGTCTGGGTAGGGGGCGAACCTGGGGGGGTGGGGACATGAAGCCAGACCTTGAAGAGGCTGTGAGGGGCCCTTCATATGAGGGTCCCTGGGGGCTGCTTGAGCTGTGGAGTGGCCTGGGGGAAGGCGGTGCAGGGGCCCTCCCCACTCCCCACTCATTCAGAGAAGGTGTCCCGTGCCTCAGAAGGTGTCTGGGATTTGAACTGTGGGCCGAAGGGCTGATCGCTGGGGTCCTTCCTGACGGCCCGGGCCTGGCCCACAGGAGCGGACGCGCGCCGCCCTCCTGGAGACACTCTATGAGGAACTGCACATCCACAGCCAGTCCATGATGGGCTTGGGCGGCGACGAGGACAAGATGGAGAATGGCAGTGGGGGCGGCGGCTTCTTTGAGTCTTTCAAGGTGAAGGGCCCCAGATCTAACTGGCCGGATAGCAGGGATGCGGCTAGGGCGGAATCCCAGGCTGAGGCTGGTAGACCGATGGACACGGCGTGGGGGTGGAGTCTGGCAGAAGGGGCGTGGCTTAGGGGGTGGAGTCCCGGACTGGGAGGTTTACACAGCATGGGGAGTGGCTAGAGGCGGTTGGCATTGGAGGTGGAATCTGAGAGGGGGTGTGGCTAGAGCGAAGTCCCGGACTGGGGCTGATTGACATGGTGTGGAGGTATGGCTAGAGGCCGCTCGCATGGGGGTAGAGTCTGGGAGGGGACGTGGCTGGGGGTGGAGTCAGGGGCCGGGGCTAATGGACATGGCGTGGGGGTGTGGCTAGAGGAAGCCCTAGTCTGGGAGGAGGGCCGGGCTCGAGGTGGATTTGGGCTTTACAATGGGCTTACACTTGGCGGACATAGTCTGCCTTGAGTAGAGTTTGAGGGAGCAGCGTGTAAGGTGGGGCCCTGGTTTGAGGAGGAGTAACTGTTGGAGGTGGGGCCTAGGTGGAGAATTCACCTGGGAATTCTGCTGAAGGTTGGAGGATTCTGGGAGACAGCAAGGGCTGCTGGTACAAAGGCTGCCAGGTCAGCAGGCAGAGAAAAGAGGAAGAGGCTCTGTCTTGACTGAGAGAAAGAAATAGAGTTCTCAGAAGGGGTGTGTGAACCATGATCATTGGAGAGGGACCTGACCTGTGTGACCCACCCTGCCTGTCCCTGGTTTAGCTTAGCATTAAGAGCACGGACACTTCAAATCTCAACTCTGCTACTTACCAGCTTGGGCGTTCCGTGAGCATCAGTTTCTTTATCTGTTGAGTAGGGTAATGGCAACTTACCTCATACAGTTATTGTTATCTTTAAAAGAGTTAGGTTAGTGCAATATAAGTTTAAAAGCAAAATGCAAAACCTTGCCTGTCTGCCTCAGCAACTATTGTTTGAAATGAGAAGTGTGGGGAGTGGAGTAGTTCCTGGACAGGGTCTGGACTCACCCAGGCTACAGGGCCCCAGGTGGTAGCCTTTTTGCCACCGTCTCCACCCACCTGCCCATCTTCCAGGTGCCCAGCCAGCTGGTCACACCTCACCCTCAACCCAGGGCAGGTCACACAGCTGGAGATATGGGTTGGAATAAGGGAATTAGTCCAGCTGCCCAGGCCTGCCCAGGAACTGAGGGGAATAGATCATCTTTGAGAAAGAGGCTTGGAGACTGGAGACAGGACAGGTGGGGTCAGTATGGATCTGGGGTGTCTCCTTTGAGGAGGGCTCCGATGGTCCTACATCTGGTAGGTGCTGGATGGTGGACCTAGATTAGGTCAAATAATTTCTCAGAAGCAGCAGAGTCCAGAGTTGAGGGCATGGGTCCTGGCATGCTGGGCTTGCCCCTGCCTCAGTTCCATCATGTGTGAAATGGGCATGATTGCTAGTCCCCTTCTTGCAGGGGTATCCAGTGACAGAGTGATTGTAAAGCACTGGTCCCACAGCAAACATTTGGTATAGATTGGTCTGAAAAAAACAAGGAAGAAGGGTGTGAGGGAAGAAAAGAAAGAAGACAGGAGAGCTCTAAGAGGCCTTAACAGGAGTGAAACTCAGGTGTCAAGAGAGCTCTCTGTACACTCAGTATCTTCTGCAGTCCTTACGCAGCCACATGAGGACACTCAGCACAGAGCAGCCTGTGTGTCCCAGAGACTGAGAGAAGTGAAGTCGTGTCCCCCAGGCCACCCGGCAAGTTGGTGGCAGAGCCAAGACCTGAGCTACCTTTAGGCAGGCCCCATATGTACCTGCTTCTCATGTGACGCACAGGGAAATTGAGGCCTGGCCCCACCTCCCTCTGTTGCCCTGCTGTCCATGTGCCCAGGGGAAGGGATTTCCAGGGCTCATCCAGAGTGGCATTGCCGGGGAGGGACCAGATGCCTGGGCTCCTGGGTTTCCCCAAGGGGACGGCCCTTAGGAATCCTGTGCCTCCTCCACCGCCACCCCCTTCACAGAGGGTCATCCGGAGCCGCAGCCAGTCCATGGATGCCATGGGGCTGAGCAACAAGAAGCCCAACACCGTGTCCACCAGCCACAGCGGGAGCTTCGCGCCCAACAACCCCGACCTGGCCAAGGCAGCTGGAATAGTGAGTGCCCTCCCTGTGCCCAGGCCCCTGTCCCTCCCTGGGGGGGCCCTCAGCTCTCCTCTGTCTCTTGAGGCCTGGCCCCCCTCTCTCTGTTGCCCTGCTGCCCATGTGCCCATCCTAGGCTCTGGATTTGGTCTAGCCACTGCTTTCCTTGGGAGAGGGGTGAAGTGCCCAGGCCAGGACACTGCGGTGCTGACAGCTTGCAGCCTGCGGCCCCTTCCCAAGCTCCTTGGCCCTCCCCTCCTCCTGGCCCCTTATACACTGAGGTGTGACTTTCCGCAGGTCAGCCCTGGGGCAGCCTCTATGTCTCATTCCTTATTGAGTATCTACTATCTGTTTGCTGGGGACTGGGCTGCTGTGTGGGCACCTACTGTCAAGCCTTGGGTGTCTGTGGGCACCTACTGTGTGTCAGGCTGTGGGCACCCACTGTGTGTCAAGCCCTGGGCTGCTATGTGGACGTGCACTCTGTGAGCATCTACTGTGGGCCTGGCCCTGAGTACCTGTGAGCACCCACTGTGTGTCAGGTCCTGGGCTGCTGTGTGGGCATCGACTCTGTGAGCGCCTACTGTGTGCACAGCCCTGGGCTGCTGTGTGAGAACCTACTCTGTGTCAGAAAATGGACTGCTATATGAGCACATCGTGTGTGCTAAACCCTAGATGTCAGTGAACACCTACTGTGTGTCAGGAAGTGAGCTGTTGTGTGGGTACTTTTTCTGTGAGCACCTCCTACTGTGTGTCTGCAGCAGCCAGGGCCTCTGTGGTGTGGCTGCCTATTGTGTGTCGGGAATCTGGCTTCTGTGTGAGTATCTCCAGAGGGAGCACCTCCTGTGTGATCACTGACTGTTGTCCAGGTTCTGGGATTCTGCTGCTCACACTCAGGAGTGCTGGGCACATGGATGAATACGGCCTATGGCTGTGGGCCTCACTGCTGTCCACTGCCTAGTGGCCACCCCAGGACACTGCACCCACTGCTGTGCTCCTCACCCATCCATCCATCCATCCACCCATCCATCCATCCATCCATCCACTCACCCACCCACCCACCCACCCATCCATCCATCCATCCATCCATCCATCCATCCATCCGTCCATCCGTCCGTCCATCCATTCATCCATCCACTCACCCATCCACCCATCCATCCATCCATCTCCATCCATCCATCCATCCATCCATCCATCCATCCATCCATTCATCCATCCATCCATCCATCCATCCACTCCATTCATTCACCCATCCATCCATCCATCCATCCTTTATTGACTGTCTACTGCATGCCAAGCCCTGCGCTCAGTGCTGTGAGGCTATGTCACGTGGCAGGAGGGAATTCTCCCAACCTCTGCTGTCCAGCAGTCACCAAGCACACTGTCATGTGAGAAGCAGGCCCAACCTCCCCCACAACCCAGTTTTATCAACCCCTCCCTTCCTCTTCACCAGAGTGACCCAGCCTCCTATGGGTGGCCGAGAGGGGCCCCAGGGACAGGACCAGGCCAGCAGCACCCACCATGGCAGTAATTGGACCCATTTCTGTTTTGTTTTTGCACAACTCTCCCTCTCTCTGTGTTTCCTCCTTTCATTCCACTCTCTCTCCTTGTTTTTTTGTTCCCTCCTCCCTTCCCTCTCCCCTGCTGTGGCCTCTCTGCCCTTTGGCTCTCTGTTTCTCCTTCCTTCTCGCACCTGTCTTTTTGCTCCCTCTCCTCCTTCCCTTTTCCGCTCTTCTCACCCTCGCTTTTTCCTTTCGGCCTTCCCCTGTCTTCCTTCTCCGTCTCTGACCCTCCCTGGGCCTGTCTCTGTGTCCTTGTGTCCCTGTCTCTCTGGATTTCCTTCTGTGCCCGTCTGGTGTGCCCTCGCTGGCTCACGCGTGTCCCTGTCTCCGGGTAACTGTCTATCTG
The DNA here is from genome assembly GCF_001698545.2 of Rhinopithecus bieti. Lineage (NCBI taxonomy): Eukaryota > Metazoa > Chordata > Mammalia > Primates > Cercopithecidae > Rhinopithecus > Rhinopithecus bieti. The sequence continues at coordinate 3,814,834 of NW_016808328.1, forward strand.
TCCATCTCTCTCCCTGTCTCCCCTGTCGTCTGTCTCTCCTTGTGCTTCTCGCCTTCCCTTCCCCTGGCCCTATCTCTCCCATTGCCTCCTACGCCATTCTCTTCCTTTTTCTGTCTTCCTCCTTTCCCTGCCTCTCCTCCTCTCTTTGTCTCCCTCCCACCATCTCTCTCGCTCTCTGACTCTTTCTCTGTCTCTCTCTCTCTGCCCTCGCCCTCTGCTGCTTGCCAGTCATTGCTTATTCCTGGGAAAAGTGCGAGTAGATTCGGACGCCGGGGCAGTGCCATAGGCATAGGAACCGTGGAAGAGGTTGTCGTCCGCGGGGCCGCCGGCTCTGGAGGCTGCCTGCACGCGCTGTTCTCTGCTCGCTCTCAGGACGGAGGCCATATTGGGGACGTTGCCCCTCTGCCCCCGGGACAGGCCCCAGGGCGTGCGGGATGGAGTGGCGGCAGCTCCGATGGCACTCAGCACCTGCTTTGGGGCCTGGTACCTGTGCCAGAGCCAGTGCCCCTCACCAGGGGCTTCTGGCCCTGCCTTGGCCCCTGGGACCCTGGCCCAGTCCCTGCCAGGATCCGGTACCCAAAGGCCCTACACCCAGCCGCACGTCCCCCAATATCGCCGGTCTGCATGGAGCGCCATCCCTCTCCTCTGCCCTGACTCCTCCTCCCCGCCACAAACTGGCCTGGGGTCCTACCCCTTCCTGCCTCCAGAGAAGCTGGGGGCAGGCTTTTGGGGCCTGGGGCATCCCAGCACAGTATGTGGGAAGCTGGCGGGGGGTCTTCCAGCTATTGGGCCAGAACCTCCCCCACCCAATTTGGAGTTCCGGGAAGGGCCCAGCTGGTACGGGGTGGGGCTTGGGTTGCTGCACCACGCTCTGACCACCGCCCTTAGGCTGCAGATCCCACAGAGCCCTGCGGGGCCGGGAGTGGTAGCTATTCTGAGGACTCGGCCTCCTCCCACCCCAGCCCCCTCAGGACCCTGCCCTAATCCTGGGCCTGTGTTGGCGGTCCTGCCGTGTGAGCTTGGGAGAGCCCCTTGCCCTCCTGGGGACTGTCGCTTTCTGTAAACTGGGAGGGCTATCTCTGGGGATGGATATCTTCTCTCGTTCTTTCTTGCTCACCAACTCTGCTTCAGGGCCTGGGGTAGCAAGGTCCCCAGGGGGGATGTTGGGGGGCACTGGGGCTCCCAGGGAAGGTGGCACTGAGTTGGGGCCTCTCCCCACAGTCACTGATTGTCCCTGGGAAGAGCCCCACGAGGAAGAAGTCGGGCCCGTTTGGCTCCCGCCGCAGCAGCGCCATTGGCATCGAGAACATACAGGAGGTGCAGGAGAAGAGGTGGGTGAGGGGGGGGGACAGTGCCCTGTTCCCCTGCACCCCCATCCCTGATCCCTGTTTGGTGGCAAAGCAGAGCAGGCAGAAGGGAGTGCCGCCCCTCTGCCTCTCTGTCCCCACTAGTGACAGCTTTGTAGTCAAGTCTCTGCTGCGTGTCGGGCACCAGGGCCAGCACGTCACCTAACGTGCCACATGCAGATCAAGAAGCCGTAGGTCAGAGGGGTCAAGGAGCTTGCCCAGGTCACACAGCCAGTGATGGGCAGAGCTGGGATCTGAGCCCTGATCTGTCTAGGGCCAGCACCCATGCTCTTCCCACGGCCCCAGCGCATGTGGGAGGGCCTAGTGCTGATGTTTGGGGTGGCCACAGATGGGCCTGGGGGGTGAACGAGTGTGGGCAGCATGAGGGCAGTGAGCCCAGGCCAGCAGCAGGGCTGCCCCCGGACATCTGAGGCTAGCTCCTGGGTGTGAGTACTGCCTCCCTGGTACTAACCATGTGTGACCTTGGGTGAGTCACTGAGCTCCTCTGAGCCTTACTGTCCCAACCTGGAAAAGGGACAAGAACACAACCCATGGTGTGGGGCTGCTGTGGGGACCTGGGGCGCTGCATGTGAGGCCAGGGCCAGGCCCCCTGAGAGCTCCAGGAGGGGAGCGGGCATTGTCCTTGCTGCTGCCAGAGCTCCACGTGCTGTGAGTCCTGGGTTCAGGTCTTGGCACTGCCACGTCCTAGCTTTGCATCCCTGGGCAGGTTCCTTATCCATAATGGGACAGCTATACCTGCTCCTGTGGAGAGGACCTGGGAGGAGTCCCATCCCTGTCCCATAAAGCCCCATCAGTGCCAACCCCATCACTGGCCAGGCTCGCCAGGGAGCCCACAAGACTGCTCCAGGGCTGGCCCTGAGGATAGGGGTGTGGGTATGAGGCAGGAGGCACCGTGACCCCCCTCACCGCCTGGGCCTCATGCTACCCCTGATGCCAGGCCCGGAGCTGAATCCCCCCGCTGCCCCCGTGTGCCCCGCAGGGAGAGCCCTCCGGCTGGTCAGAAGACCCCAGACAGCGGGCACGTCTCACAGGAGCCCAAGTCGGAGAACTCATCCACTCAGAGCTCCCCAGAGATGCCCACGACCAAGAACAGGTTGGGGCTCAGGGCACGTGGGGCTTGGGGGCTTGGGAGTGGTGAACCGTCCTTCCCCTCCCCTGCCTGGGCCCGGGACAGCCCAGGAGCCTTGACTCTGCCACAGCAGGGTGTCAGGGGGGCCTGGGCATTCTCTGGGGCCCTCCTTTGACATATACCCAGCGAACACTTTGTGCATGCCCAGCCCCACGCCCGGCTCTGGGGCACAGAGGTGCCCTGCACATAGGTCCCCGCCTCACGGCCGCAGATCCACCAGAACATGGCCTCATCAGCTGTTTCCGGATCATGGTGATAGGAGGAACCCGAAGCAGGGTTGGGGGGGATGAAGAAGGACTGGGGGCAGGGGTGCTTTAGATGGGTCCTCAGGGGAGACACCTCCATGGGGTGACATTTGAATTGGGAACTGAGCCAGCCCTGCTAGGACTGGCATGGCAGAGAGAAGAGCATTCAGGTAAGGAGCTCGGCCAGTGCAGAGGCCTGGGACACACTCCAGGGACAGAAAGAAAGGTGGCCGGAAGTGGTGACGTATGCCTGGAGTCCACCTACCTGGGAGGCTGAAGCAGGAGGATGGTTTTAGCCCAGGAGTTTGAGGCTGCAGTGAGCTATGATCATGCTTGTGAATAACCACTGCACTCCAGCCTGGACATCATAGCAAGACTCCATCACTTAAAAAAAAAAAAAAAGAGTACCTGAGGGGCTGGGCCCAGACAGACATTGTGACATTGTGCTGGATGGTGGCAGGGAGGAGGTTGGAGAGGTGGGCGGACACTGGCTTATAGCTTAGCAGGCTGTACGAGAGCTTTGACTTTTTTTTTCCTTTTCTTTTTTTTTTTTTTTGAAACAGTCTCGCTCTGTCGCCAGGCTGGAGTGCAGTGACACAATCTCAGCTCACTGCAAGCTCCACTTCCTGGGTTCTTGCCATTCTCCTGCCTCAGCCTCCCGAGTAGCTGGGACTACGGGCACCCACCAACACGCCCAGCTAATTTTTTGTATTTTTTAGTAGAGACGGGGTTTCACCGTGTTAGCCAGGATGGTCTCGATCTCCTGACCTTGTGATCCGCCTGCCTCGGCCTCCCAAAGTGCTGGGATTACAGGCATGAGCCACCGCGCCTGGCCTAAGAACTTTGACTTTTATCCTAAGTGTGACAGGGAGCCTTGGGAGGATTTTAATCATGAGGGTGATGCTTTAAGAAGCTGACCACGGTTGCTCTATGGAGAAGAGGTTGGAGTGGGGTGGGATGGAAGCAGAGAGGCCAGTGAGAAAGCTGTGCCTGCATTTGGTGTCCGTTGGCTGAGCTGCCTCTGTGTCGGGTTCTGTGGGAATCGAGAGGACTCAGCCCAGGCTAAAGAGCCGGGTAGGCGAACAGAGAGGCAGGAAAGGATGGCAGGGACAGGGGAGACGCAGTATGCAGGAGCCAGCGTGGGGAGGCTCATTCTCACCTTGGGAGGAGGAATCGGGGAAGGACTCCTGGAGTGGGAGCCCTAGGCTGATTTTTGAAAGACACATTTGCTTTTTGGGATTTGAGAGGACTGAGACTCCAGGCAGGAGGTGCGGAGGCCCTGAGCATGAAAACCTTGTGGGGTTAAGAGAGTAGACTGTGGAGTTGCCTGGACCTCATCCACTGCCCTCCCACCTGTGCTGAGTGACCCTGGGCTGTGTGCCTGCCCCCTCTATGCCTGGCGTCTCCTCATCTGGAACATGGGTATAATAATCATAGTGATAAGATCATTCAGGTAAAGGCACGTAGAGCAGTGCCCAGCGCAGAGTGGACGTGCAGTCGATGACGTTAGTGTCACGAATTGCTGCTGTTTTTGAACATTAGGCCAAGGACATTGTGCTTTACCTGGGGAAATGGGGAACCAGGAGGGGGTTTTGAGCAGGGGAGGGACATGGTCAGATTTATGAATTAGGAAGGACCAGTGGGGGTAGGAGGAGGCTGCAGGGGGAGTCTGGGGGGCTCAGAGGCCCAAGGATCCGTAAGGGGTCCCCAAGGGTGCTTGGCTGCTACAGGCTGGGCCTCCCGGGTTGAGGAGGGCAAGGGAGTGAGGGCCTGGCTCAGGCGGGGCTCGGGGTGGACACCGGCTAATGGGGCGCTGTCTGTGGCAGAGCGGAGACCGCCGCGCAGAGAGCAGAGGCGCTCAAGGACTTCTCCCGCTCCTCATCCAGTGCCAGCAGCTTCGCCAGCGTGGTGGAGGAGACAGAGGGCGTGGATGGAGAGGACACAGGCCTGGTGAGAGGCTCAGGGGGTCGGGGGCTCCACAGGATCTTGGAAGGGGGCTCTTTGCTCCCTGGAGATGCCCTGAGTAGAACCACGAGCCTGGGCGTGGCTGAGATGTGATCAGGGGACCCGGCCCAAAGGAGCAGTGCAGATGAACCCTACCCTGCTCAGAAGCCTTCCATGGCTCCCCAGCACTGTCCACAGGAAGCTCAGTTTCTGGAGCTCTTGGAGATCTGGTCACTCCCTTCCTCCTTCCTCTCTAGTCTTCTCTCTTACCACTTCAGACATTCTGGACTCACTTGTGGTCTCCCAAGCCTCCCAGGCTTACTGCACCCCTGACCCTTTGCACGTGTACCATCTCTTCTGTCTGGAACACTCTTCTGCCGCCTCCTCCTTTCTTTGCCAGGCTGGCTCTGACTCATCCTTCTTAACTGAGTCTCACACACCTCCTTTTGAAAGCCTTCCCTGATTTCCTAGTCTCAGGGTAGGTTAGGAACCCCCTTTGCGTTCTCACAGTCCCTGGGCTTTGCCCGGAACACCCTTTGTCATTCTTCATTCTGCAAACCATCAGTGGGCCCCTGTTGCTTGCCAGGCACTGCCCCAGATACAACAGGTGCAGCTGGAAACAGTGCAGACCCAGGCCCTGCCCGCTGGGGCAGAGTCTAGAATTACAATGGTCTCTTCATAGCCTGCCTTGCCTCCCAGATATCTGGCTCCTGAGGGCAGGGCCCATGCCTGATTTATGTCAGTGGCAAGCCCTGGAGAACATCCGTGAATGTTTGTTGAGTGAATGAGTGGCAGGGGGTGGTGTGTGCCTGGGTCTTTGCCTGCCCTGACTGTGCCCTCCCGTGATCTCCCTGGGGCAGACATGGCTAGGCCCGTCCTCCTTGCAGGGAGTATGGGTGGGGGATTGTAGAGTGCAGTGAGGGAGAGGGGCTGGGAGGGAGCCCTAGCCAGTGCCAAGGGCATGGGCTAACCTCCCTCCCTCTCTCCACCCCCTCACCAGGAGAGTGTGTCGTCCTCAGGAACACCTCACAAGCGGGACTCCTTCATCTATAGCACGTGGCTGGAGGACAGTGTCAGCAACACTAGTGGGGGCAGCTCCCCAGGTACCAGGACAGGGCAGCTTCCCCACGAAGCAGGGCTACCCTTGGGGTAGGGGGGGGACAGGGCTGGGCACCAGTTCCCATGCCCCACACAGTCGGTGTGTGATGTGACTGCCCCTGCCTTGGAGGACAGCGGGCAGGTCATTGTCCAGCTTAGGGTGGCTGCGTGGATTGGAGGGCTGGTTTCTTCTGGAAGGGTCTTGGAGGATAATGGGGGATGGCAAGGATGAAAGTTAAGGGTGGGGTTGGAGCGCACTGGTGCCGACCGCCCACCTGTGCCCCCGTCTCCCTGGTGCCTCCCCGCGGCCAGTGAGGTGGCTCCCTCCTGCCCCCCTCCCCAGGCCCCTCTCGATCACCCCACCCAGACGCCGGCAAGTTGGGGGACCCTGCATGTCCCGAGATCAAGATCCAGCTGGAAGCATCTGAGCAGCACATGCCCCAGCTGGTAGGTGCAACCTCCTGGGGCTGGTGCTGAGGGAGCCGTACCTGGAAGGGGATGAGCTGGCGGGGAGGCTGGGAGCTGAGGCTGGACCAAGAGGTTCCCCCAGGCCAGGAGGGGTGGGGCTCGCCTGGCCTGGATACAGCCAGTGACTTTGCACACCTGTGTCTCCCGCCCCGTTGCCTCTCCCGTCTTGCTACCTGCCTCACCACCACTGTCTGACTCCAGGGCTGTTAGCCGGGCCACCCCCTCTGAAGGTGAAACTGAGCAGGTTAGACCTAAGCCCTTCAGCTTGTGTTTGGTGGGAGAGGGTGGGGGTGTGTAGGGGGCTGAGCTGATTCCTCCCTGTTGCTCTGTCACCTCTCTGGGGTGGGAGCTATGTGTCTGGGTTTGAGCCCCTGGCACTAAGTTGCTGGGTGACTTGGGCAGGCCATGGCGCCTGCCTGTGACCTCTGCCCTTGCGTTGTTGGAGGATTTGATGGGAGTGTGAAAGGGACTTGGCAGTTGCCGGGTGGCGAGAAGTTTCAGGGGTTCCCAATGCGATAGAAAGACCCAGAGCCTGGAATTCCAAGGGTGGGCCCCTCTCCCAGGGTGGGGTTCCCTGAGGCAGGGACTTGGCAGAGTTAGGGCACACTAGTGCCAGCCACCCACCATGCTATGTTTCATGGTGTCTCCATCCCCCATTGCCCTGCAGATGAGGCCACAGAAGCACAAGGGGAAGGTGTCGTGTCAAGCCCAGGCAGACGGGACCTCTGCCCTGAAGACCAACACCAGCCTGTGGGCTGCCCCCTGCCTCCCCACCCTCCCCGTGGTCCACCCATCTGGGCTATCTCTGCAGGGCAGAGCCGTCCAGACCTGGGATCGGGGAAGCTGCTGGCGTCGTCCCCACCCCCAGCCTGGGGGTCCTGGCTGGGGCAGGGATTGCTTAGTGGAAGCAGGACCAGGGGCCTAGCTTGCCCCCACCCAGGGCCTCTATCATCCCTGAGCATCCCTCTGGACTCAGAGGGAACAAGGTGGGAGAGAGGGATTGAGACAGTTCCGTGTGGAGAGCTTACCACCTGGAGGCAGCACGAGGTGGATGTGATGTGTCGGGGAGTGAACACTGGGATGGGAGCTGGATCCTGGTTTCTGATTTGGGTTCTGCTGTGTGACTCTGGGCAAGTCACTCTCCCTCTCTGGGCGCTTCTGCTACAAATGGACAAAATTATTTCAGAGGTCACTGAAGACTGTGATTACATGCACCTGCCCTAGAAGGTGGGATTTTCTTCCCAGGGACCTCCCGTCACCCTACCCTGCTTCTTGAGGTCCCTGGAGCCCCAGGTGGGCTGAGGGGCAGGGAGCTGGCTGTGCCCAGTGTGCCTCCTGGACCCTCCAGTTCTGCCACAGGTCTGCCAATGCCCTGTCCACTGCCTACACATGACAGACAAGTGACCCCCTCATGGGGGATGGGGACCTACCTGGCTCCTCAGCCAGCACCCAGCTTAACCCCTGCCATCCCATGCTGGGCCCTCCAGGCCAAGAGTCTCAGCTGGCCTAGAGTCCAGGCCTTGCCTCCCCCGACCGCCATGGAGGAGGCAGCCAGGCACAGTTGCTGGGAGCCCTTGTGTGTCTGGTCACACTTTTTAGGCGCCAAGCCAAAGGCCAGCCTCCCAGCCCCAACACCCATTTTGGAAGCCCCTGTGGCCGTGTGGATGTCGGTAACAGTTGTATAAAATAAATTCTATTTATCGCTATTGTACCCAGAGTTGGGCCTGGCTTTGTGTGAACCGTGGCCAGATTGACCCCAGACAGACGTCCAGGGATGCCAAGGTGGCAAGGAGCAAGCCTGTCCCCATCAGAGTTGCTGGGCCTGGGGACACCTCCAATGCCAAGCCACCAGCTCTGTGAGCACGGCCCGTGGTTTCCTCCCCGGGGTACTGTCCCTCCCTGCACCCTGGGCCCCTTCCCCACTGCAGGAAGAACATGGCTGTGCTGTCAGGCAGACCTAGGTTTGAGTCCTGGCAACATCTGGGTGGGTGGCATTGAAAAACTTACTAGCTTCCGTGAGCCTCAGTGTTTCCTTTTGTAAAACAGGAGAGGTAGTGTTTCTCCCAAGGGTTTGTTGTGAGGATTCAATGAGCTGGTGGGTATCAAACATACAGCACGCAGTGTCTGGCACACATTAGGTGCTCAATTAATTACTTCCTGCTCCTGTTCTCATATTCGGTGAATCCCCTTATATGGCCACAAGGGGGCGCCAAGGGATCACTTACGGGACCCGATAGGGGCCCAGGAGATGGGGATGAGTCCAAGATCCCTCTACCAGGAACTCACAGCTGGGACAGTAGGATGATGGGTGATGAGGGGCAGCTGGGGACAGGAGAGGTGTGTACCAGCAGGGCCTGGGGGGAGAGGCGTCAGGGAAAGTCCCTGGAGTTGCTCCCTGTTCCTGAGAAGGCTTAGGGAGGAGGGACCCTGCAGGAGGGGGCCTCGAGTAAGAGGTGGGGAGGCAGAGCACCCCTGGAACCGGGAAGGTGGCAACCAGTTCCAAATGGTGGGAAGGTGACAATGGAGGGGACAGGGAGATAGGCAGGGATGAGGCCAGAGGCAATGTGGCCTTGAACTCCAGACAGAGGGGCCAGGGCTCTGCGACAAGGGTAGGGGGAGCCCCGGGCAGGACCGGTAGTTGCTGGTGGAGGCTGCACCAGCAGAGGCAGGAGGGGACCAATGAGGCTGTTGATGGGGTAAGAGGGTGGCCAGGAGGACGCTGAGAAGGACAGCAGGCAGGCCTGAGCAGGGGGACCAAGCGCCTGATGGGCTGTGGGGCTAAGAGGGGAATCGGGAGACTCCTGGGGGTACAGACTGGGAGTTGGGTGAATAAGAGGACTCCTCCCCCGGTGGAGGACCACAGAGGAGAGCAGGTCTGCGGGGTGGGTTTGGGGACATTTGGGAGCAGGCACCAAATTAGGCTCCGAAGGGATCAGCCGTGCCTTGGCCTCCCTGACAGCTTGGCAGTGCCCCCTTCCCAGGCACCCCGGGGGGTTGTTCAGGGAGTGCCACACTTTTCCTGACAGGGCGCTTCTGTGACCCTTTGATGCCTCAGGCCACCCATGGGTGGTGACTCACACCCAAACCCCAGCCCCACCTAACTCAGTTTGGCTCTAGGCTACTCTGGACCCAGTGAGTCCCCTGTGAATTGCCCACCCACCAGCCTCACCCCTGCTCCCTATCCCTCAGTTCCCCCTCCGTGGCAGTCCTCTGCCCTCTCTCCTCCCGCCCCACCTCTGCAGGGCCGGCCGCCACAGTTCAGCACCACGGTTAAGAGCTTCTTCAGAGTCAGCTCTGAGCTGCTTCGCCTCCTCGCTCTATGACCATGGAGACATGATTTTGGCTCCCTGGGCCTGTTTCCTCATCTGTGCAGTGGGGGTGCTGACAGCCCTGCCCTCACTGGCACCCTGGCATGAGGATTAAATGAGGTGACATCTCATAACGTTCTCGGTGCAGCCCCAGCACATGGTGGGCTCAAAGAGAGTGTGCATACCGGGGGAGGGGATCAATGACGTCCGTAATTCAGAACACGTGGGGTCCGCTCGGTGCGTGGAGGACGCCCACCTGCTGGGCCCAGCACAGGTGCCTGGATATGAGGCTTTGGGAATGGAAGGTGTCAGGTGCTTCCCTGGGCCTCAGCTTGCCAGGTTTGCCTGGGGTCATGATGCTCCCATAACAGAGCTGGCGGGGGAGGTCCCCGGCTTGTCTCCCTGTACTTAGCAATGCACCCCCACTCCACTCTATCCCGCAGCTGAGACGGAGCAGCAGGGGCTGCCGTGGCAGAGCAGATGGGCAGCTTGGTGGGCAGAACCTGCCTTTGCCCCATCCTTGTCCAGCTGGTGCCAGGCCGTCTGCGGGAAGGAAGGCCTCTGGGCTGAGTTTCACCCCACCGCACCCTTCCAAGCTCTGAGGTGGGGTCAGGGGAGGCTGGCGACGGAGCGGGCCTCTGGGATGAAAGTGTCCAGTGCTGTTTCTCTTGTGCCTGCGCCAGCTCTGTGCTCACCCTGGGCCCTGAGGTGGGAGGGCGAGCCGGGACACTCTGACTGGAGGCTGGAATTAGGACTTGGGCGGGGGGTACCAGGCTCCGGGAAGCACTGGACTCTGCTTAGAAATTACTCTCGTAGTGGAAACAGCAGCCGGGGGGTTCCTCCCGACGCAGGAGGGAAGAGGCCTCCCATGGACGGACTTGGGTGTCTGGAAGACTTGACCTCCCCCATCTCCCCTGCCTCACAGCAACTCAGTTTCCTTACTTGGAGAATGAAGACAAGGCCCCTACCTATTGCTCTGAAGAGGCTGTCTTGGCCTCTAAGGTACTGGGATGGCTGCTGGCACAGAACCCATGCCCAGTACGAAGGGGTCCTCCCCTGCCCGCCCCCAGCTGGGGTGTCCCTGGACATCCATGGCCAACCCTGGGGCAACTCTGCCAAGGAGATGACCACAGACCCGGGCTGGCCATGCCAGGGGACTGGGAGCTGGACGTTCTCTGCTGCCCAGGCCACAGGGGGTACTCAGCCAGGGACCCTGGAATGTGGAGGTTCCTCCCTTCTTCCCTGCTCCCGCCCTGCCTCCTGAAATAACCAGATCTGGTTAGTGAGGCTAATTTTAAAAGCCACTCTGGCTGCCCCATAGGTCCTTCTGGGAAGCCATGAATGTCCCTGTGTTTGCCCCTAGGAGGCAGGGCAAGGGGAGAGCCCCAGGGCTGAGGCCGGCCTCTGAATGGACTCCCACCCCTGCCTCCCAGGGCCGGCCAGTTTGGGGCCCAATGTTGGGGCTCAGGGGCCCCACCTCTCCTCCTGCCCAATCCACTCAGGCAAATCCCAGTGGACTTTCAGGACCCTCCACCCCCTTCACTGGTCTCCCAAAGCAGCTCTGGGCAGGGGCCCTGAAGGTCTCTGTCTGTCTGTCTCTGGGCTGTCTCCCCCTCTGTCTCCAGTGCTCAGTCTCTGTGTCCCTTTATCTCTGTGTCTCTGCCTCTGTCTGTCTCTGACACTCGTGGTCTCTCTCTGCAGCTGTGGTTCTCTCCCCCTCTCTCCCTGGACCCATCACGCAGGAGGTGGGACGCAGTGCTCCTAAGGGTCCATGCGCTGGGCTCTGTGCACCGGGTGGTGGGCGGCTGTATCCACCTAGGAGCTGGGGTTTCAGGTGCGGCCCAGTGAGGGAGGGAACCAGTCCTGGGGACCAACAGGAGCTATAACTGGGCAAGCAGGAGCCAAGTCCAGACACGACCTGGGCCATCTGGCCAGGCCCACTTCCAGCAGGAGGAAAGAGCTCCAGGTCTAGGGTTGCCAGATTTAGCAAATAGAAACCCACGGTGCCCAGTTAAATTTGAATTTCAGATAAACAAGGAAGAATTTTTAGTTTAAGTATACCTTGTGTGATATTTGGGACATACTTATACTAAAAAATTATTATTTGTTTGTCTGAGATTCAAATTTAACTGAACGTCCTGTGTTTTATCTGGCAACCCTCTCCAGGGAGGCTCTTGGAGTGAAGGGAGAGGTTTCTCAGGAAAGGCAGGTTGCATAGGCCAGTCTGATGGCAGTGTCACAACCATGCTCTGGAGAAATCCCAGTCTGATGAGGGATGCACAGCTTCAGACCACAAGGAGTTGGTGTGGGGACAGTCCTCGGGAACATGGTGGGGAGGCACGTGACACACACAGTCTTCTTAGTGGAACCAGAGACATCAGAAGGAAGGTCTGTGTGTGCACTAATGGCTGAGCCCAGCACCTTGCACACAGTAGGGGCGCCATAAATATTTGCTGAATGAATGAAGAATCTGGGGAATGGAGGGGGATGTGTGGCCAGCAGGGGGCTCTAGCACCCTACTGCCCAAGCTCTTAGGAACCAAGTGTGCACCACCCCCAACCTGGGGACTCCCTAGTATGAGCTGCAAAGGGGACAGGAGGGGGCAGAGTGGGTGAAGAGAGGAGGTCAGCTTTTCCCCTATTTTGGTCCCTCCCCAGACCCCAATTCTATGTGGGAATTCCACCCTGGGCAAGGGTGCAGGTGGCGGTGGGGACTAGGGCAGGTGATCTACCCTTGTGGCATTTGGGGAATGGCTGGGACGAAGGTGGCAGGGGACAGGCCAGAGAGGCACTGCTCAGTGGCACTGCTGTTTCTCAGCGGTCTCCCGTGTGCAGTGCCCTGTGTCCTAGCGGGGCATTGGACGGGCCAGGGGTTCCCTGGAACCCGGGAAGTGAGCGGTCCTTGTTTCTGGGCAGGCGAGACTTGGGCCTTTATCTGTGGCCCATTCATCTCAGGGGTCTCCCTGAAGGCGGGGGGCAACTAGGGAGAGACCTGTGGCCCTTTCATGCCTCCCCAGGGGCAGAATTACCTAAACAGCCTTTTTATTCGTTTATTCACTTGCTAACAGGCTCGCTTACTCACTCGTTGCCATTCACTGAGATGACCCCCTAACCGGCCCCCGAACTGCGTCCCCTGCCCAGGATCTCAGCGGCTTGTCCATTTCCAGCAGGAACACACCACTGGCTCCTGGCGTGACGCTGGGCAAGTCATTGGCCCTTTGGAGCCTTGGTTTCCCAAGCCCTGCAATGTGGCTACACTAGCAGCTCCCTGGCAGGATTGCGAGAACGTGCAAGATGATGCCTGCCCCCGGGGAGCACTTCCAAAGGGAGCCACGGCTGCTGCTGGCACCATTATCTTTATTATTATTAATAATTTCAAGGCCCCCATGGGTTGGGCAGGGAGCAGCCGCCTGGCTCCATGTCCAGGTCACGCCGAGGTCGTTCTGGGAAGCGCCTGCTTCCTTCCTCTTGGGGAGTCAATCATCTCAGTCCCCAGCTCTCCTTTTCAAGGGGTGTCAACGTCTTGGCTTCTGGATGCGGCACGAAATCCTTTAGAGAAAAGTGAGAGTCGGGGATGGAGCCTCAAGCCTCGCCCCCTCTTCACCTGCAGTGCGAATTCCGGGCCTTGGTTTCCCCAGTCACGCAGCCGGGGGCTGGGCTGGGCATCCTGCCAGACCCCAGAAGGGGCCTCCTCCATGTGTCATCCTGTTAGAAATGGTTTAGCTTCGAGCCTGTAATCACATCTACCCGGGGAGGAACTAACACAGCGTTTCTTTCAATTGGGCTCTAATTGCGGCTTTTCGTGGAGTCACATGCACCCCATCCCCCAGCCGGTCTGAATTAGGGCGGCTGTCCCAGCCTGCCCTGCCAGGCCCAGGAATCCCCCAGGATTGCTGTGGCTCCCACTGAGCTAGCGGTGGATGAATCCAGGGCTGCTGTTTCTCAGGAGTCTCCCATGTGCAGTGCCCTGTGCTGTGCGCTTCCGTCCAGGGAACTCTGTGTCATTTCACCTCCTGGGGATCAGGCACTTCTGGGACCTGCTCACTGCCAGGCCTCCATTCTATTCACCCAGAAGTGGGGAGCCAGGCCTGGAGAGTGGGGTGTTGGCGGGCAAGGCCAGAGGCAGTGCCCCTCCTTGGGGGCGTGGTGGGGGAGCCTGCGGTTTCCCTGTTTGTTCTGGAGATCCCAGCCGCTTCCCCAAGGAGACAGCTGGCGGTTCCCAGGCCACAGCCCCTCAGGCGGGGCCAGACCATGGCTGGCCAGCCTGGGAGTACTGCCCGCCAGCCACCCGGGCTCCGCCAGGCCTTGGCGCTGGGTGGTCTGGGCAGGGGCCGGGGGGGCCTTGGTCCTGGCCACAGGGCAGGAACCATGACCAGAGCCAGGCATGGGGTTGCTCTGCCAGGGACCTAGAGGGGTCTTGAAGCCCAGGGCGGGGCCGGACCAGGGGCAGAGGCTGGCATGGGCAAACACTGCCTTGGGGGAGACCCAGGAGGGGAATACTCCAGGCCCCAGTTCCATCTACGGGAGGACCTCAAGAGAGACACTCACCCCCTTCAGGAATGCCCCAGTTGGAAGGTTTCAACCCAGCCATTGAGTTGGCTCAGACAGGAGTCCACCTTAGGGGCTGGCAGAAGAGTCAGGGTTGGCAGACAGAAGACCTAGACCCCAGCCCTGCCTTCCTTCAGGCCTCAGTTTCCCCATCTGTACAATGGGCAGGGGACAGGACCTCGTGCTTGACATGAACTCTTCCAGCTGACCAGGCTGTGGATGGGAGGTGGGCAGCCCAGGCTGGAAGGATCTCAGTCATTCCCAAATTCATTCTCAGGGACTTGTCTTTTTATTTATTATTTGTTTTTGAGACACTGTCCCGCTCTGTCACCAAGACCGGTGCACAGTGGCGTGATCATAGCCCACGGCAGCCTTCAACTCTTGGGCTCAAGCGCTCTTCCCATCTCATCTTGACACCCTGGACTGCAGGCATGCAACACCACACCCAGCTCATTTTTCATGTGTAACTTCTTGTAGAAATGGGGCTTCATTTTGTTGCTGAGGCTGGTCTCGAACTCCTGGGCTCAAGTGATCCTCCTGCTTCAGCCTCCCAAGGTGCTGGGATTACAGGCATGAACCACCGCATCTGGCCTGACCAACAGGATTTTGATTAGGATTACATTCACTTTACTTCTTTATTTTGGTTTTGTGTTTTCCTGAGGGGCTTCTCCTTGCCCCACCCCTGGGTCCTGCAGCACCCCCTGTACCTTGGACAAAGCCCTCTCTGTTCCCAGCTGTCTGGGGTGAACACCTCCTGCAGTGGAAAGAGCCCCTGTGGGTTTCAGAGCCTGGCAGAGCCCAGTTCAAATCCTGACCACTGGCTTTCTGTGACCTTGGGCAAGTCACTTGCTCTCTCCAGCCCATAACTATAAATACCATCCTGACCCTCAGCTTTCTATTTCCTCCCTTGAACTCCATACTCTTTTCCTCCTACCTACCCAGCGTCTCCACTCCAAGGTCCAATGGGCACCTCCAGCCCAATGTGATCCAAACCTAACTGTCTATTTTCTCCCTATACCTGGTTCCCCATATCCGTAAACAGCACCTCCATCAACCCAGGTGCCCAGCCCCCATTCCCCTGTTCCCTCCCCTCCTGACGTGCAGTCCACCAGGGAGCTCTGCTGGCCCTCCCTCCCAGCTTGTCTGGAACCAGCTCCTTCCCGCCACCACCACACTTAGCCTGGTCCAAGCCACCACCACCTCCAACCTAGACAGAGAAAGCTCCAGACTGTGCTCTGGCCTCAGCTCCTGGAGCTCCCTGGCCTCCTCTGCTCCGCAGCCACTCAAGTGATCAAAGCACAAGCCAGTCACTTGTTTCCCCTGCTTCTAACCCTGCAGTGACTTCCCCGCTGCGACCAGAAGAAAATGCCAGCTCCTTTCTTGCCATACCCCTTCATGCAGCGTCTGTCCCACTCACGGATCCCCGTTTCTCTGGGTTCCAGCCACATCACCTTATTTCTGTTCCTTATTTCTGCCCCAGTTGTTTGCACTTGATCTGTTGCCTGCCTGGAGCAGTTGTTCCTCCAGGTCTTTGCAAGGCATTTTCCGTGCAAATGTCACTCCCTCAGACAGGCCTTCCCTCACCACCAGCTAGAGCAGTGCCCCAGTCACTCTCTGGCTCTTGGTTTTCCTATCTGTAAAATGGGGCCAGCACCGGTGTTGTTAAGAGGGTGGGAAGAGACTGTTGGGATTGGGGGCTGAAGTGCCAGAATCAGACACGCACTGGGTACCTGCAAGTCCCTCCTTCTCACTGGCCGGACCCAGGGTCAGAAGGCTGTGAGAACCCCTTGCTGGAGATGGAAGCTGGGCTCCTCTGCCCATTTTGCTGTGCGGCTGCAACTTGGTGTCTGACCCTTCCTGGACCGCCTTCCTCCCTGGTCGTAGAAACCCATTCCAGGCTGAGTTTTGTCTGGGAACCTGTGGAAAGAGGCCTTTGCCCCAGGAGACTCTTCGACAGTGGAGGGCTCAGAGCACAAAGGGCACATCTAGCACCTGTCACAACCTGAGAGGAGGCAGCAGCTATGCAGGCCTTGGCCCAGGGCACTGGGAGGCAAAGAGGGGCAATGATCACATCTCAAAGCCTCCAGACCCTGCCCCAGGCCCCTCCTCTCACCCTGACCCAGCACTCTGCCCCTTCACTGCCATTTTTCCCCAACCAGGTAACCTGCGTGGGCTGGAGGCCGATGACAGTCCTGCAGGCAGCGTGGTCATGCCTGGGCTGACTTGGGGATCCAGAAACCCTGGAGCTGCCCCTAGCATGGGTGGGTGGAGGCTGCTGGGCACTCCCCACAGGTCAAGGGCACAGCCATGGGTGCCCTGTGTACAGGCCAGGAGGACAGGATTCCCAGCCACTGAACCCCCACCTCCACCGCCACCCCCACCACTTCAAACCTTGCAGTGAGATTCCTGAGACCTCCTCATTACTCCCCACCCATGGCCTCCGAGCCTTCCCCGCACCCTGCCTGCCTATACCACAGCACATGGGAGGCTGTGGCTTCAAGATCAAGGAGTCCACAGATGAGGGCACTGGACTCCAGCCAGTGGGTGGCAGTGACTAGCTAGGCCCCGGCTCTAGGAGCAGAGAATGGGCACGTGGTGACTCACCCCTAAACACTGGGCCCTCCTCTCCGCCTGCAGTCACAGCACAGGAAACTTAGACTCCAGGAGAAGACGCGACGTGGGCGCAGCTGGGAATGGGGAAAACCCGTCCTGAAGTACAGCCCTGCCCAACGCCAGGGGATGCAACGGGATGATTAAAATCCTGTCCTCTGGAGCCACACTGCGTGGCTAGAGTCCTGGCTCCGGCCCTTGTTAGTGCTGTGACTTCCGATACGTTTAATCATTTCTGCTTCTGTTTCTTCATCTGTAAAATGGGGATAATCACAGTCCTGCCCTCCAGGGGTGGTTGCGGGGAAGATGAGCTAATGTGTGCTGTGAAGAACATAAGAACAGCGCCTGGTCAGCAGGGAACGCCGTAGAAACGTCCACTCTTGTGCCCACGGCTTTGTTCCCACCACCTCAGTCATTCTAAGCCTCGGTTCCAGTGGCAGGAGGGAGAGGTGACACTGGAGGACCGGGTCTGGCCCGTCCCCTGCTTGGCTGGGGAGGCCACATGTGCCCGCCCCATCTCAAGGTTCACAGACTGCTGAGAAGCCAGAAAAGGGCCTGGCGCTGTGATCAAGGCAGAGTCCCCGCAAGGCTCAGAGGAAACCACACAGGCACTCGGGAGCCCAAATCCTCCTCTGAGAACTTAATCCCCACCTGCCTTCCCCCGAGATGGGCTCTGGCTGGATCCTGGTGGGAGGTCTTCGGTTCAGCCACGGGGTTAATTACAAACGCTGCTGTCTCATCACCCCCCCATGGTCGCTTCTGGGCTTCTGGGGGGCCCAGGGAGCCCACGGTTCTGTGGCTCGTGGGGCTGGGGTTGTTTTCCTTGGAGAGATTAGAGCCCCAGAGACAAGGAGAAGAACATGGGCTGGGAGCCAAGGAGTCCTGGGTTCAACTTGCAGCTGTCACCTACAAGTCACAGGCCCAGGAGCAGGTCACTATATCCTGCTGAACTTTGATTTTCCCATCTGTGAAACGGAGGGTGCCCACTTCAGAGGATGGGCAGATATGGAACATGTAACCCCAAGGCGACAACTTCACTGCCAGGTCTCAGCACTCAGTAGGGTATGTGGCACACAGTAGGCACTTTACTGCCTCCCGCTCTCCATCCCAGAGCGTTTGATTTGCTCATAATCCTTCTATTCACCTGCTGGGCCGGCTTCCTTCTTGATAAACAGGAGCTGGGATTCACAGGGCCAAATTTGGGGCTTGTCCCTCCCCTCTCCATTTCCACAGCTCCAGTTTCTGCTGCCTGGCCTATTAGAGCAGTCTCTGGGTGGGTCTCCTGGCCTCCAGTTTCTCTGCTTGAAGCGCCCTTGAAACTGATGGCCAGGATGATATTTATTTATTTGAGACAGAGTCTCTCTCTCTGTCACCCAGGCTGGAGTGCAGTGGTGTGATCCTGGCTCACTGCTAGCTCCGCCTCCCGAATTCAAGCAATTCTCCTGCCTCAGCCTCCCATACCTGGCTAATTTTTGTATTTTTAATAGAGACGGTGTTTCACCATGGTGGCCAGGCTGGTCTTGAACTCCTGACCTCAGGTGATCCACCCGCCTCAGCCTCCCAAAGTGCTGGGATTACAGGCATGAGCCCAACCAGGATGATCTTTCAAAAACAATGCTGACTCCCTAGCTCCAGAGCCTTCCATGCCTCCCCAGGGTCTTCACGGTCAACCCTCGCTTCTCCAAATGGCATTTGAGGCCCTTCTGCCCACCTCTCCCCACAGCGTTTCCCTCTGAATTACCCTCAGTATCCTCACTCCCTGGTCCTCCTCCCTTTGTTAAGCCTCAGCTTACTCACTGCCCTCTGTGCCCTGTGCACCTGCCCCCACCATGTTCCCTTCCTGTCCCCACAGCTCCTGGCTTCGCCACACACTGGGGTGGTCTCTGTAAGTCTCTGTCATGAGGTATGAACTTGAGGACAGCCTTGGACTTGTCCACTGCCTATTCCCTGGACAAGACTGTGGCACGGGCCATGGTACTCAGTAAGGCAGGGGCCACAGCCTGGTCTCTACCATGACCAGACAGGTGACTTACATCTGAAGGCCCAGTGTCAGAATACAGGACACACTGGGTGCTGTAGCATCCAGAAGAGCACAGTCCCCTGACAGGCTTGTCGCTCAGCTCCAACTGACCGTTGCCCTGCAGAAATGTGGGGTCCGCTGCTAGCTGGATCACCCTTTTTTTAAAGCCAGAATCCCAAATCTTACAGAGAATTTCCCAATTTTATTTTATTTTATTTTTTTGAGACAGGGTTACACTCTGTCACCCAGCCTGGCGTACAGTGGCGTGATCTTGGCTCACTGCAACCTTCTCCTCCTGGGCTCAAGCTTTCCTCCCACCTCAGTCTCCTGAGTACAGGAACCACAGGCTTGTGCCACCATGCCCAGCTAATTGTTTATTTTTGGGTAGAGACAGGGTCTCACTATGTTACCAGGCTGGTCTCCAACTCCTAGGCTCAAGCAATCCACCTGCCTGGGCCTCCCATAGTGCTGGGATTATAGGTGTGAGCCACCGTGCCTGGCCCCCAGTGTTTTAAAACATGGCACCCGTGCTCAGCAGTGGCTGGGGAGTGTGTGAGTCGGAGGATGTCTCCAGCCTGAGCCAAGTTGACCATCCCAGCCTCCCATGCCTCTTCCTTCCTACAGAGCAGAGGTTTTCAACTGATGTGGGGCTGATTCTGCCCCCAGGATGAGAACCTGCTGTGTTGGTGTTGGTGGCAGCGGTTGCCCAAGTGAAGTCGGCATTTCCTAGCCTTCCTCGCATCCGGGAAGGATCACAGGACTGGTTCTTGCCAATGCACTAAGGGTAGAAGTGATATGTGTCACTTCCAGGATGAAGTGGTTAAAAAGTAGGCGTGGTTCCCACCATCAAGGTGCTGGCCAGATAGGAAGGACATCCAGAACTTACAGGGGGTGGCAGAGCCACCCCTGGAAAGATCCTGAGTCCCAGCCACCTGAGCAGGGACGCTGATATTGGAGGTAAGAATACATCCTCAGGTGTCAAGTTTTCTGAATTTACCTTTAACAGAAGGCAGGGTTATCTCAGTGAACACAAGAGGGCATGTCGGCTCGTCTTTGTTCTTCCCTTGGGAGAAGGCATCTGAGGGCAACAGAAAGCCCGTGCTGTGGGCCTTAGGGTCTAGGTCCATGGCCACAGGCCCTAGTTGTGAATGGAGCTGGGACCTATGCCTGAACCCCGGCTCCAGTTAGGACGCAGGGCCCATAATAGTTAAAATATAAGGGTGATGAGTGACCCAGGGCCCAGCCTGAGCGTGGGGAGACGCTGAAGCCATGGGTGCCTGAGCACCTCAGTGACTGCTTCTTGAAGGACACATCTTCCCACAGCCGGGAGTGTGGGCAGGAAGAGCTCCTGGCTCCTAATGGGGTCCTAAGTCCTCACTACGTGCGAGGCATCACTAGACACAGGGTGTCAGAGAAGCTGAATCCCTTGCCCAAGTTTATAGAACTGAGAAAGTGATGGAGCAGAGATGTGGACCCTCATCTCTCTGACTCACAGTCCGTGCTTTCTACCCCAGCAGTGTATCCCAAAGTTCAACAGAAGCTGTTGGTTTGTGTCCTTTGAGCAGTTGATGTTCCAGCACCAGGCCTGGGGGCTTTCTGTCAGCCCTTCATGGGGAAGGTCAGAAGTGCCAGTGTTAATTTCCTCAGGAGCAGCCCTCGGCCAATGAGAGGTGAGAGTTGGAGAATAAATACCCCTGCTCCCTCGCCCCTTGGGTGAGATATCTCTGAAGTGTCGCCCCTACACTGTCTCCCAGAGGTCCTTCATTGGATTGAGACCTGGCCAGCCTCAGTGGCAACCTGTTGAAAAACACACCTTTCTCAACATCCTTCCCTTTCCTGTCTTGCTTCCTCATTCCCCGATTGGTGCTGCTTTCTGGGTTCTTCTTATAAACAAACTACTTGTGCTGATTCCTGTCGCAGGTTCTGTCTCCGTGGAAACCCAACGCAAGATAACAAAGTATGGTTTGTCAGACAACCCACAGGGAGAAAATCTTCACAATCTATACATCCAATAAAGGACAAGTATACAGAATCTACAAGGAACTCAAACAAATTAGGAACAACAACAAAAAAAAGGCCAGGCACGGTGGCTTATGCCTGTAAACCCAGCACTTTGGGAGGCCGGTGGGCAGATCAGGTCAGGAGATCAAGACCATCCTGGCTAATACGGTGAAACCCCGTCTCTACTAAAAATACAAAAAATTAGGCCGGGCACAGCGGCTCAAGCCTGTAATCCCAGCACTTTGGGAGGCCGAGACGGGCGGATCACGAGGTCAGGAGATCGAGACCATCCTGGCTAACACGGTGAAACCCCGTCTCTACTAAAAAAATACAAAAAACCAGCCGGGCGAGGTGGCAGGCACCTGTAGTCCCAGCTACTTGGGAGGCTGAGGCAGGAGAATGGCATAAGCCCGGGAGGCGGAGCTTGCAGTGAGCTGAGATCCGGCCACTACACTCCAGCCTGGGCCACAGAGCGAGACTCTGTCTCAAAAAAAAAAAAAAAAAAAAGAAAAAAATTAGCCGGGCGTGGTGGCGGTGGTGGTGGCCGGCGCCTATAGTCTCAGCTACTCAGGAGGCTGAGGCAAGAGAATGGCGTGAACCCGGGAGGCAGAGCTTGTGGTGAGCCAAGATCGTGTCACTGCACTCCAGCCTGGGCGACAGAGCAAGACTCTATCTCAAAAAAAAAAATTCCTGTCAAAAAGTGGCCTAAGAACGTGAATAGACAATTCTTAAAAGAAGATATACAAATGGCTAACAGACATATGAAAAAATGCTCAACATCACTAATGATCAGCGAAATGCAAATTAAGGTGGTATCACAATGCAATACCACCTTACTCCTGCAAAAATGGTCATAATCAAAAAATCAAAAAATAATAGATGTTGTCATGGATGTAGTGAAAAGGGAACACTTCTACACTGCTGGTGGGAATGTAAACTAGTACAACCACTATGGAAAACAGTGTGGAGATTCCTTAAAGAACTAAAAGTAGAACTACCATTTGATCCAGCAATCCTGCTACTGGGCATTTACCCAGAGGAAAAGAAGTCCTTCAACAGAAAAGATTCTTGCACATGCATGTTTATGGCGGCACAATTCGCAATTACAAAAATATGGAACCAGTCCAAATCTCCATCAATCAACAAGTGGATAAAGAAACTGTGGTGTATGTGTATATGTGTATATATGTATATGTATATGTGTATGTGTGTATATATATATGAATATGATGGAATACTACTCTTTTAGAAGGAATGAATTAATAGCATTTGCAGCAATGGGATTGGAGACTACTCTTGTGAGTGAAGTAACTCAGGAATGGAAAACCAAACATCATACGTTTTCACTTATAAGTGGGAGCTAAGCTGTGAGGATGCAAAGGCATAGGAATGATAGGATGGACTTTGGGGACTCCGGGGGAAAGGGTGGGAAAGGGGGTGAGGGATAAAAGGTTACAAATTGGATTCAGTGTATACTGCTCACGTGATGGATACACCAAAATCTCACAACTCACCACTAAAGAACTTACTAATGTAACCAAACACCACCTGTTCCCCAAAAACCTACAGAAATAAAAACAAAACAAAACAAAGTATGGTTTGCACACCCCTGAGACATGTAAATTGTCTTCAGGTGGTACTGGGAACACTTAAAAATTGACTGCTTAGGCCGGGCGCGGTGGCTCAAGCCTGTAATCCCAGCACTTTGGGAGGCCGAGACGGGCGGATCACGAGGTCAGGAGATCGAGACCATCCTGGCTAACACGGTGTAACCCCGTCTCTACTAAAAAAATACAAAAAACTAGCCGGGCGAGGTGGTGGGCGCCTGTAGTCTCAGCTACTCAGGAGGCTGAGGCAGGAGAATGGCGTAAACCCGGGAGGCAGAGCTTGCAGTGAGCTGAGATCCGGCCACTGCACTCCAGCCTGGGCGACAGAGCGAGACTCCGTCTCAAAAAAAAAAAAAAAAAAAAAAAATTGACTGCTTAAATGTGAATTCTTTCAAAGGAGTGTTTGGGAAATAATCGTATGGACATGGCAACAATTGTGAAGGTGGTGTGAAAATAACACCTGGAAAATGCTGCATCGTACAATTCAAGATGAGGCGTCTCCCCTTGGTCCTGGCCAGAACGTATGCATATAGTTTATTTTTTTTCTATGTATATTTTTTGAGACAGGGTCTCATTCTGTTCCCCAGGGTGGCACGATCTCGACTCATTGCGACCCCTGCTTCCCAGGCTCAAGTGATCCTCCCCCTCAGCCCCTAAGTAGCTGGGAATACAGGTGCCTGCCACCATGCCCCCATAATTATTGTATTTTTTATGAAGATGGGTTTTGCCTTGTTGCTCAGGCTGGTCTCAAACTCTTGGGCTCAAGGGATCCTCCGGCCTCAGCCTCCCAAAATATTTTGATTACAGGTGTGAGCCACCACTCCTGGCAGTTTCTTTTCTTTTCTTTTTTTTCTTTTTTTTTTTTTTTTTTTTTTTTGAGACGGAGTCTCGCTGTGCCATACAGTGGCCGGATCTCAGCTCACTGCAAGCTCCGCCTCCCGGGTTTACGCCATTCTTCTGCCTCAGCCTCCCGAGTAGCTGGGACTACAGGCACCGGCCACCTCGCCCAGCTAGCTTTTTGTATTTTTAGTAGAGACGGGGTTTCACCGTGTTAGCCAGGATGGTCTCAATCTTTTGACCTCCTGATCTGCCCGCCTTGGCCTCCCAAAGTGCTGGGATTACAGGCTTGAGCCACCGTGCCCGGCCTATTTTCTTTTTAACTAGAGATAAGGTCTTGCTCTCTCACCCAGCCTGGAGTGCAGTGGCATGATCATAACTCACTGCAACCTCTAACTCCTGGGCTCTAGTGATCCTCCCGCCTCAGCCTCCCAAGTAGCTAGACTACAGGCATGTGTCACCTGGCTAATTTTTTATTTTTTTTGTAGAGACAGGGTCTTGCGATGTTGCTCAAGTTGGTCTTGAACTTCTGCCCTCAAGCAATCCTCTAACCTCAGCCTTTTGAAGTGCTGGGATTACAGGTATGCACCATTGTGCCTGGCCTATAGTTTCATCTTTTATCCCAGCATCAGCTTGGCTGTGCTTCCCTTTTTGTCAGGACTGCTAGGAAGCTAAAAGACAAATCTGCTTAGTTTGCATTTTCAATCCTGAAGAAGTCCACTTCTGACATATGGTTTCTCATCTTCCTGAGTTTATATTTAACTGGTGTATGTCATGAGTTTATATTTAACTGGTGTATGGGCAATCACCTCACTTTCCGAACCCTCAGCGTCCTCACCTATACATGTGGATGATGGGGGCCTATTTCCTAATGAGGATTAAATGCAATGAATCCACATAGAGCGTCAAGCACAGACCTGGCATGTTATAAATGATCAGTGTTAATCGTCATGATTGTCATCCTTATTAAAGGAATTTTCATTTCAATGAAGCAAGAGGAGCAAACTTGGACAAGTCTGTATCCCCACAAGGTCAGCTGCAGTCCTGAGTCTAGTACCGAGGTGTGTGAATATCAGAAATGGAAAGATCACAGTTGCTAAGCTAGGCTGACGCTCTGTGAGGGCAAGGAGCCCTCTGTCTGTTCAGCCTTGTCATGTTCACCACTAAATTATTATTATTATTTTTTTTCTGAGACTGAGTTTCACTCTTGTTGCCCAGGCTGGAGTACAATGGTGGGATCTCGGCTCACGCAACCTCCGCCTCCTGGGTTCAAGCGATTCTCCCGCCTCAGCCTCCCAAGTAGCTGGGATTACAGTCGTGTGCCACCGTGCCCTCCTAATTTTGTATTTTTAGTAGAGATGGGGTTTCTCCATGTTGCCCAGGCTGGTCTTGAACTCCCGACCTCAGATGATTCACCTGCCTCAGCCTCCCAAAGTGCTGGGATTACAGGTGTGAGCCACCGCGCCCGACCAACAATTCTTAAGACCTAATACCATGCCTAGCATGTAGTCAGTATTGATGAATGAATGAAATGGGCCAAGGTGTGTAGTGCTGTTTGTGGGTGTCATGCAGCCGGGCTGCCACTGGGCCCCTGAAGTCCTCCTTGCTGTGGGTTTCTGGGCACACAGACACTCCTCTTTAATCTTTTTTTTTTTTTGAGACAGAGTCTCACTCCATCACCCAGGCTGGAGTGCAGTGGCGCTGTCTCGGCTCACTATAACCTCTGCCTCTCGGGTTCAAGCGATTTCTCCTGCCTCAGCCTCTGGAGTAGCTGGGACTACAGGCGCGCACGCCACCATGCCCAGCTAATTTCTGTATTTTTTTGTAGAGACAGGGTTTCATCATGTTGGCTAGGATGGTCTTGAACTGCTGACCTCAAATGATCTGCCTGCCTCTGCCTCCCAAAGTGCTGGGATTACAGGTGTGAGCCACCGCGCCCGGCCGGCCTCCTGTTTAATCCTCACAGCAACCCAGAAGTGGATTGTCTCCCATTTCACAGACAAGAAAACTGAGACACAAAGCAATGTGTCCAAAGTGGCATAGGTAGGGAGTGTGAAACCCCCAGGACAGCAGAAGGCCTTTCCACCCTGTCCAACCCACCTGTACCCTGGGCCCTGAGGCCATTTCTTCCCAGAGAAATAAGCTTCTTTCAGTCTTTTTCTCACCAACCACAAAGACTCAGCTCTGTCCTCAGAAATATTTGGAAAGTTTTATTTAAATGTTTTGTGTTCCCTTTTAACCACCACCAAAAAGAGAAAAAAAATTTTTTTTGCCGTTCCAAACAGGAGAATGGCTTCAGAGAGGAGCTGGCATGCGTGTTCAGAGCCCAGGAGTGTGAGCTCTGCCAGGTGGCTCTTCCTGGCCTGGGCCACGCTGGGTAGGATGGCCACCCAGGCACCGGCTTCCTGGGACCCCAGTGGCCTTGGAGTGAGTGAGCGAGGCCTTGTCCTGAGGAGAAAGACCTCATCTCCCCTGAAGGAGGGCTGGGCCTGAGGACAGGGACATGAGCATGGTAGGGCCTGGGGGGTTCTAGAGGGAAGGAGATGAGAGTGGGAGGGTCAGATCCGGAATGTTCCATGGAGGCTTCAGGGCCTCTGGGTCTGGAGAAATATGTTTGCTAGAAAAATAAGAGGCTTTGAGAATTTCTGCAGTCTGTGCTCTCTGCTTGCCCAAGAGAAATCTACCCTGTTGGCCAAAGGGCAGCGGGGAGGGAGCAAGGCTGGAGGCCAGAAGTGGGTTTGGCCCTCGGGGAAGATTCCAGACGGGAGCGAGGTGGGCAGCAGACTTTGGTTTCCTGGGTCCCCTTTCTCGCAGTTGCAGAGGCTGAGGAGGCCCCCACCTCCCTGCCCCTTGAGGGGTGGGCTGCCGGGCAGCACTGGGGAGTGGGAAGTTGGCATGTCACGGGCTCGTGGGTGCCCGGGCCCTGGGCCCTCAGAACAGGATGCTCAGGGGAAAGAGGGCCAGTGGGAGCAGCAGGGGGCCTGCAGCAAGGCTGCCTGCCGAGCTGGCATGGGCACAGTGGTCGAGGTTGGCTCCGATGCAGGCTGCGTACGCCATCACGTGGGGGATGTAGTTCTGCTCATGGACGCCGTGCAGCAGGTGTGCCATGGGGCCCTTGGAGAAGACGGCCACATCCTCCCCGCCGTGGGTCTCGTGGCGCAGGGGCACAGCAGACTGCGCCTGGTAGTTGTTGTGAGCTGTGGGCCAGGAGAAACGCCTGCTGAGAGCCTGCCAGGGGCCTGGCGCTGCACACGCAGCTTTTCCAGGCTGGCTTGAATGCTCCCATTTCATAGAAGAGGAAAAGGAGGCTCAATGTGGGAAAGTCATTTTGCCTAAGGCCACAGGATTTGAATCTGAGCCTGTTCTGACATAGGAGTCTGCATTCTCAACCCCCAACAGAGAAAGTTAACCTCATTTGGGCTGCTTGGATTAGCAGGGAGAGTTGAGAGGGAGACTCTTACCATTGCTGCATCTTTAGACCCCCTGGAACCACTGGGAGTATCAAGAACTAATGAAGGATATGGGATGGGATGAACTAACTGCAAAGTCTTGTATACTGGAATATTAAAGAGCCAAGAAATGGCCGGGCGCGGTGGCTCAAGCCTGTAATCCCAGCACTTTGGGAGGCCGAGACGGGCGGATCACGAGGTCAGGAGATCGAGACCATCCTGGCTAAATACGGTGAAACCCTGTCTCTACTTAAAATACAAAAAACTAGCCGGGCGACGAGGCGGGCGCCTGTAGTCCCAGCTACTCGGGAGGCTGAGGCAGGAGAATGGCGTAAACCCGGGAGGCGGAGCTGAGATCCGGCCACTGCACTCCAGCCTGGGTGGCAGAGCAAGACTCCGTCTCAAAAAAAAATAAAAAATAAAAATAAAGAGCCAAGAAAAATGAGTATAAAATATTGAGCACCTACTTCCGCCAGGCACTATGCTAAGCTCATCAGACCCATTTGGTCCTTCAGACAACCTTCGAAGGTAGAAGAACCCTTTTAGAGAGGAGACGGAAGCAGAGAAAGGTGAAGTCACATGCCCAAAGTCTCAGAGCTGCTAGATTGTAGAAGGCAATTCAAACTGAGGTTGTTCTGACTCAAGTCCCAGTCATTCTGAGACCCCTGATCTTGACCACAAGCTGACACCCTATTCCCAAGCCCCTCCCCGAGGGGTGCCCTGTCCCCTCCCAGCCCTGGGTCCTGGAGGGTCTCACCATAGTCCACCATGGAGACATTCTCTCGTTCACCGCCCACCACCTTGTAGCCAGGCCCATTGCCATACAGGATGGCAGTGAAGGGCTTCTTGTCTGTGTCACTCAGCATGGGGGCCAGACCTGCACAGGGAGGGGGTGTTCAGGGGTCATGTTGGGGTACCAGGAGTACAGTCCCCAGCCCTCAGATTGGCCTCCTTGGTGGCTTGGTAACCCCTGGGATCTTCTCTGAAGGGCCCCACAATGCCTCCATGAAACTACCTTATAACTTCCAACTAACCATTCCCCAGTTCCCATTGTACTCATGTCCCTCCCATTCATCTGTCCATCCATCATCCATCCATCATCCATCCATCCATCCATCCATCATCCCATCCATCCATCCATCATCCAGCCATTCATCCATCATCTATCCATCCATCCATCCATCATCCATCCATCCATCCATCCATCATCCATCCATCAACCCATCCATCCATCAACCCATCCTTCCATCCATCCATCCATCCATCCATCATCCATCATCCCATCCATCCATCCATCATCCAGCCATTCATCCATCATCTATCCATCCATCCATCCATCATCCATCCATCCATCCATCATCCAGCCATCAACCCATCCATCCATCAACCCATCCATCCATCCATCCATCCATCCATCCATCATCCAGCCATTCATCCATCATCCATCCATCATCCCATCCATCAACCCATCCATCCATCAACCCATCCATCCATCCATCATCCAGCCATTCATCCATCATCTATCCATCCATCCATCCATCCATCATCCATCCATCCATCCATCATCCATCCATCCATCCATCAACCCATCCTTCCATCCATCCATCCATCCATCATCCATCAACCCATCCATCCATTCATCCATCCATCATCCAGCCATCCATCCATCATCCATCCATCATCCCATCCATCAACCCATCCATCCATCAACCCATCCATCCATCCATCATCCAGCCATTCATCCATCATCTATCCATCCATCCATCCATCCATCATCCATCAACCCATCCATCCATCCATCCATCCATCCATCATCCATCCATCCATCCATCCATCCAGCCATTCATCCATCATCTATCCATCCATCAACCCATCCATCCATCAACCCATCCTTCCATCCATCCATCCATCCATCCATCATCCATCAACCCATCCTTCCATCCATCCATCCATCCATCCATCCATCATCCATCCATCCATCCATCCATCCATCCATCCATCATCCCATCCATCCATCATCCAGCCATTCATCCATCATCCGTCCATCCATCCATCCATCCATCAACCCATCCATCCATCCATCATCCAGCCATTCATCCATCATCTATCCATCCATCCATCCATCCATCATTCATCCATCCATCATCCATCCATCAACCCATCCATCCATCCATCCTTCCATCCTTCCATCCATCCATCCATCCATCCATCCATCCATCCATCCTTCCATCCATCCATCCATCCATCATCCATCCATCCATCCATCCATCCTCCAGCCAGCCAGCCATCCTCTCTCCCATTCATCTATCCACGTTCTCGCCCAGCCATGTTCAATGTGGCCATCCATCCACCC
This sequence comes from Rhinopithecus bieti, assembly GCF_001698545.2. Classification (NCBI taxonomy): domain Eukaryota; kingdom Metazoa; phylum Chordata; class Mammalia; order Primates; family Cercopithecidae; genus Rhinopithecus; species Rhinopithecus bieti. The sequence continues at coordinate 3,843,817 of NW_016808328.1, forward strand.
ACCTGCCTGTCCACCCGACCGCCACTCAACTCACTCCCCCACCTCACCCTGTATTTTCTCACCATCCCAGTCACTCTCCCGCCCCACCCAGTTGTCATCGAGTCTCTACCATGCTCTGGGCTTGCTAGCTCTCCCACCCACTCCTGCTCCCAAGTAGGTAGACAAGAGACCCCAGGAGTGTCCACCCCAAAGAAGGCCCACCTACCAAAGATAGAGTTGCCACGGGGGGTGTATCCACCAAAGGTGAAGACGTGGGAATGGTCCGCGGTGACCACGGTCAGAGTGTCTTCCAAAGAGGTCATGCTGCCTGCCTGCCCAATTGCCCGGTCCATCTCTACTGCCTCATGCAGGGCCTGCTTGGCTTTGCCTTCATGGTGCCCGTGGTCGATCCTGCCTCCTTGGGACACCAAGGCAAAGGCCTCGGGTAAGAGAGGAGGGGAGGAAGATCTGCTCCCCAGCCCCACGACACTGCTGCTGGATTAACCTTTGTTAGCTAGGGAAGGACAGGAACCTTCGCTGGACACCACTCTGTGCTAGCACCACTGCCTAGGCATTTCAAGCAGTCATTCAACCTGATGGAGCCTAGAGAGGGACAGCCCCGGGGCCAAAGGCACACGCATGGGGGCTGCAAAGCCCAGATGTGTAATCAGATCCACCAGGCCGGGAAGCTATGCTCCTCCCACCTCCCCTCCCAGCACTGTCTCTAGCTGCTTGAAGGAGGCACTGAAGCCTTTGAGAGGTAGTGAAGGGGGCATGCTGGAATCCCTACAACATGCCAGGCATGACACACCCATGTCTCTTTTCCCCTGGACAGCAGTGCTGGGAGAGAGGAATATGATCAGTCCTGTTTACAGATGGAGCAACTGAGGCCTAGCGTGGGGAGACCCACAGTGGGATTTGCTGTGATGTGAATTCAGGTGTGACTCGTCCTAATCCCGTTTTTCATCTCTACCTCAAATCATCCCCTCTAAAAAGAAAGCACGGAGCTCCCAGAGGTGGCGAAAGTCCCCAGTGCCTGGGCAGTGCCTGTGGCAGGTTCCACAAAGCTCTGTCCCCGCTGCCTCTGCCCCCACCTCCCATCCCGGGGTGAGTGCAGGGGCCTGGCTGGAGGCTTGGCCCAGTAGCCGAGGGCTCTGTGACCTTAAAGGAACACCTCCCTCCCTAACAGGAGGGCGCTGCCTGGTGGATGCTCCCAGCTTGGAGGGTCCTGGGCGCCAGGCAGCCCTCTGATCCCACCAGCCTGAGCCTCATGGTGGGCCGGCCGGCTGGCAGGGCGGGTCCTCCCTTTGTTGTGGCTCTGGGAGCAGCTGGCCTGGCCAGCCCATTCTGGCCTTGCTCACAAAGGGAACTGCTCCCGGGGGAGCCCGTGCTCGCCACCGCTGGTTTCTGGCTGGCTCCTCGGCGTCAGAGGCCTGTTCGGGGCCAGGCCGAGACCGCTGTGCTTGAGTGGGAACCCCGGGGTTTGGCAAGAAAGCAGCCAAGCTGGGCTGGCAGACACTCGCCTCTGGAAGGCGGAGGGGCTGAGCGTGTGTGTATGCGTGGGGAGCATATGTGCAAACATATTCGTGTGTGCATGTGCGTGTGTGTATACATACCGATGTCAGCAGGGCAACATGTGGAACCGCGGTGGACAAGGGCTGTTAGCACTGGAAGGTTTCTGGAATCTTTATCACTTCCTCACACTTTCCTATTGTTCCTGCCTTAACTATTGTGTAGCCATAAGGCAAATAATAGAAACACATGGTTTATTCTTTACTGGGTCCTGTTCCAAGTACTTTATGTCTCTGAACACAATGGAGATGAATCACTTTCCAGGAGACAGATGCTATTTTTGACTTCACTTAACAGAAGCACACAGGTAGAAGTCACACCGCCAGCAGATGGCAGCGCCAGGCCAAGAATTCAGGTCTGTCCATAAGGCCCCTGGACAGCGCTCGAGGAGCCTGGGAATGTCAGTGCACAGCGTGGGAAAGCCGGAGCCTACGGATTTGCCTTTCGGGGCAGTGAGGTTGAGGGGCTGCTTGCCCCTCCAGGGCCAGGTCTCCAAGAAAGACTACCAAAGGGGAGAAATCTGCCTTCTTTCCCAGGAAGCCTTCCTGGACTGGTGAACCTGACTTGCATCTCTATGCCCAAAAGAGAGCAGCTTGCTGGGCTGGGAGCGTCCACAGAGCCACCCGTCTCCTTCCACAACCCATTTTCCTAAAGGGACCTCTCCCTTCACCCCCAAACCCAGTCAGTTCCCCTTAAGGGCTGGACTTCTCCATCCCCTGACACCAGGGCCGTGTTTCCAGCAGCCCCCTCTCAGCAGACCTAGGGCTCCTACCTTCCACCAGCAAGAAGAAGCCTTTGGGGTTTTTCCGCAGGATCTGGATGGCCACCACCACCATCTCGGAGAGTGACGGGTCTGTCACGTTGTTCCTGTTCAGCTCGTACTGCATGTCCCCCGGCTCGAAGAGACCTGAGGAGGACACCAGGAGGATGCGGATGCTGAGAGGCTGTGACCCTGCTAGGAGGACCCCAAGGAACTTGGGGTGTCTCAGGGGACACAGGCTCCCCATAGCCAACTTGGGGGTAGAGTATGGTGGCTGTGAGGATCCTTATCTGGGTGATTTTTGTGGGCCCAGAATTAGGCCCCCCAATTCCTTTTTTTTTTTCTTTTTTCTTTTTCTTTTTTTTTTTTTGGAGACAGAGTCTCACTCTGTTGTCCAGGCTGGAGTGCAGTGGTGCGATCTCGGCTCAGGCTCACTGCAACCTCCTCCTCCCAGGTTCAAGTGATTCCCCTGCCTTAGCCTCCCGAGTAGCTGGGATTACAGACATGCATCACCACACTGGCTAATTTTGTTTTGTATTTTAAGTAGAGACAGGGTTTTACCATGTTGGCCAGGCTGGTCTCAAACCTGACCTCAGGTCATCCACCCTCCTCGGCCTCCCAGAGTGTTGGGATTACAGGAGTGAGCCTCTGTGCCCAGCCCCAATTCCTTTCATCTTCACTCCCACCACTATGGCGTGGCGGGATTGCCATGCACATTTTACAGAGGAGGAGCACTGAGGCCCATAGGTGTTCCATAACTTGCTATTGTCAGCTGAGAAGTGGCAGATCTGGGGTTCAAATCCATCAGTCAGTCTGTCTCCAGCCTGCAGGGCTCAGCACACAGGACTGTGGCCCCAAGGTAGTGGGCCACAGCCTGGACTCGATGGGGCTGCTAGGGTGCGTGTGCATTTACATGTTGGGTTTGAAGGGCATGGTGGCCTGTGCAGCAAAACAGCAGAAGGTTTGGAATCATTGTCCCCCCTGCTCACTGGGCTCCATTTTCTCACTTGTGACATAAGGAGAATGATCCGTTCCTTGCCCATGGCACAAAATTCCATGTGTCCTATGCTGGTGCTTCTGATTCTGGTGTCCTTCCAGAACATCCTGTCCTCTGTGAACGGGTACACAGCCAAACAATAGCTCCAACGCATACAGCGTTTATTTTGTGCCACATGCTGTTAGCGCTTTGGAGCAGGCAAAAGCTAGCCTCCAAGATGGTGCCAAATAATCCCTGCCCCCTGGAATTCACACGTTTGTGTGGTCTCCTCCCACACTAGCCTTTGTATGCAATAGAATGCCACTGAAACGACATTTCAGTGAAATGAAATGACATTTGTGTGATCTCCAAGGTTGGGGCATAAAATGTTGTAGCTTCTGTTTCTATACTCTTGGATCTCTGTGGGAAGCCAGCCACCATGTGATGAGGACACTCAAGCTGCTCTATAGAGAGCAATGTGCCAAGGAACTGAGGCCTCCTGCTAACAGCCAAGACCAACTCACCAGCCATGGGAGTGAACCATCCGGGAAGGGCCAGCCCCAGTCAAGCCTTCAGATGACTGCAACCTCATGGGAGACCCAGCTAAGCTATCCCCAGATTCCTGACCCAAAGACATTGAGTGAGGCAATAAATGTCTACTCTTGTTTTAAACTGTTAAGTTTTGTTTTGTGACACGATCTCACTCTGTTGCCCAAACTGGAGTGCAGTAGCATGATCATAGCTCACTGCAGGCTCGAACTCTTGGGCTCAAGCAAGCCTCCCACCTCAGCTTCCTGAACCACCACACCTGGTTTCTTCTTTTCTCTCTCTTTCTTTTTTTCTTTCCTTTCTTTCTCTCTTTCTCTTTTTCTTTCTTTCCTTCCTTCCTTCCCTCCTTCCTTCCTTCCTTCTTTCCTCTTTCTTTCTTTTAGACAGGGTCTTGCTCTGTCACCCAGGCTGGGGTGCAGTAATGCAGTGGCGTAATCACAACTCACTGCAGCCTCAACCTCCTGGGCTCAGGTGGATCCTCCTACCTCAGCCTCCTGAGTAGCTGGGACTAGAAGTGTGCGCCACTACATCTGGCCAGTTTTTAAAAATTTTTTTGTAGAGTTGAGGTCTTGCTATGTTGCCCAGGCTGCTTTCAAACTCCTGGGCTCAAGTGATCAACCTGCCTTGGCCTCCCAAAGTGCTAGGATTATAGGTGTGAGCCATTGCACCTGGCCTAAGTTTTTGTTTGTTTTTTGTTTTGAGATGGAGTCTCGCTCTGTCACCCAGGCTGGAGCGCAGTGGTGCGATCTCGGCTCACTGCAAGCTCCACGTCCCAGGTTCACACCATTCTCTTGCCTCAGCCTCCTGAGTAGCTGGGACTACAGGCACCTGCCACCACGCCAGGCTAATTTTTTGTATTTTTAGGAGAGACGGGGTTTCACCGTGTTAGCTAGGATGGTCTCAATCTCCTGATCTCGTGATCTGCCCACCTCGGCCTGCACCTGGTCTAAGTTTTGAGATAATTTGTTACACAGCAACAGATAACTTATACAACACAAGTTCATATCATGCTCATGACAACCCGGGGGTTGTCTCCAGCCCCGTCACTATCTTCATTTTATGGGAGAGTCATTATCCCTACTTTATAGAAGAGGAAACTGAGGCAGAGAGAGGAGAAATCACTTGCCCAAGGTCACACAGTTTAGAGGTGGTAGAGCTGGATTTGAACCCAGCACTCTGGCTCTAAGATCCATGAGCAAAACCAGCATGATACACGGGTGCATGCACAGCCCGTGTGGTACTGAGCATGTGCCGTGTGAACCAGGCAAGCAAGAGGCTGTGTGTATGTGTCTGGAGGACCCACCAGGTGCACAGCTCTGAGCCCATAACCTCTAATGACACCCAGGACGTGGAGCTGTGTTCCTTGGGAAATGTCTGCAGGAGATTTTGCAACCACTTGCTTGGCACTAGAGGCAGCTGGAAAAGAAGACCCAGATAGATAGCTGCGTGGTGGTGCTCAGGGCCTCATCCCACCAGACCTGAAGCTGCCCCTGTGCCCTCACCACCTGCTCCCCACTGCCTGGGGAGGAGGGCAGTCATCAGGATGGGCAGAGATAACTTGGCTGGCTTCTGCCCTGTCCATGCACATAGTAGAGATGACTCCAGGTCCCAGGCTCCATAGCCCAGGAGCCGTTAAGTCCCAGTTCCCAGCCAGGGCTCAAATTTGTCTGGGCTGTACCCCTGTCGGCTGTGCCACATGCCGTGTGCCACTCCCCTCTCTGAGCTTCAGTTTCTTCTTGTGCCCAATGGGGCTAATCCCCCTGCACAGCCAGCAGATTTCAGGCCTAATTCCAGGAATCAGAACCCCCTTCCTTCCTTCTTCCAGGTCCTGGAGCCCAAGAGTAGAGGCCCCTAAGTGGGCCTCTACTCAGGCTGGGGCCTTGTCCCCAGGTGCTGGCCACACACAGCCCTGGCCACCAGGCTCCGAGCCATGCATTCTCCACTCCACTCCCTCCACTTACCCAATAGGTAGTCCACATTGTGGGGGTCAAGGGTCAGGAGTTCCGTGCGGTTCCAGATGAAGTGGGAGTGCTAGGAGGAAGGGCTGTGTCAGCACATGCCGGGAGCTAGGGAGAGTCGGAAGGACTGACCCCAGCAGCTATTGGAGTCTGAGGCCTTTACTTATTTCCTTCCTTCACTTAAAAATCCCTCCCTGAGGACCCACCATCCCTAACCTCAAGAAATGATGAATCAATAGCACATTATAATGTATAATGCAAGGGGATGAGAATTCTGATAGAGCCCAGGGAGGCCGTGAGCCCAGACACAGGACCAGGGAGGGCTTCCTGGTGGAGGTGATGTTCTAATGGGGCCCTCGAGGACAAGTGGGAATTTAACAGCCTGGGGTCAGGAAGGCTATCCCAGGAGGGAGGGATCACAGGGCAAAGAAGAGCCAGGCACAGGTCTCTAGAGGCCTCGAGGGCTGACAGGCCTGGGCTGTGTTTTCTGGAGGCCGTGGAGTGCCAGGGAGGAAGCAAAGCCCTAGTTCTGCTTTGGGGGCCCCATCTAGGACGGGAGATAAAGGTGGGGCTGTTTCCCCAGGGAATAAAGTCCATGGAAATAAGCCAGCCAGGCCAGGCCTGGAGAGGGCACCACGTTGGCCTGGACCAAGGGTCCCAGCACTGCCAAGGATCTGCTGTGTGCCTTTAGAAGACCCCCTGCCTTCTCTTGGCAATGACAGTGGGATCAGCGGCTTTTCAAGCCTCAGGGGCTGTTGTGGGGAGGAGGGCAGAGAGGCTCAGAAAGTGGGGCTTTGCCACCCTCAGCCCCTGCTTCCTGGAGGTGACTCTCCTGTGCCCTCTCCCTCCAAGGTTGTTCCTGTTACTCTCTCTTTACAGATAAGGGCAATGAGGCACACAGACCATGTAGCCACTGAATGGTAAAGGTGAAACTGACCCTGGAACCTACTCTTAAGGCATGATTTTCTAGGGATGTGGGGCCTACATGGGACCTGACTGATACCCAATGTAGCCAGGCTTGGGGCCATGGTGTAGATGCTCTCTCCCCATCTTAAGAGGCTTAGACCGAGCTCCAGGGTAAGCTGGGGAAGGAGGTTGAAACTCTGACCCCATGTGCCATGTAGAGAAACTGAGGCTGGTGTCTCTCTGGCTTGAGCTGGGAGGGGGCTCTGGCCCAGCCTGAGCTGACTCGGAAGGGATGGAAAGGGTTCAAAGCCGCTCAGTCCCACACCCCCACTGACCCCACGGGGCCCTTCCCTAGTCCCTACCCCCACCTCATTCTTGGCTCAGCCTCATTCCACGAAGCCTCCCCAGGGGCCAGTCCTGGAACTCGCAGAAACCCAACCCCAGAGTGACATCAAAGTGGCTGCCAGGCTACTCCCCACTGTCTTCAGCCCTGACCACAGTCATTTCCAGACCCCAGCTGCCCCAGGCCCGCAGGCCAGCAGCTCAGATTTAAAGGGCCAGAGGCCGCTCCAAGGAGCCGGAGCTTGGGGTCCTTCTGGAGGTGCCTCCAGCCTCCCTTCCCCAATCCATTCCGTCCCCCAGCCAAGGGGGACTCACTGTGGAGGGCTTCCCTGCTCCCTCTGTGGCTTGCACACTGGGGCCAACCATGTCCTCCCCTGATCCATACAGTGCTGCCTCTTCCCTCCGCCCTCCTACTTGCCTAGGGCTTCTTGGCCCCTCCTTGTGGTCTGTCCCCCCAGGGTGCCTACAGAGCCAGGCATCCCCCATGCAGGCACACCGCGTTCCATGTTTCCTTGGCCATCTGGCTCAGCCTCTGTGTCTCAGGCATGCCCCACCAGGGACCTACATACAATAGGTGCTCAGGGTGACTGAATCTCCATGCAGGTTATTCCCTGGCCCAGCCTCCTCCTCACCGTCCACCTCTCTCTCGTGTCCCCTCCAAGGGAAGGAAATGATCAGTCACCGACTATCTACCACTTGTATATCTCTTAGTCCATGTGAGCCCCTGGAGGGAAGAATTCTGATGCCCTTTCTATAGAGGACAACAGAGCTTCAGAGTGGGGGTCACGCAGCCTCTCACCATCACAGGCCACCTCGGCAGCCACATGGCCCCAACACAGGCTACCTTGTGTGTTGGTTTGAAGCTCTTCCAGATGTTAACGAGGTCCAGGCCGTCCAGCCTCGTGCCCCTGGCTTTCTCGTCAATCTCATACTCCACATCAGTTTTATTCTTGGGGTACATGTATTTCCGGCCACCCCCCATGATCACCTAAAAGAGACAGGAGCCATCACTTCTGCAGGGTTCCAAGATGCTCAGAAGCCCCAGTGACCTTGGCTTGGAACCTGGACTCCTGGAGTCCCTGGGGTCAGTGTGGACACTTTCCCAGCCTGGTGAGCCAGGCCTCAGTCCTCTCTGGGCCTTACTTGTCCACTGTGGGGAGATGAAACCATGAGTCTATCGGGACTGTGGTTTGGCGCTTCTAGGGATATTAGAGGAGCTGATAACTTACCTTACTTGGCTTTCTGCAATCCACATAACTCCCACTTGAATAAGAATCAGACCATCAGACTTGGTATGAAGTTGAGTCAGAATGTATCTTAACTGTGTGTCAGGCACTAAACACTTAAGATACATTCTGACTCAACTTCATCCCAAGGCTGCAACAAACCCTGGTCACCTGTTTTCCAACTAAAAAAATGGGCACAGAAATGGGTTTTTTTCCCCCTGAAGGCCACACTGCCAGGAAGTGGCAGATTCAGGATTCAAACCCAGGGCGTTTCCAGCTATGGCACTAGGGCCCTGCTGTATTCATGCGGCAGAGGGCAGGGACTCCCGGAGCCTACTCTCCCACGGTGACAGGCTGAATGCGTGCAGGGAGAGGCTCCAGCCAGGGAGGTCTCTGGGGCAGCCCACAGCTGGGAGCCAGCCCACCGCAGCCTGGGCAAACAGCGGGGCCGAGCCTCATGGCTGTGTAGTCACCACCAGGCTAATTTTACCCACCGGCTGGTGTGTGCGGGCAGACGAACGCGGGACTGTTTGTTTTCCTTGGGAGTCCATGTTTGAAGTCCTGACTATTTTTAAAATAGGGCCAAGGGCATAACAGCAGCCGCCTGCGGTGACCACCACACTAGTGTTCTCTTGTCACCGCGGGCGCCAGCCCGGGCCACTGCCCCTGGCTGACACCTTGGGAGTGCAGAGCCTGGCTGACACTGGGCCCAGATCCACCATTCCAGGCCTGCATCTCATAGGTCCCCTGCTCTATCCTCCACTCTGTCTCCCACCTTAGAACCTAGGTTTTGCAGAATGCATAGAGGGCCAGGAGCACAGAATGGCAGGAGAGGCGGGAAAGGTGCCCCAGGACCAGCCTGGATCCAGGCCATGGTCATGGCCATGAGCTTTGAAGTCAGACAGGTTTGAACCCTGACTCTATCACCTACTGATCAAGGGCCTGCCACCTAAACTCTCTGAGCCCAGTTTTCCTATCCATAAAATGCGACTGGCTGGGCGCGGTGGCTCATGCCTGTAATCCCAGCACTTTGGGAGGCTGAGGCGGGAGTTTGAGACCAGCCTGGACAACATGGCAAGACCCTGTCTATACAAATAAAATTTGTTTCAAAAATTAGCCGGGCATGGTGGTACAGACTTGTGCTCCCAGCGATTCAAGGGACTGAGCCAGGAGGAGCACTTGAGCCCAGGAGGCTGAGACTGAAGTGAGCCACGATCATGCCACTGCACTCCAGTCTGGGCAACAGAGCGAGACCCTATCTCAAAAATAAAATAAAATAGGCCGGGCGTGATGGCTCACGCCTGTAATCCCAGCACTTTGGCAGGCCAAAACGGGTGGATCTCCTGAGGTCCAGAGTTTGAGACCAGCCTGGCCAACATGGCGAAACCCCGTCTCTACTAAAAATACAAAAAAAAACTGGCCGGGCGTGGTGATGTGCGCCTATAATCCCAGCTACTCAGGAGGCTGAGGCAGGAGAATCGCTTGAACCCAGCAGGTGGAGGCTGCAGTGAGCCAAGATCGCACCACTGCACTCCAGCCTTAGAAACAGAGTGAGACTCCATCTCAAAAGAAAAATAATGATAAATAAAATACAACTAACATCTATCCACAGAACAATCATAGGAAGAAAGGCAGTCACCCAGGGAAGTCCCCAGCACCCAGCGGGTGGCTGCCACTGGAAGGCATTTCTACTGCCAGTGGGGAGACAAGTGGTTCAGAGAGGCAGAGTCCTTGCTCCCCACTGTAGCCAGGAGCTCAGGGAGCAGGGCGGGCTGGGAGGGGAAGGAGAAGGGGACCCCAGGTCACGGGTCCCTTGCCCCACCCCCCCCCAACTGTTCCCACAGAACCTGACCTCTTGGCATCTTCAGAGTGGAAAACGAAGCCCCCAATCTTCCTGCAGGGAGCCTCATCGTTTCCAGCCCGGCAGCGACTTCACACGGGCTCATTAAACTTCCAAATAACAGACTTGCTGTTTGGCTTTGGGGTTTGGGTTTGTGTCTTTTTCTTTCTTTCTTTCTTTCTTTTTAAGCAACAGTATTTATTTTCAGGGTGGACACCAGGATTTTTGTTTCATGTACAGTCTAGGGACTGGGAGGCTTTTGGGGGGGTGTTGGTGATGGAGACGCAGGTGGGGCTGGGAGAGAAAGGAAGAGGAGGAAAGCAAGGGGTCCTCACACAGGTCCTCCCTCCTCATTCACTCCCTGGCTTGTGCCCCTGACGTGGCCCCTGTGGCCCCCCTCCTCATCTCCCACCCCCTCACCTGAAATATCTTCCCTCCCCTCCAATTTCCTTCAAGTTTCTGTCCCCTGCTCAGGCTGTCCCTGACAAACCCCTCTGAGGAGCAGTCCCCATGTAATTATACCCTGTGCCTGTACAACAAATGTTCTCACGTCCATGACCTCATTATGGCCTCCCACGGCCCTGAGAGCAGGCAAGTGTGGCTCTCTGTTCCTGCTGCACAGGTGGGGAAACCGAGGCACAGGGAGGGGAAGGGACTCACCCCAGGCCATGTGTCGGGTGAAGGCAAGCCAGGATGGGTGGCTTGGCCTCAGATGTCTGCTCACTGAAAGGGGCTAACAGCACTGTGTGTCCTGAAAGGGGGTACTTAATCCACCATGCTGGGAAAAGGGCAGACATGGGTCTCTACTGTAGAGGGGCCAAGTGGCCCCCAGAAATTTGTGGGGGCAGTGTATGGAGGGCTGAAGGCAGGTGAGTTTGTCTGGTGGTGGAGAAAGAGGTGAGGCATAGCTGGGTGGGGGGGCTTTCTCTGCCCCTCACCGAATCCCCATTCCAGGCTCAAGGGGCAGAAGTCCCCAGATCGCCTCAGCAGTCCCCCACAGTAGGCAATAAAAGCCTGAAAAGGAACGAGCCGGGCATTCTCACTTAAGAACAGAGAGTAGGCCAGGCACGGTGGCTCACGCCTGTAATCCCAGCACTTCGGGAGGCTGAGGCGGGCAGATCACGAGGTCAGGAGATCGAGACCATCCTAGCTAACACGGTGAAACCCCATCTCTACTAAAAATACAAAAAATTAGCTGGGCATGGTGGCGGGTGCCTATAGTCCCAGCTACTCGGGAGGCTGAGGCAGGAGAATGGCGTGAACCCGGGAGGCAGAGCTTGCAGTGAGCCGAGATCGCGCCACTGCACTCCAGCCTGGGCAACAGAGGGAGACTCTGTCTCAAAAAAAAAAAAAGGAAAAGAACAGAGAGTAAGCGCCACATGGATGACTTCTGTCTCATGAGTCAGCTCAGTTTGCTGAAGTGTGTTTCAGGGCAAGGACATGTGGCTCCTGCATAAGTGCCACCACCTTCTGGGCACTCGCTAGGCCTCAGGTCTTGTGCTGAGCTCCACAGGGATTATCTTAATCAGTTCTTGGCATAAGCTTATGAGGCAGGCACAGTTCACAAAGGAGTTGTGAAAGGGAAGCCTTAGAGAGGTTAAGTAACTGACCCAAGGTCACACAGCTAGCAAAACGCAGGGCGAGGTCTGGAACTTGAATTTTTTTTTTTTTTTTTTTTTTTTGAGACAGAGTCTCCCTCTGTTGCCCAGGCTGGAGTGTAGTGGCTGGATCTCAGCTCACTGCAAGCTCCGCCTCCCGGGTTCACGCCATTCTCCTGCCTCAGCCTCCCGAGTAGCTGGGACTACAGGCGCCCGCCACCTCGCCCGGCTAATTTTTTTGTGTTTTTTAGTAGAGACGGGGTTTCATCATGTTAGCCAGTATGGTCTCGATCTCCTGACCTCGTGATCCGCCCGTCTCAGCCTCCCAAAGTGCTGGGATTACAGGCTTGAGCCACCGCGCCCGGCCTGGAACTCGAATTTTAAACACAAGAGCTGGCACTAACCAACCACTGTACACACCAGCTCTTCGCTGGGCATGCTGGTGGTTGAGCGTACAGATATGTGCCCATCTGTGCCCATGTGAATGCACAGGGCAGGCAGATGCCACTTGGCCACCACCACCTCCCTGTGTAGTGGGGGGCAGAGGTGGGCACAGCACCAGGTTCCAATTTATGGAATCATCCCTGGGTGCCTGGTTCTTGGGGTGTGGTGGCGGTCACATGAGGGTTCACCCCGCAGCCCCACCACAGAGAAATCCCACAGTGCCTGCCTGCCCAACCGCAAATCCCCTAATGGGCTGGGAGCCTCCCAGGTGTGTGGGGAGTCAGGCCAGGCTGCTTTTTCCGGGCCAGCCTGGGCCTGAGGCCTCCTGCCCACCAGAGGCCCCGCCTTGCCCCGTCCTTGCCTGGCTGCCCCCAAGCACTCACGTCAATGTCCCTGATGTTATGCACGAGCTGGTAGGCGATGTCCTTGCAGCCCTGGCTCAAGGCCTCAGGGGGCATCTCGTTGTCTGAGTACCAGTCCCGGTCAGCTGAGTGGGCATAGGCAGCGCTGGGGGTGGCGTGGTTCACTCTCGTGGTGGTCACGATGCCCACAGATTTCCCTGGGGTGCAGGAGGGGCAGGTTTGGCTTTATCCACAGAGCGGGGTGTCCCAGCTGCCTCCTCCCCCCGCCCACTCCCCGCTAAAGACAGGCCCCCGTTCAGTTCCGAGGATTGCCTGGTCTCAGTCTCCCCATCCACAGCAGTAGGTGGCTGGCAGTGGCTTCTAAGTAGCTGAGCGGCTGGAACACTGCCTCTGGGACCCTCTCCCCTCACCCCGAAGGCCCTCGAGATGTGAGCACCTGGGCTGGAGTCCTCCCTTTCATCAAGGTGCCCACAGAACCCCTGAGGGATCTCAAGTGGACTGTGGCTCTGTCACCTGCGTGTTGGCCTTGTCACCTGTGTTTTGGCCTTGGCCCCTGACTAAAGCTCCTGGGGGCACGGGCTGGGCCTCCCAATTCTGAGGGGGGAAGGGGCGTGGCCATGGACTGCACCCCACAGGCTAGCCCTGGGCTGACTTCTCCCTCCTCACACCAAACCTATGAGGGTTTTATGTTCCCACCCATTTTACAGTCAAATGAAGAATCAACTCAGGGAAATGAACTGGGAGCAGAATCCACCACTGAGTGAAGCCTGAACCCCCAGCCTCCCCTGTCATGGAAGGAATCTCATGGATATTACAGACTCCCAGACATCATAGCTGGGAGCCCTGCAGAGAAGCCTTCTCTAGCCCCTTCCCATGACAGAGTCGGAAAGACTGAGGCCGGGACAGGCCATGGAGCTGACCCTGCTCCCCGCTGCTCCCCGCACTCACCAGCGTCCTTGGCCCAGCGCAGGATGGAGGTGACCTCGTTCCCCTGGGTGGTGTTGCACCGGGAACGCTCGGTAGCTGCGCTTACCCCCACGGTGCCCTCGTTGGCCTTCACCCCACACAGGTAGGCGGTGGCGGTGCCAGCGCTGTCAGGGACCTGGGCATTGGTGTTGTACGTCTGTAGGTGGGAGAGGAGGGTCAGGAGATGGCCAGGACTTCGCCCCTACAGCCACCCACCCCTCCTCCACTCACACCATGGGGTCTGGGGCGTGAGGAACCAGAGAGGACCCCATAGCCTTGACCAGGCCCACTGCCCACTGAAGCCCCCAAGAGCCACAGGACTACCTATCTGTCTGCTTCCTGCTGTCATTCCCTGCACCCTGGCAGCACTGGGGCAAGACCCCAGCTCTCCAAAGTACGGAGAAGTGTCCAGAGGAGTGGGGCTCAGGTGGGGTCAGCAGAGGCCTCTCTCTGGGCCTGGGGCTGCAGGAGCCAGCGAGGGGTTGGGGAGCAGGGGAGTCCTGGAGAAGGGAGAGGGAGGGACCTTCTTGAAGGAGTGGGGGTCCTAGGGATAGGGTAGTGAAAGTGAGGGGGGAGGGGACTGGGGAAGGGAAGGGTGGGGCCAAGACCAGCTCTGATTTCTCTGCCACCTGCCCTGTGGCCACCATCACAGGGTTGCCCTACATCCAGATGTTTAGCAGAGACCCCGAAACTATTTGCCTGTCTCCCTTCCCCACCAGCCTGAGAGCGCCATGAAGGCACAGAAGGCACCACAGTCCCCGCTACTCCCCCAGAAGTGAGCCTGGGGCCTGACCCAGGGTCTGGAGGTTATTACATAATGCCACTATCACCACCACCAATAACAATAGCTACCCGGCAGTGCATACTGCCTTGAACAACCTAGGTCAGTACAGGCATACCTCATTTTAGTGTACTCCACAGACACTGTGTTTGCTACAAATTGAAGATCTGTGGCAACCCTGTGTCAAGCAAGTCCATCAACATTATTTTTTCCAACAACAGGGCTCACTTCATTAGTGTTTTTTATTTAGCAATAGCATATTTTTAAATTAAGGTATATATGTTTTTTTTAGACATAATGCTGTCCTACACTTAAAAGACTACTGTAGGGTGCAAACATAACTTTTATATGCACTGGGAAACCAGAAAATGTGTGACTTGCTTCGTTACGCTATTTGCTTTATTACAGTGGTCTGGAATCAAACCCCAAGTATAGCTGAGGTATGCCTATAGCTTAATCAACTTCACGAACCACCTCAGAAAAGAATGAATGACCTAGAACTTCATGCAAAAGTGTATACAGGCCGGGCACGGTGGCTCATGCCTGTAATCCTAGTACTTTGGGAGGCCCAGGTGAGCGGATCACCTGGGGTCAGGAGTTCGAGACCAGCCTTGCCAACAGGTTGAAACCCCGTCTCGACTAAAAATACAAAAATTAGCTGGGCGTGGTGGTGCGTGCCTGTAATCCCAGCTACTCGGGAGGCTGAGGCAGAAGAATCACTTGAACTCAGGAGGCGGAGGTTGCAGTGAGCTGAGGTCATGCTACTGTACTCCAGCCTGGAAGACAGAGTAAGACTCTGTCTCAAAAAAAAAAAAAAAGGAAAAAAGAAAAAAGCATATACAGGCCAGGTATGGTGGCTCACGCCTGTAATCCCAAGACTGGGAGGCCAAGGCTAGAGGATTGCTTGAGCCCAAGAATTAGAGATCCCTATCTCTACAAAAAAATTAAAACATTATCCAGGTGTGGTGGTGCACACCTGTAGTCCCAGCTACTCAGGAGGTTGACGTGGGAGGATGGCTTGAGCCCAGGAGTTGAAGACTAAAGTGAACTATGACTGCACCACTGTGCTGCAGCCTGGGCAACAGAGCAAGACCCTCTCTCTAAACACACACACACACACACACACACACACACACACACACACACACACACAGGCACAGTGATGCTATGGTGTCAGAAGTCAGGAGGGTGGCTGCTGCAGGTGGGGAGTGAGCTTGGGCATGGAGGGAGGTCAGGGGACCTCTGGCTGCTGTCATGTTCGGATGCTCGACCTGGATACTGGTTATACAGACCTGAACTGGGCTTGGGGATGGGGCTCACCTTGGAGAGGGCCACGAAGGGGAACTTGTCCATCTCCAGCCTGGTCTCCTCCCCAGGGTTGTGGTGGAGCTGACCCTTGAGGATGCGGGTGGCTGTCACTGTGGAGACGCCCATCCCTGCGGTGGGGAGTGGGGGCCTCAGTCTCTTGTGCTCCTGCCTCTCCAGTCAGCCTACTTGGGTACCCAGAAGTTCTCTAGTTTGGTACCAAGGCAGGCTCAGGCAGTTGGCACCGGGCATGGCTCTGTCAATGTCAGGGAGTAGCCCCCCTCTCCCTTACCTCCCAGATCCTCAGGGGGCTGGCAGAGCAGGCCTCTTGAATCCACAGCCTGGCCTCCCATCCTTTTAAACACCCTTCCTCCAGAGCCCTGGCCCCTTCAGCACAGCCCCCTTCAACTCAGCCTGGCTCCCTGGGCTCCTAGCTAGCTGTCCTGTCTCCCCACCCTACCCGGCCCCCACAGGCCCCCGGGCCTCACCATCTCCCAGGAACATGATGACATTCTTAGCCACGTTGGTGTTGAGCTTCTGAAGCTCTAGGGCATATTTCAGTGTCTCTTGCGCTTGGTCTCGCCAGTACTTGGGGTCTTTCTCTTTCTCTAAACAGAGAGAGAGAGAGTTACTTGGCAGGGTGAGGACAGCCTCCCATCTCCAGACATACAGATCCCCTACTTCTGATTGCTCAGGCTGGAATGCCTGAACTTGGAGGAGGGTGCAATAGCTGTCCACCCAGACAACACACCTGTGGTTTATAAATATGTGCCATCCAGATCCTCCAGAAAAGCCCGTGGACTCTGGGGTCTTCTGCTCACATCTCAGAATGAAGAAACCAAGGCTCAGAGACAACGAGCGACTTGCCCAAGGCCACACAGCACAGACAGACACTGGCAGGGCTGGGCTTGGCTCCAAAGCCCATGCTCATTTCTTCTACCCAGTAGGGAGATGAGCTGCTAAGGCAGCAAATGAATTGTGCTAGCACAATTAAAAGAGTAATATTTAACTTATTCAATAAACTCCTTCCAGCAGCAGGGGTCCCCTGACGTAGCCAGCCATCAATTATAAACTCTGCTTAGCTTATTCATTAAAGTAGGCTCAGCAGGAACCTGACTTGGTGGCAGAGTTAATAGCAGTGCTGGAAAGCGAAGCTTGCCTTTTGCTTAATGTGTCAAATTCAAAGGAGCCAGGTGATCTCACTCTTGTTAGTTCTAGATTAGTTATCAAGGATGACATTCTGCATCTCTCATCACCCGCCTCCATCCCTCTTGGCTGATAATGACTTCTGGATGGGGCTTTATGGTTTTGAGATAAAATGAGAACTAAGAACACTTTTTTCTCCCTCCCTCTTTCTCACGTGTGTGTGTCCAGCAACGAATCCACAGCTTTAGTGCCAGACAGACCTCAACTAAAACCCCAGCTGCCGGGCGTGGTGACTCACGCCTGTAATCCCAGCACTTTGGAAGGCCAAGGCAGGCGGATCGCCTGAGCTCAGGAGTTCAAGACCAGCTCGGGCAACATGGTGAAACCCCATCTCTACTGAAATACGAAAAATTAGCCAGATGTGGCGGTGTGCACCTGTAGTCCCAGCTACACAGGAGGCTGAGGCAGGAGAATTGCTTGAACCCGGGAGGCGGAGGTTGCAGTGAGCCGAGATCACACCACTGCACTCCGACCTGGGCGAGAGAGACTCCGTCTCAAAAACAAACAAACAAAAAAACCCCAGCTGCTCCAAGTACTAGCTGTGTCACCTCCCTGAGCCTCAGTCTCTTCCCCTGTCAAATGACATTGCTGGCACCATCCCCTCAGTGTCACTCTAAGGACTGGGCTGGATAAGGCAAGTGACACACCTGACCCACAGGAGAGGCTCAAAAATTGCCTCCCACCCCCATTATCCCGTCTCCAGGGCTGGACCAGGATCCTGGCTATGAGAGCTGGAGTCCTTCCCAGAGTCTGCGGGGCCCCTCTCTGTCCCGGGGCCCTATCAGATCTACTCGGAAGCCTAAAGAGGAGGCTCCCTAGCGGCTTCCTCTTTTGAGGCCTCCCACTGCACAGAACGGGAGGCGAGATCAGGAGGAGTGGGAGGGTCTTGTCCAAGACCGTGTAGCATGTTTGTGGGCTGGGGACACAATTCTCATCTTTTGGCCCAGCTCCGACATGTGCCTGGCTCTTGGGGTGGGGTGGGTGAAGAACAGCCCTCCTTCCTCACACACGCACCGGCTCTGGGCGAGATGCCAGGGGCCCCCCACACAGCTTCTCTTATTCCTCCCAACTGCCTTGGTGGGTGGGCACCAGTGTCTCCTCCACATTAGGAAATGGAAAGCCTGAGATCAGGGCCCCAGTGGGAGAACTGGAAACTCACGCGCTGCCGTGGCTCTGCCCCAGCCTATGGACAGCACAGGTGAGAAGAGGGCAGGAGGCTGCAATGCACCTCTAGCGTTGGACCCAAGCACACCTCACACCCCTCCCCAAGAGGCCTCTCCTTACGTCGCCACCACCCCAATCCCTCAGCCCACTGCCCTTACCCTGACAGCCCCAGGTCCACCCTCTCTCTTCTGGAAGTGTCTGCTGAGGACATCAATTTCAGACATCCCCAAGCAGTCCCCACTGAGAATCGGGAGCACCTTGGCCCTTCTGCCCGACAGGGTGCCTTTGGACAAGAGTTTCCGCCCCAGGAAATGGGAGACCCTTAGCTATCCATGAGTAGGATGACATGAGATAAAGTCTGGGCAAGGCTGGGGCCAAGAGTTTTGCTCGGAGGTCCCCCAGGCCCAGGCTGGTTCCAACCTCCCTCCTGTCTTCCTCAAAATACACCATGGTGCTGTTGGTCATGGAGCCTCTTTGGCCAGTTGGCTGCCATTGGGTGGTGAAGACCTTTCACCCACCCTGACCACCGACAACCTGTCCCTGCCTTAACAGTTTGGAGTCCCGGGGCTGGGCTGACATCAGCCTGCCCTGCACCTGTTGCTCTTGTTCAGCCCAGGCTCTGCCACCAGGTCCCCTGCTCGGTCGAGGGCTTGTTCTCTCTAGACTGGAGTCCCATGTGGGCAGAGTCCTTGTCTTTTTCACCAGAGCCACCCAGGGCCTGTCTCTGAGAAGGGTTTGGAGTCTGGTTTAAGCAACGATGGCTCTGGACAACTGGATTCCAAGAGGCCATTGTTTCTGGAGACTATTAAATGATATGTGCAAATGCTCACGATAGAATGCTGGGGAAAGGGCACTGATCGGTACATACTGTATGATTCCATTTCTCTGAAGCTCAAAACAGGCAAAGCGAGTCTCTGGTGGCCAGTGAAAGCCTGGGCATCTCCTCTGGTTTTGGGAGAGGGTTGGCACAGGGAAGCCCACAGATGCCCCATGACCAGAAATGTTCTGTCTTGATCTGGGTGGTGGTGACATGGGTAAAAATACATGTCAGAAATTTTTCATGCTATGTATTTAAGATCAGTGCCTTTTTCTGTAAGTTATACCTAACTGAAGGAAAAAAAAGAAGGCTGGGGCAGTGGCTCACGCCTGTAATCCCAGCACTTTTGGAGGCCATGGTGGGAGGATTGTTTGAGGCCAGGAGTTTGAGGCTACAGTAAGCCATGATTGTGCCACTGCATTCCAGCCTGGCGACAGCAGATACAAAAAGTTGACTTGCTGAACGTTTAAAGATTTTCTTTTCTTTTTTTTTTTTTTTTTGAGACAGAGTCTCGCTGTGTTGGCCAGTCTGGAGTGCAGTGGTGCAATCTCGGCTCACTGCAAGCTCCGCCTCCCAGGTTCACGCCATTCTCCTGCCTCAGCCTCCCAAGTAGCTGGGACTACAGGCGCCCACCACCATGCCCCACTAATTTTTTGTATTTTTTTTTTTTAAATAGAGACAGGGTTTCACAGTGTTAGCCAGGATGGTCTCGATCTCCTGACCTCGTGATCCGCCCATCTTGGCCTCCCAAAGTGCTGGGATTACAGGCGTGAGCCACCACGCCCAGCCGTGAAGAGTTTTCATGTTGTCACTGTTTCACCTTTTCCCTTTTCATCCATTAGTTCATCTTTCACCCAGGTGGACTGTAAGTGCTGAGAAGGCAGGGACCCTGTGCCAGAGTGACCTTGGTCCCCCAGGGATGCAACTGGCACCACGGGGTCTCAGAGGCAGCAATGGCCTGAGAGCCCATCGGCTCAGGCTCGGTGCCCCACTGCACCCCGTCTCCTCATCTGCTGAAATATAGCCGTCCTAAGAGAAGAGACCAACACTCACTGAGCATCCACTCCTTGCCAGACACTGTGACTATCCCATGTGATTCCCATGATGGCCCTAAGCGGGAGGAACTCTTATCCCCACTGGAGAGATGGAAACACTGGGGTGCAGGGAAGGCAAAGTGGGGACTTCTAGCCACATAATGGACTGAGCCAAGGAAGGCTCTCCTGCAGCTCCAGATACAGAAATGCTGGGGAAAAAAAAATAGCACACAGCTTGAAAAAGGAAGAAAAGGGGGGAGGAAAATCCTCAGGAGGCAGCATTGATGAAGGAATCTAAAACCAGAGGGGCCCACAGGAGCTGATGCAGAGAGGAACGCCTGGGACGGCAGGCCAGGTACAGGTTCAGGCTGAAGCTGGTTTCTTTTCTTTTTTGAGACGGAGTCTTGCTCTGTTGCCCAGGCTGAAGTGCAGTGGTGCAATCTCGGCTCTCTGCAGCCTCTGCCTCCTGGATTCAAGTGATTCTCCTGACTCAGCCTCCCAAGTAGCTGGGATTACAGGAGTGTGCCACCACGCCTGGCTAATTTTGTATTTTAGTAGAGAGGGGTTTTGCCATGTTGGATAGGCTGGTCTCAAACTCCTGACTTCAAGTGATCCACTTACCTCAGCCTCCCAAAGTGCTGGGATTACAGGCGTGAGCCACCTGGGCAGAAGCTGGTTTCTTTTTAAGAGACAGAGTCTCACTCTGTCACCCAGGCTGGAGTAATTTGATTATAGCTCACCGTAATCTTGAAATCCTGGGCTCAAGTGATTCTCCCACCTCAGCCTCCCAAGTAGCTAGGACTACAAGCATGCAGCACTGTGCCCGGCTGTTTGTTTGTTTGTTTGTTTTTAGAGATGGAGGTCTCACTATGTTGCCCAGGCTGTCCTCAAACTCCCGGACTCAAGCGATCCTCCCACATCCGCTTCCCAAAGCCCTGGGATTACAGGCGTGAGCCACCACACGAGGCCTGCCGAAGCTGTTTTAAGGTACACATTTTGCCTTGGAGCTATGGAAGGGACAGAGAAAACAGTCATTCGTAAGAAATGTGAATTCAAGTCCAAATCTGAGCCAGGTCTAAGTGGGGATCTGAATTTATAGTGTAAGAATTGCAAACCAAGAAATTAACATAGCTGGGCGCGGTGGCTCACACCTGTAATCCCAGCACTTTGGGAGGCCGAGGCGAGCGGATCATGAGGTCAGGAGATCGAGACCATCCTGGCTAACACGGTGAAACCCCGTCTCTACTAAAATACAAAAAATTAGCCGGGCGTGGTGGTGCGCGCCTGTAGTCCCAGCTACTCAGAGGCTGAGACAGGAGAATGGCGTGAACCCGGGAGGCGGAGCTGGCAGTGAGCCGAGATCGCGCCACTGCACTCCAGCCTGGGCGACAAAGCAAGACTCCGTCTCAAAAAAAAAAAAAAAAAAAAAAAAAGAAATTAACATAAAAACTGGCCTAGAATTAGTTGAACCCCTCGTGTCCTGAAAACACCATGCCACGCTGTGGAAACACTTCCGCATGAGTCTCCAATAGAAAAACAAAAAACTCCTGTTGAAGATGAGTTCACTAGTGAGAACTACAAATGACAAGAAAATGTGCGATCCCATGAGGGAGTATGAGCAGACAAAACCGACAGGAGACACAGCGGACCAAGACTCGGAAGAGTCCATAGGATTCATTATATTCCAAATTATCAAAGATAAAAGAGAGAATAGAAACCCCAATCAAAGAATAGTATAATATAAAAGGGAAAAGGCTGGGCACAGTGGCTCACACCTGTAATCCCAGCACTTTGGGAGGCCAAGGTGGGCAGATCACTTGAGGTCAGGAGTTCAAGATCAGCCTGGCCAACATGATGAAACCCCATCTCTAATAAAAATACAAAAATTATCCAGGTGTTGTGGCGCACGTCTGTAATCCCAGCTACTCGGGAGGCTGAGGCAGGAGGATCACTTGAACCTGGGGGGCGAAGGCTGCAGTGAGCCGAGATCACGTCACTGCACTCCGTCCTGGATGACAGAGTGTGAGACTCTGTCTCTGCCTCAGAAAGAAAGTATCAGGCCTCTGAGCCCAAGCTAAGCCATCATATCCCCTGTGACCTGCACATATACATCCAGATGGCCTGAAGTAACTGAAGAATCACAAAAGAAGTGAAATTTAAATGGCCTGTTCCTGCCGTAAGTGATGAATTCCACCACAAAGAAGTGAAAATGGGCCGGTCTTCTTCGCCTTACTGATGACATTCTTGTGAATTCCTTCTGCCCTGCCTCATCCTGGCTCAAAAAGCTCGCCCCACCTGAGCCACCTTGTGACCCCCCACTCCTGGGCCCGCCAGAGAAACAACCTCCATGACTGTAATTTTCCTTTACCTACCCAAATTCTATAAAACGGCCCCACCCCTATCTTGCCTTCGCTGGACTCTCCTTTTCGGACTCACCCGCGCTGCACCCAGGTGAAATAAACAGCCATGTTGCTCATACAAAGCCTGTTTGGTGGTCTCTTCACAGGGACACAAGAGAGAGAGAGAGAGGGAGGGAGGGAGGGAGGGAGGGAGGAAGGGCGGAAGGAAGGAAGGAAGGAAGGAAGGGAAGGAAGAATAAAATATATATATATATATGGGAAAAGAGTGACCTGTCCGACTAACACACGCAAGTAGCAGGGTTGAGGTTTCCTGCTCTGAACACTGTTTTCAGCTCTTAAAATACTTTGCATGGTTCTGGGACCTTGAACATAGACACTGCCCTCACCCTACCCCATCCCTCCACCTGTGTCCCCAAGCATACCTGGCACTAAGGAGTTGGTAAGGCAGGTGCCAATGGCCAGTACTAAGAATGGTGAAATCATGGTGCACCCCAAGACCTGTTTTATCCCTGGAGCCCAGAGATGGAATCGATGCAGGTGGGAGGGGGTGGGCTGGCAGTGGTCAGATGTTAACTGATGTTCCAATCCTAGAAATTAAAAAAAGAGAAAAAGAGGCATGTGGGGCACGGCTCTAGAGATCCCTTTTTCACTCACTTAGTCATTCCTTGATTCATTCATCAAGTATTCGGTGAGCACCTATTACAGACCAGGCATGGGGTTTGACATTGGGATGCCAAACCCAGGTGGTTCCTGTCTCAGGAAGCTGAACCACGCAAACAGTTGTGTCAGTATCAATGAGTTCCATGCTGCAAAGCGGTTCCGTCCCATTTCCTAAATGAATTTCCACTTTCAATTCATCTGAAGCCCCCAACCTCCCAGAGTCCAGTCTTTTGGTGCAGTGTTTCTCAAACTGTAATGAGAGCAAGCATCTGAATTCCCCCAAGGGCTTGTTACAACAGATTCCCGGCCCACCCGCGAGGCTCCGATTGTATTTCCAATAAGCTCCCAGGAGAGGCTGCTGCTTTGCGGACCACACCTTGAGAAGCCCTGTTCTAGAGCACTCGGTCTTCAGCCTTTTAATTACCTGTGTCCCAGGAACATCAGGGACAAAACAAAGTGTGCACCCCTTCTTTCAGGACCCCTGCATTTGCTACATTCTCTTCTAGAGCTTGTCGTTTATGGTAAGAGATACAAAAACGGTAGGAGTCACATATGTGAAAAGACTGGCTGGAAGCGTGGCTATTTCTGGGTGGTGACATCACAGACAACTGATTTTTCTTTTCCATTGTCTTTTCTGCATTTCCGAAATTTTCTTTTGTGCTGAGATACAGTATTATCTTTATACTTTTTTAAAACATTGTTTTTTAAAAAAAAAAAGTTGGATGTAATTGAAGAGTTTAGGTGGAAAATAAAAAACCGGAAGGAAATATACCAAAACATTAACTGTGGTTTTCTCTGGGTGGTAGGACTATAAATGATTATTTCCTCTTTTTTTTTTAAATGTTTTGAATTTTCCAAGTAGCCTAAAACAAGTGTGTATTAATGGCGTAAGAATGTTTTTACACTGTGGTCATCCTGTTAAATCACAAGGAACAACCTCACTGGCAGCTGAGAAATGTACTAACCCTGTTGTGCATGAGTTACGAGACAAAGAATTTTAAATGGCAAGAGTTTCACTGAGAAATGTTATTGCTTCAACCAAGACCAAGATATGACACCATTTGTTGTGGGAAACGGCAGTAACACACACTCTACCGTTAGAAAAGTGTTGTGACAGATAAGACACTACTCTAGTACAATTATATGTTAAGTAAAAACAAAATAAAACATTTTTAAAAAGTTGTTTAAAGAAAAAAAGCCAGGCATGGTGGTACATGCCTATAATCCCAGCTACTTGGGAAGCTGAGGTTGGAGGAAGTTCGCTTGAGGCCAGGAGTTGGAGACCAGCCTGGGCAACACGGCGAGACCCTGTGTCTAAGAAAAATTTTTGTATTTTAATTTTATAGATTTTCTTTTCTTTTAAAATTCTTCTCTTTGCAGCTCCAGCTCAAAGGAAAAGATTTTTTTTTTTTCTTTTTTTTTTTTTTTTTTTTTTGGGACGGGGTTTTCCTTTTCTGCCCCGGCTGGGGTGCAACAGCGCAACCCTCGCTCACCGCAACCTCCACCTCCGGGGTTTAAGCAATTCTCCTGCCTCAGCCTCCTGAGTAGCTGGGACTACGGGCTTGCGCCACCATGCCTGGCCAATTTTGTATTTTTAGTAGAGATGGGGTTTTCTCCATGTCTCCATGTTGGTCAGGCTGGTCTCGAACTCCCAACCTCAGGTGATCTGTCTGCCTCAGCCTCCCAAAGTGCTGGGATTACAGGTGTGAGATGCCATGCCAAGATTTTTTTTTAATTTAAAATATAGAAAAGAAAAGAAAAGAGAGAGAGAGAGAGAAAAGGAAGGAAGGAAGGAAGGAAGGAAGGAAGGGAGGGGGGGAGGGAGGGAGGGAGGGAGGAAGGAAGGAAGGGGAGGAGGAGAGGAGGAGAGAGAAAGAGAGAAAGAGAGAAAAGAAACCACTACCACCAGAAGAAGGGATCTTGATTCAGCCTTAAAAACATGCAAGCTGCGCTCCAGTGCCAGAAGTGAGGGCTCTGGGGTAGGGGCTGGGGGTGGCAGTGCAGAGTGGAAATTAAAAGGAAATACCCCACACCTAACATCTAACAGCACTTAACTGTGAGGGAGTGGTAGAATTTGGAATTTCAGATGATTCCTACATTTTTTTTGTTCTACTTTATGGTTTCCCAACATTTCTATAGCAAATCCTAAAATCAGAAAAATGTTATTAACTGAATACAAAATACGAATACATTAAACTATTATTTAAAATCACTTAAAAACGAAGTCACCTCTTTCAGGAAGCCTCCAGGATGGTCACTCATTCCAATATAACACCACTCAGCTTCATGCCACCTCAAACACCGCGTTTTGAAGGTAATACCTCCCTTTTTGAAGGTAATATAATTCTTTCCTGGGCCATCTCAGCTGCCACACCGGGAGCTTCTAAGAGTGAGGACTTTGTCTTGTTTGTCTCTGCACTCCTAGTGCTTGGCACAGTAAATATTTACATCAGTTGAATGCCAATGCCCTAAGGAAGGAGGTGGGGGGAAGGGAAGAGCCATCCAAAATTCTCTCCTGTGTGTGTGCAGGAAAGTCCAAGAGTTCATGAAGGTCTTTAACTACCGGAAGGTCCGCTCACCGTTGGGGTGTAGACCGGCACAGTGCATGGGAAAACCGGCAGGACTACCAAAGCTGATCATCCGACCTGCACCCTGGGACTCGTTTCTCTCCAGCAGAATGTGCACATCAGCCCTGTTCATAATGGCTTCAAAACTGCCTCCATCTATGGCAGGCTGGATAATACACTGTGTGTGTTCACAACACAGAGACCACCACAGACAGCAAGGAGAATGGATGATCTCCAGCTCTTCACAACATGAATGAATCCCACAAGGTAAGTTTGAGCAAAGGAAACTAAAACCAAGAGCACTTACAGTGTGATTCCGATGACAGAAAGTATAAAAACTAACCCAGGGTGTTGGGAAACAGAACGGAGGCTCCACGTGGAGGGTATGGAAACAGGAAAGGGCTGCTGGGGTGCTGGTGCGGTTCTGTTTATGATTGATCTGGGTGGGTGGGTGCTGGTTACACAGTGGGTTCAGCTGTCAATGTATAATGCACACATTTTTCTCTATGTGTGTTTTATTTCAATAAAATAGGCCGGGCGCGGTGGCTCAAGCCTGTAATCCCAGCACTTTGGGAGGCTGAGACGGGCGGATCACAAGGTCAGGAGATCGAGACCATCCTGGCTAACACGGTGAAACCCCGTCCCTACTAAAAAAAATACAAAAGCTAGCCGGGCGAGGTGGCGGGCGCCTGTAGTCCCAGCTACTCGGGAGGCTGAGGCAGGAGAATGGCATAAACCCGGGAGGCGGAGCTTGCAGTGAGCTGAGATCCGGCCACTGCACTCCAGCCTGGGCGACAGAGCGAGACTCCGTCTCAAAAAAATAAATAAATAAAAAATAAATAAATAAATACTACTCTTTGGGAGCTTATATGAAGAATCTATAAAGGACACTGACAAAATGAAAGCAAGCCTATGTACTGCACTCCACAGCTTATAAAGAATTTCACCATGATGTTTCACTAATAAACTACGCAGTGGACAGAAAAGGACCTATCATGTCCTTTCACAGATGAGAAAACCAAGGCTCTGGAAGGACAAGTGACTTGCCCAAGGTTACCCACAGGAAGCTGCACAGCAGAAACCTGACCACAGGGTTCCTGATTCTGGAATTAGCAATCAGGTTACCATCAGTCACCCCCTCCAGAGGAAGGGATTTCTGTTGCTCCCAAGTGTAAAATGAGGGTTCTGACGTTTGACACATGGATAGATTCATGTAACCACCACCATCACCATCAGGACCCAGAACAGCTCCGCCACCCCAAGAATCTCCCTTACGTTCTTTATAGTTACACAATCCGCCCATCCCTAAACCTGGCGATCCCTGATCTGTCCTCCACCACTGTGTTTTTGATAGGTAGGGTATTAAATCCACAGACCAATGTGGGAGGGTTTATGTCTCTAGCACGTGGAGTCGCCCACTCATTCAGTCAGAGTTCTTCAGGTCTATCAGCACTCTGTAGTCTTCAGCCTGTAGATCTTGGATATGTTGTGTTAGGTTTATACCTATAGGTTCCATCGTGTAATGGTTAGCACTCTGGACTCTGAATCCAGATTTATACCTATGAATTTCACTTTCTGGGGAACTATTGTAAATGGCAATGTTTCTGAAATTGTTCATTACTAGTACATAAAAATACTACTGAGTCAAGTGCGATGGCTCACACCTGTACTCCCAGCACTTTGAGAGGCTGAGGCGGGTGGATCACTTAAGGTCAGGTGTTTGAGACCAGTCTGGCCAACATGGTGAAACTCTCTCTACTAAAAATACAAAAATTAGCCGGGCATGGTGGTGTGCACCTGTTATCCCAGTTACTTGAGAGGCTGAGACAGGAGAATCGCTTGAACCCAGGAGGTGGAGTTTGCAGTGAGCTGAGATCGAGATCGCACCACTGCACTCCAGCCTGGGCGACAGAGCAAGACTCCATCTCAAAAAAAAAGAAAAAGAAAAAGGCATTCAGCCTTTCAGCATTTGGGGTGGTCTTCTGAGGCATGAGGTGGAGTAGATTTTGTGGCGACAATCAGGAACTTGTTTTTGGAAATGTTGAGCTGGAGATGTCTTTTGGAAGTGGAGACACTAAAGAGGCAGCTGAATATTTGAGTCTGGCATTTGAGAAAGAAGTCTGGGTTAGAGGTAAAAATCTGGGAATCACAGGCACAGAGGTAGTGGTTAATACCCTGATGAAACTTGACGTGCTCATCAAGGGAGAGGGGTATTGAAAAGAATTTCTTTTTTTTTTTGAGACGGAGTCTGGCTCTGTCACCCAGGCTGGAGTGCGGTGGCCGGATCTCAGCTCACTGCAAGCTCCGCCTCCCAGGTTCACTCCATTCTCCTGCCTCCGCCTCCCGAGTAGCTGGGACTACAGGCGCCCGCCTCGTCGCCCGGCTAGTTTTTTGTATTCTTTAGTAGAGACGGGGTTTCACCGTATTAGCCAGGATGGTCTCGATCTCCTGACCTTGTGATCCGCCCGTCTCGGCCTCCCAAAGTGCTGGGATTACAGGCTTGAGCCACCGCGCCCGGCCGAAAAGAATTTCTTTAATCTGATAAAGGCTTTATGCCAAAAACCTGCAGAAACCATCATACTCACTGGAGAAAGCTTTGGCTCCTTTTAACGCTGGCTTATGATGGTGAGGAGCTGGGGCAGCCTCGTTGTCCATAACTAGCGAAACAAATTAGTAAGGAGTGGTGGAGGCCATGTCTGTGTGGTAGTGGTATTAAAACTAGACGTCAAAACAGCAGCATGGTGGAGTCTAAAGGCAGAGGACCGAGTGATGAATGTAAAGAATCAAACGCAGTATATGTAAGTACAAACCACTCCCACGGACAGAACACTGTGTAACGTACAAGGACACTTACAAATCCAAAGCCGTATTACGTACATTAGCATCGGGACTTCGGGGAGCTGTGGGAATGGCAGTGGGGAGGCAGGGAGCGGGGACAAAGGAAAAAATGAATAAATAAAACAAGAACTGAGAGCTCATTTGGGTATGTCATATGCTAAGAGAGATAACGCATCCCACTCTCTCTGCACCTAGGGTCCAAAACAGGTGAGTGAATAAAGAAAAATAAATGTGTAGAGTGACCCGGGAACTCTGAAAGGCTCATCCAGCCCCACGTGATTATTCTTTTGGTTATTGGTTTGTCTCTCCTCCCTGCTAGCCTGAAGCTCTATGAGCGTAAAGACCACCATCTTACCCATCTCTGCATCCCGAGTGCTTGCACATGGCAGCAGTTTCCTAAGTGCCACCAGTTCAGGCTGGGATGCTCTGAATTTTGGCCCCAGGGATACATTGAGATAGGCTTGGCCTGGAGGCAGGTGCCTTCTCCCATAGCCTCTGCTCAGGACAAGGAGCGGGTGGGGACCTGGGAAAGCCTTCAGAACCCAGAGCCTCCCTGCTGGCCCCACCCCTCAGACCCCTCCCCCTTGCAGAGGCTCCTGGCTGCTCTCTGGCAGCCCTGGAAGTGGAGGGGCCCAGTTTGGGGCTGCGGGGGCCCCGGCTGCCCACCACCCTCCGCCAATGTCCTGCCAGCTTAAAATGGGGCCTCCGGGTGTGTGTCAGCCCCATCGCCACCCCCTCCCTCCCTTCTCTGCTGGGCTCCCGGCTCCTCTGTAGCCTGATTATAGAAGCCCGGGCTAGGCTGTGGCTCCAGAAGAGCAGCTACTTGGCAGTGCAGTGGCGGGGGCTGAGGGGCCAGGCAGGCCTTGGCTCTGAGGACTGATTCAGCAATCCGGGCAGAGGGCCCAGGGGCATCCCGGAGTGGGGCACAAAGCCAGCCCTGGGCTGCATCTCAGAAGATCTGGGGCAAATGATAGAAGAATGGGACAAACGTGTCACTACCGTTTCTTCGGCCCTCATGTCGCACTCAGCCCCATGCTGTTTACATCCCTGATCTCACAATAAGGATGAACAGCCCCCGTTTTGTAGTTTAGGAAACCGAGCAGAGGGTCTGGCTAGTCTTCGACCACACTCCATTCAAGCCCAGGCTGACTCCAGGGCTCAACCTCTCCAGGCCTCAGTTTCCCCCTCATGAAGAGTAAGAGAGACGAGTGCCCCGCTGGCTCCATCCCACAAGAATAAGGGAAGCCAAACGAGCTTAGGGCGAGGTATTTGGCAGTGAGGGGAGTCAGGCCAGGTGAGTTCCCCTACCTGAGCGGCCTGGCCAGGCGGCAGGTGAAGAAACAAAGGAGGCCCAGGACCAGCCCTAGAAGGAGGAGGCTGAGGGCCACCATGAGGATCACATCCAGGACGGGGGACAGGAGGGCCATCTTGAGGCAAAGAGGGCCCCTGGGAGCGGCCACCACGGCCCGCACAGTCAGTCACACTAGCTCCAAAGCCCTGGGTCAGTGGCCGTGACCTGCTTTATCCCTAAGTTAATCTTTGTGGATTAGTCAGGCGGGATGAAATGGGGTGCTGGGGTGGTGGAAGGGGGAGCAGGCTACGAATCTCCCCTCTCCCATTTGAGCCCCAGGGGAGGACCCAATGCTTGTTCACTCAACTGTGTTCATTCATTCCTCACTCGCAAATACCTACGGAGCTCCTACTGGGTATCTCTGTGCTAGGTTCTAGGGAAACAGTCGGGAACAGGACAGACATAGTTTCTGACAGCTTGGAGGTAACTGACCAGCCAGTGTAGACAAAGCACCTACTATGTGCTAGACATTGTGCCAGGTGCCCTGTGGGGTAAAAACACAGAAAGAAGGGAACCCCTTGGCTAGTAGCAGAAGTTTTCCCTTAACAGCAGCAGCTGCTCCAGCCCATCTATGAGCCCAGAAATCTGAGTTGGTGCTTACCCCAGTCAGAGGGATGCACCCATGTTCGGAAGAAGACAAACTGCTCTTATTGAGCACCTACTGTGTACCAGGCCCCATCTGGGCTAGAGACTAGTATCCCCATTTGCAGAGAAACAGAGGCTCAGAGGTGCAATGGTGGAGCTGGGATTTAAGCCCAAATCTGCTGGTCTCCATGGCCTGTACCTCAGAACTAAGATAGCAGCAGCCTAGGGAGGCTTTAGTCAAGCCCTGCCAGGCGCTGGCCTAAAGCCAGCAGTCACCCAGGAGGCAGCACACACAGGCCGGAGGTGGACGAGCAGTTGCCAGCACGGAGGGGTCTTTTCTGCTTCCAAAATTGTCCCCCTAACCCAGATCCAGTCTCTCCCAAAACATCCCATGAAGTCAGGAGAGTGGTTATGATTCCCACCTCACAGATTCAGAAATGGCCCAGAGAGGTCAAGCCACGTGACACAGGCACAGCTGTGCACCATTAGACCAGGCCTTTTCCAGTCATGCTTCCTGCCTCCTGGTACACCTCAGATCCCATGGCACAAAATACCCAAGGTCAGGGGAGACACTTTTACCCTCTTGGTGCCAAGGAAAGTCCCCTCTTCTTGACCGCAGAAAGGCCACTGACCTCACCGTAACAGGAAAACGAATTTCGTTACTCCATTACGCCCTTTTCTTTCTCAACATTCCCGTAACTCCAATTGCATCAGATCCTCACAACATCCTAGTGATACTGGCAGGGTGGGGATTATTAGCCCTACTGATAAAAGAAAACCTTCAGCTGAATTACATTTAACAGAGTTGCCTGCAATCCCAGCACTTTGGGAGGCCGAGGTGTGTGGATCAAGAGGTCAGGAGATTGAGACCATCCTGGCTAACATGGTGAAACCCCGTGTCTACTGAAAATACAAAAATTAGCTGGGCATGGTGATGTGTGCCTATAATCCCAGCTACTCGGGAGGCTGAGGCAGGAGAATCGCTTGAACTAGAGAGTCGGAGGTTGCAGTGAGCTGAGATCGTGCCACTGCACTCCAGTCTGGCAACAGAGCGAGACTCTGTCTCAAAATATATAAATAAAATAAAACAAAACAAAATAAATTTAGAAGAGTTTAATTGAGCAATGAACAATCTGCAAATTAGGCAGCCTCCTGAGCCAGAGTAGGCACCAGCGCAGCCACTTGGTAGAAGATTTATGGACAGAAAAGTAAAGTGAAGTACAGAAGACAGAAGTGAGGTGCAGTCAGATTGGTTACAGCTTAGCACTTGTCTTATTTGAACATGGTTTGAACAGATGGCTACATTTGATTGACTAAAACTTGGTAATTGGTGGCTGGGCACAGTGGCTCACTCCTATAATCCCAGCACTTTGGGAGGCTGAGGAGGGCGGATCACCTGAGGTTGGGAGATGGAGACCAGCCTGGCCAACATGGTGAAACCCTGTCTCTACTAAAAATACAAAAATTAGCCGGGCGTGGTGGCAGGCGCCTGTAATCCTAGCTACCTGGGTGGCAGAGGCAGGAGAATCGCTTGAACCCAGGTGGTGGAGGTTGCAGTGAGCTGAGATCACAACACTGCACTCCAGTCTGGGTGACAGAGCAAGACTTTGTCAAAAAAAAAAAAAAAAAAAAGTGGTGATTGGCACAAGTGTAGGCTATAGTCTGCTTATACCTCTATTACTTATAGTTTACAATGTACAGAGAAACCGTTAGGCTGAACTTAAAATATGTAAGAAAGCAGCATTAGGCTAGACTTGATTTAATAATTCCCTTCTTTTAGTTATTTTTTAAATTTTGAGACATTGACCAAAACTTGAGTCACTGATGTCACTATCACCATTGTAAATGTACTAATTTGGTCTTGAAACCCACTGGGAAACAGCAGGGCAGGGGGTTTTGTAAGGTGGGAATAAAGACTTTAGGTTTTTTTTTTAAGGGTTAGAAGGTATTTTTTTTTTAATGTTGGAATGTCCTGTTTACAAGAAGACAAAACAAAACAAAACCTGGTTTTAGCATTTACGTGTTCTTTTTAAAGTTTTAGTTTGATGATATCACATTTAGCACAAGTGACTCTATTTAGGTTTCGTCTGGTCTGTTGGGGCCTAGAGTATGCGTTTAGTCCAAACAATAGCCTCTCATAATTTTGTTTTTGTTTTGAGACAGTTTCGCTTTGTTGCTCGGGCTGGCATGCAGTGGTATGATCTTGGCTCACTGCAACCTCCGCCTTCCAGGTTCAAGCAATTCTCGTGCCTCAGCCTCCTGAGTAGCTGGGACTACAGGCGCATGCCATCATGCCCAGCTGATTTTCTGTACTTTTCAGCAGAAATGGGGTTTCACCATGTTGCCCAGGCTGTTCTTGAACTCCTGAGCTCAGGCAATCCACCTGCCTCGGCCTCCCAAAGTGCTAGGATTACTTTGGGTGTGAGCCACCACACCCAACTCATCATTTTCTTTTAAAATTCCCCCTTTTTGGTCAGGTTCTCACTTCGGTGAGAGCGTGACCCAAACTTAGGGCCTTAGCACCACTCTCAGTCACCACATTTTGAAACCAAGGCCTAGCAGTGAAGTCACTGGGTCAACCGTCACACAGCCAGCAAATCTGATCCAAGCCCAGGCTCCACCCTTCCCAGGTGTGGGAGGCTGGGTCAGTCCCTGCGCCTCCAAAACTGTTTCCTTCGGCGTCTAACATTGGTTTCCC
This sequence comes from Rhinopithecus bieti, assembly GCF_001698545.2. NCBI lineage: Eukaryota > Metazoa > Chordata > Mammalia > Primates > Cercopithecidae > Rhinopithecus > Rhinopithecus bieti. Next base: position 3,876,661 of record NW_016808328.1, read on the forward strand.
ATTCAAGAACTACGGTGCACCAGGTGCTGACTGTGGCACACCTGACCTGCTGTGTCCTCATTAACAACCCTGAGAGTGAGACGGAGCTGTCCCCCTCTACAGGTCCCCCTCTACGGACCAGTTGACCGTGGTGAAGATGGCCCAGGATCACATCGATGGCACGCACTGGGCCAGGCTCTACACAGGCCTCCATATGGGACCGACCCAGGGACATCCCTCTGCCAAGCTCTCTCCACATCAGCTCAGCCGGGGGCCTTCCCCACCCAGCCCCCAGGCCTGCTCCAAGGACACCCTCCAAGGCTCCACCATGCAGCCTAATAAACTGATGTGCCCCCAGGGAGCATCACCTGGTATGCCCCAGCTTGTACCTGGCAGGACTCACAGGGTCTGGTATTTGCCCTTAGGGAGCCCCCAGTATAGAGCACACAGCCCCAGACTGTCCCAGACTGTCTGGGCTGGGAAGGTCTTTTGTGATTTTCCCAAATGCCCCGGACCAACAAAAATCACTTGAGGTGCTTATGGAAAAAGTCTTATTCCCAAGTGGTTATCTTGGGAGGAGGATTGACTAGGCAGTGCGGGGCAATGGAAATGTTCTTTTTTTTTTTCAGATGGAGTTTCGCTCTTGTCGCCAAGCCTGTAGTGCAATGGCGCGATCTCGGCTCACCACAACCTCCACCTCCCAGGTTCAAGCGCTTCTCATGCCTCAGGCTCCCGAGTAGCTAGGACTACAGTATTTCTGCCCGGCCGGAAATGCTTTTTATCATGACCTGAGAGGTACTTAAACGTCTGTACTTTTGTGAAAAGTTATCGAGGGGCTAATTGTCCCTACTCTGTCTATATCACGAGGTTTCTGGGGAGGAGCTGATGAGATTTCAATAAAGGGAGTGTTGGGGAAAAAAGGGCTTAGTGGAGGGATGTGACTATATTCAAGTTTAAAAAGAGAGATTAGAGAGACAACAACCCCCTAAATAAATTCCTACTTCTCCTACCCCAGACCTACTAAGTCAGAATCTCCCAGGTCAGGGCCTGGAAAGCTGTTTTTTATTTTTTGTTTTGAGACAGGGTCTTACTCTGTTGCCCAGGTTGGAGTGCAGTAGCATGATCATAGTGCACTACAGCCTCAAGCGATCCTCCTGCCTCAGCCTCCCAAGTAGCTGGGACTACGGGCATACATTACCACATTTGGTTAATATTCACATTTTTAAAATAGAGGTGGGGTCTCACTATGTTGCCCAGGCTAGTCTTTAACTCCTGGGTTCAAGTGATCTTCCTGCCTCAACCTCCCAAAATGCTTGGATTACAGGCATAAGCCACTGTGCCCAGCTGGAAGCTGTATTTTTTTTGGGGGGGGGGAGGTGGTGGGGAGGATGGAATCGTGCTCTGTTGCCCAAGCTGGAGTGCAGTGGCGCGATCTCAGCTCACTGCAACCTCCACCTCCTGAGTTCAAGCGATTCTCATGCCTTAGCCTCCCTAGTAGCTGGGATTGCAGGCGCCCACCACCATCCCTGGCTAATTTTTGTTTTTAGTAGAGACAGGGTTTCACCATGTTGGCCAAGCTGATCTCGAACTCCTGGCCTCACGTGATCTGCCCGCAGCCTTGGCCTCCCAAAGTGCTGGGATTACAGGCGTGAGCCACTGTGCCTGGCTGGAAGCTATATTTTTAACAAGTCATTTTCTGAGCAGATTCATTTGGGAAACTTTGTCTTAGAGATCATCCCATTGTCCAAATGGGAAGACTGAGGCCTAAAGAGGAGGAAAGCCTTGCCCGGTGAGAGGAACCACTACAAGCAGACCCTGCATCTCCCAGCTGCTCCCCACCAGAGACACTCACAGGGAACTGAGTCAGCCTGGAGCCAGCATCCCCTAGCCTGTCAGCTGGGCCTTCTGGGCTCTTCCAAGGAGCTGTGGCTGGAGAAGAGTGCTGAGTCGCCCTTGTGTCCCTGGTGGGCATGGGGAATGAGGCAGGGGCTGAGGGGCACCTGCATAGCTGCCTAGGGAGGGAGCCCTGCTGAAGACCAACCCAGTAACATTTCAGCTGCAGAGTCATAGGGACGGGACATGGAATTCCTCTCTCCACCAAGCCCAGCATCTGTGGCAAGCCTTGCTGGCTAGGACTGTATTCATTACTGGAGGAAGTTATTTATGGCTGTCATGAAGAGCTGGATGAAGTGCTTGGGCAGGAATGTGTGGTGGTTTCAGAATGGGCTGCAGGTCAGATCCAAGGAAGGACTTCCCTAGAGGGCTGTGGGCCAGTGCTGGGGATATAGCAAGGCTCAGACTTCTAGCCGCTGACAGCACCCCATCCTGGCAGGAAACAAATGTGGAAGCGCCCCGGAGGCCTGGTGCCAAGCCACTGCATCTTTACGGCTCTGATGAGAAGCCAGCTGTCCGCTGAGCGCTCCCAGCCTCAACACCTCTGCACACCGTGCTTCCCAGCCTAGAATGTTCCATGCTGTCCAACCAATGAATCCCTCCCCCTGCCCTCTCCCTACCCCACTCCAGCCCAGACAGCAGTTTCGGCTCCTCCCCAAGCTCCCAGAGCCCAGTGCCATGAAGCCCTTGGTGGCATTGATCAGAGCCTTAGAGAATCGCCGGTTGTCACCCTCTTGCCATGATGAGCTCCTAGGGAGCTGGAATCCTGCTCTGCTGATGGCAGCAGCCCCGTGGCTGGCAGAGGCCAGCACGGGTGGCCAGGGAACGTCACTAGGTGGAAGGATGACGGGGTCAGAGGGTGGGTGGCTGAAGAGACAGCTCAGCAGAGTGAAGATGGATGCTGGAGCCAGGTTGCCTGGGTTCCGATCCTGCCTCTGCCCCTCACCAGCTGGGCAGCTCAGGGCAGGTGACCTTACCCCTCCACATCTAATAGAAGCCACTGCATTGTTGTAAGGATGCCTTCACACACACAAGGGCGTAAAACGGAGGCTGGGATGTGGTAGGTGCTGAGTGAATGTCAGTCAGGAGCTATGGTTATGGGGAGGGGGAGCAAATGGGGTGGATGGACTGCGGGGCAGAGATAGGCAAGTGGGGCAGATGAGGGGCTGGAACTGAGAAGGGATGGACCCTTCCCTGCGCACTCGGTCAAGCCGCCATGTGCTCTGGGATTTCCCAGAGACCTGTTCACCTGGATGGCTGCCACCACAAAGGGCTCTGCTCCCCAAGCACGGCCTGGTCGAGAGCAGGCCCTCTGCCTGCCTCATCTCACTACATGCCCCATCTCCAGCCCCATTTTACAGGCGAGGAGGGTGAGGCTCTGACCTTCTGTCACTTACTCAAGGCCACAGAGCAGAGCTGGAATCAGAAACCCCAAGGGTCTGGGTTCTGGAGCCAAAGCTTCCCTGGGGGTCCCTGAGGCTCCAGGACAGTCATGATGCCCCAAACCAACTCTGTGGGCAAAGGACTGAAGCCAGAGGACTGGTGGCAGGAGAGACAGCAACAGGCAGGCACGCGAGGGAGATCACAGGGTAGGGGACAGCAGGGCCCACAGACACCATGCCTGGGGCCTGCAGTGCCCAGGCAGGGGTGGGGGGTGGGGCATGGCTGCTTTGCAGGTACACAGCCTTCTGCCATGCTACGGAAAGGACATATTCTGCCCTAGGCCACCTCGCTCTGCGCCAAGCCTAGATGCCAAGTACAGAAAGCGGTGGGGGAGGGTGGCGCATGCTCTGTGCATCTGAGGTGTTCGCCAACCACCTCCTCCAGCACTTCCCTCAGCACTCTGCAGGGGGAGCCTCCCTGGTACTAGGAGACATGGCCGTCCCATCCTTGCTCTCAGAAACAAGAAAAGGAAGGCACAGGCAGGGCGCGGTGGCTCACACCTGTAATCCCAGCACTTTGGAAGGCGGAGGTGGGCGGATCACAAGGTCAGGAGATTGAGACCATCTTGACTAACACGGTGAAACCCGTCTCTACTAAAAATATACAAAAAATTAGCCAGGTGTGGTGGTGGGTACCTGTAGTCCCAGCCACTCGGGAGGCTGAGGCAGGAGAATGGCGTGAACCCAGGAGGCGGAGCTTGCAGTGAGCTGAGATGGCGCCACTGCGCTCCAGCCTGGGCAACACAGTGAGACTCCATCTCAAAGAAAAGAAAAGGAAGGCACAGAGAGGGTACACAACCTCCCCAGTGTCACACAGCACATCAGGGGCAGGGATAAGTCTCCTCACTCACTTACTAGCTGAGGATTTGGGGGGCCAATTACTAGAAAGGCAAGGCAGTGTTCAAGGCACAGCGTGGATGCCAATGTCTTGGACTTCCATACGTAGTGATTTGCGGCAACTGATGAAAATATTTCAAACTGAGACTATTTTAGAAAAATTCTATTTTACGTATTTTGTCATTGTATTCATAAGAGTAATAATAACAAAACTTTTCATAGACCTTACTATGTGTCAGGCATTGTTTAGAACCTATATTAACTCACAACAACCTTCAAGGTAAGCACTATTATTATTCCCATTTTACAGATGACAAAACAGAAGCACAGAGAGGTTAAGGAGCATGCCCAAGGTCACACAGCCAAAAAGTGAGCGAGCCAGAATTCAGCCTTACTTGGGGATGTTTCTGTCTCCCAGGACTAAGCATAAACTCCTGAAACAGGAGGCAAGACTGGAAACAAATCACCATTTGCCCTCTCTGCAATATGTACATTACACATACACATTATACTTTTGCAGATGAAGGAATTGCATGCAGCTGCTATTTGATTCATACTCACTACACTCTGTTCCCAAATGTTATTTCATTGTATCTGCACCAGGGTTCCCAGTGGGTGGGCTTCCTACAATCCTAACTTTATAGGAGAGGTGAGGTGACTTGCTGGAGGTCACACAGCAAGAGAGAGTCACATCTAGGGTCCAAGTCTCTTCTGATCTTTTTTTTTTTTGAGACGGAGTCTCTCTCTGTTGCCCAGGCTGGAGTGCAGTGGCCGGATCTCAGCTCACTGCAAGCTCCGCCTCCCGGGTTTACACCATTCTCCCGCCTCAGCCTCCTGAGTAGCTGGGACCACAGGCGCCCGCCACCTCGCCCAGCTAGTTTTTTGTATTTTTTAGTAGAGACGGGGTTTCACCGTGTTAGCCAGGATGGTCTCGATCTCCTGATCTCGTGATCCGCCCGTCTCGGCCTCCCAAAGTGCTGGGATTACAGGCTTGAGCCACCGCGCCCGGCCTTCTTCTGATCTTTGCACAGTATCTTGTAGCCAGCCCTGCAGTGGAAATCAGTTAGGGCTTGCAGTGGCAGGGAGGGGAGGATCCCAGATTCAAGACCTGGCTCTGCCCCTGGCCAGGTGGGCACCCCTGGACACCCCGCCCATAATCCACTCCTTCAGCCCATCCTCAAGACAGGGTACTGGCCAATCCCAGCTCTTCCCACTCCCCTCCCGGTAGCAGAGGATGTGTCCATTGTGCAGATGGCCCTGCACAGGCCCTGTGAGAGGAGGCTGAGGAGGCGCCGGGCTGTGGGAAAAGGGACAATGAACTTGTAGCTTGCTGGGCAGCGGCCAGCACAAGCCGAATCCCTGGGTGGCGGGCGCAGAGGGCTCAGGTCAGAGGAGGAAGGACGCGGGTGTTCCCAGAGACAGTGCTCAGGGCAGCTGGGCTCCAGATAACAGCGTTCCTCGCATTCCCAGAGGACGCTCCAGCCGGCAGCAGAAGGCTCCCGGTGGCTTTTGCGTTTGATCTCCGCGGCGACCTTGGGACACAGCAGGGCAGGGCTGACGCCGAGAGCCCCAGACAGGAAACTGGGGCCTATGGAGGTGAGGTCCCACCCAAGGGCACACAGCTCAGCAGGCCCCCGTTGACCTTGGGCACATCACCTCACCCATCAAATGGGGACCATCCTGGTGAGAGCCTACGTCATTGGAGGAACAAGAATTCAGTGAGACAATAAACAAGGAGGGAAAGACCCTGGGGCCTGGTACGCATTAAACAATAGGTGTTAGTTAGCCAGAAGTAACAGTGATCACGAGTGTGCTGGGCATTGCTCTAAGCACTTTACACGAAAATCCATCTGGTCCTCACACCAACACCCTCATTGCTCCCAGTGTACAGAAAAGTCAAGGAATTTGGCCAAGGTCACATAGCTACCAACAGGACCCAAAGAGGAAGAGGGAGAAACTCTATGCAGCACCTACTACACACTGGGGGCTTTTCCCCCAGTCTTCCAATTCCAGTGAAGTGCAAATGATCAGCTAGGGCTCAGGAGGAAAAACCAAGACTCAGAAAAAGGAGGGAGGTTCAGGGTCACAAAGCAACCGCGTGGGAGGGCTGAGAGTCAGGCCAGGCCTGTCCAGCTCCACGTCCAGTGTACGTGCCACGCCCATCTCAGTCACATGCCATGACAACCTCGGTCACCAATGGCAGAGCTCGTGCCTCAGCCATCCCAGGCACAGGGAGCCCTGCCTCAGTGGGGTTGCATGAGCTCACTCTGCCGGGGTGTAGGGGGAGGGAGGGGGGAGGTCCTAGCAATAAGAGCTGTAGGAAGCCATGCCTGGCTGCTGCCCTGTTACTGGTCCTCATGTCATGCTCCTGTCTCAGCTCCCCGTGGACTTTCCCGTGATCGCAGCTTCCTGGGGGCCTCTTATATCTAGTCAGAGTGCCCGTTCCACAAAGGGAGGGGCTTCAGTCACGTTGGCCTCTGCCTCCCAGGTCAGCTCCTCTGGGTTTATAATTCTGCACAGAGAGGCTGAGATCAGTGGTGGCAGTCCAGGGTTACAAGTCAGAGTCCTCGCTGAATATTCAAGGGCTGTTTCCTTGGCCATAGAGCAGGGATAATAAACTCCATTCTGCCTCCCGTATCGGCGTCTTGGAAGGGAAGGAACCTTGCAAATCAAAAAGTACAATGCAGAAGTTTCTACGGCTCTCCACTGCGCTCCCTCTGGTGAGTGGAGTGGACATCTACTGTCATTTTTGGCCACCCAGAGTCTGTTTCCCCTTCCTAACAATACCACCAAGTTTCCTTGGGAAGTGACCCTCCCCCTTTCAGCCTGGTTTGGGTGGGACTGGTCCCACCTCCAGCTCCAGGTGGACCCTGACTGGCTCCAGCTGAAAGACTGTCTGCCTACTGGGTCATGAGGGTGTGAAGTGGTGGGGAGGGGCGCTTTGTGTAGCCTGAGGAGGAAGCAACCTCTCAGAGATGGACTAGAGAAAGGTAGAGACCTTGAGTCTTTGATAGCATCACTTGGGCTCCTAGATGCAGCCATACCTGAAGCCTTCCTCTGAACATCCTGGCTACATGAGCCAATTAATTTCCCCATTGTGTGTCTTGGCTTTTGTGTTACTTGGAACAGAGAGTCTGACCTCAGAACTACAGCTCAGCGAGTTTTTCTCAGCCCCTTAGATTGTGAACAACCAAATCAGGTCATTCATATTCTGCCAACTGTTTCTGCCAGAGGAAAAATCTTGCAAACAAGCTAAAGCTGACAACTTTCAAGTATGTGGTAATGTAAGAGTCCAACTTCCTACAAGTCACTTTCTACTTGGAATCTATAAACTTGTAGAATTACAGAAAGTTTTGGGGCTGGACTTGCCTAACAGCCCTGCAGGACTCGGATCCTCACTTTATGCAGGTTGTTGTCCATTGAGTTTAACAACCCTCCATCCTGGCTAACACAGTGAAACCCCGTCTCTACTAAAAAAAATACAAAAAACTAGCCAGGCGAGGTGGTGGGCGCCTGTAGTCCCAGCTACTCGGGAGGCTGAGGCAGGAGAATGACGTAAACCCAGGAGGCGGAGCTTGCAGTGAGCTGAGATCCGGCCACTGCACTCCAGCCTGGGCGACAGAGTGAGACTCCGCCTCAAAAAAAAAAAAAGAAAATCAGAACAACCCTTTGACCTCCAGGTTCCATGTGTCTATTGTGTGCCAGCCCTGTGACAGGACCTGCAGGTACAAGCTCTGCCTTCCATGCCCTTCAGTCTGGTAATGACCGGTTATAATTCACCTTTCTAGTAGGTTTTACACAAAAGGCCCCGGAGGGGGAATACCACTACACCCATTTCAGAGGAGAAAGTAGAGACTCAGCAAGGTGAAGTAACTTGCCCTGGTCCCTCTGCTAAACGGGGGCAGGGCCAGGCCATGTCCCCAGATCTGCCTGGGCCCCATGCTACTGCTTTTTCTCCTAGTCATTGGAGTGGAGTGGACTGGGCCTATCATTTCTTTGAGATAGTTTGTTCCACTCAGGAGCAGTCAGAGTGATTTAAAAAGCTAAAGAAAACGCTAAGTGTCATGAGCTTCCTGTCTGCCTGAAGGTCTTGACTTCTTCAGAAGCCCCAGTATTTGACCCATCCAGCTTCACTCTTTCTTTTTTTTGAGACAGGGTCTTGGTCTGTCACTCAGGCTGAAGTGCAGTGACACGATCATAGCTCACTGCAGCCTCAACCTCCTGAGCGCAAATGATCCTCTTGCCTCAGCAAGAGACCAAGTAGCTGGGACTACAGGCGCGCAGCATCACGTTTGGCTGGTTATTTTATTTTTAGTAGAGACAAGGTCTCGCTATGTTGTCCAGACTGTCTCAAACTCCTAAGCTCCAGCAATCCTCCTGCCTCAGCCTCCCAAAGTGCTGGGACTCCTGGGGTGAGGCCCCACACCCAGCCAAACTTTCCTCTCCTGTAGGGCTCGCTGCTTGCAGGTTGTAGCCAGAGAGGAAACCAGCACCACCCTGAAATCCAGACCCCAAATGCTTTCATGGGAGACCTCATCACACCAAGTGAGCTGTCCCAGACTCTCTCAGGTCTCTGCCCTATGTCTCTAAGATCCAGCTGACTTTGACTAAACACCCTCTATGCCCTAGGGCTCTCCCTATATGTTATTCAACCAACATGTTATTCAATCAACATGGATCACTATTTACTGAGCAACCACTATACGCCAAGGGCTGTTCTAGGTGCTGAACGTAACAGCCCAAATCCCTGTCAGTGTGGCAGGCAGACAACAAGTAAGTAAGTAAAAGCAATAGAACATCAGGTAGCGGTAAGTGCAGTGGGGAAAAAGAAGGCAGGGAGGAGGACAGGGAGGTTTGCAGTTTTAAATAAAGAGGTCAGAGAAGGTCTCACCAGGAAATTATCTCACTGTGGCCTTGCAACGATCCCACGCAGGCCAGAACGTGATTCCGAAATCACAGATAAGGAAGGATAGGGTTTCAGGATTAACTCTCGAGTCCATGCATGTCAATACAACCAGCGCAACTGGATTCGTGCCCAGGACCTCCTGTCTCCCTCGTGCCCTCTCCCCTAACTCTACTAAGTGGTACTAGCAGCCCTTTTGCAGATGAAGAAACTGAAACCACAAACCCAGACCCTCAAGAGTACACCAGGGTGAGGGGCAGCGGTGCAGGGCTGGAGTTCAGCCCCAGAGCTGCCCTCTGGACCTGCCTCTTGGCAAAGTCCACATCTGCTACCCTCGGCTTCAGTCTCCAGCTTCAGCTCCGGGCTTGTTGAAACTCAGTCCTCCTCTCTGCTGACTCTGTGTGCTCCCAGAATCCTCCTCCCTTTCCCAGAGTCCCTTTGGCTCTCTATCCCAGGTCATAAGAGCCCCAGATTGTCCAACCCACCTTTGTTCTGCCTCCTCAATTAACTTCTGGCTTATCACTAAGCCCACATTTGCATGACACTACAAATGGCCAAGGGTGGACAGTCAGAATATACATGTAAGGTCCAGGTGTGGTGGCTGACACGCGTAATCCCAGCACTTTGGGAGGCCAAGGCAGGAGAACTGCTTCAGCCCAAGATTTCAATACCACTCTGGGGAACATGGCGAAATCCTGTCTCTACAAAAATTAGCCAGGCATGGTGGCACGCACCTGTAGGCCCAGCCACTCAGGAGGCTGAGACTGGAGGATTGCTTGAGCCCAGGAGGTCTAGGCTGCAGTAATCCGAGATTGCGCCACTGAACTCCAGCCTGCGAGACTTCTCACTGTGCTTTCCCATCTGCCTGCATTTGGTAATCTCCCAAGTCCCAGTCTAATCTTTTTTTTTTTTTGAGACAAGAGTTTCACTCTTGTCACTCTTGTCACCCAGGCTGGAGTGAAATGGAGCAATCTTGGCTTACTGCAAACTCCGCCTCTAAGGTTCAAGTGATTCTCCTGCCTCAGCCTCCCGAGTAGCTGGGAATTACAGGCGCCCACCACCATTGCCTGGCTAATTTTTTTTTTTTTTTTTTTTTTTGAGCGGAGTCTCCACTCTGTCGCCCCAGGCTAACGATGCCCCAGTGGCGGGATCTCCAGGTCCCCTGCAAGCTCCGCCTCCCAGGTCCACGCCATTCTCCTGCCTCAGGCCTCCCGGAGTTAGGCTGGACTACAGGCGCCGCCATCTTCGCCGGGGGTTAGTTTTTGTATTTTAGTTACGGGAGACTGGGGTTTCCACCGTGTTGCCAGGATGGTCTCAACACTCCTGACTCGTGGATTCGCCCGCGTCTCGGCCTCCCAAAGTCTGGGGATTACAGGCTTGAGCCACACGACCCGGCCCATAATTTTTATTATTAGTAGAAGAGATGGGCGGTTTCACCATGTTGACCAGGCTGATCCGAACTCCTGGCCCAGGTGATCCACCACCTCAGCCTCCAACAGTGCGTGGGATTACAGGCGTGGCCCACCACGTCCAGGCCCAGTCTATCTCTGAATTAGTGTGCTATTGGTGGAAAGCCCCTTCTAGTCCTGGTGGGGAGGTGGACCTGGGGTTAAGTTCCTGGCTGTGTAGCTTTGAAAGCAACTTTGCAGCTTCAGGGTTCCTTGTCCATAAACAGGGTTAGTCATCCTCACCTTGCAGGGGTTGTTACAGAACAATGACCAGTGGGAGAGCGTCTGCTTAAAAGTTAACATGCAACAGAAGTGTATTTGGACAAGCAAAAGCCCGGGCAGATAATCATCAAGAATCTACCAATTGAAAGTGGAGACCGTCCTGTAATAGTGGTGAAACAACTGTCACCAGCAGAATGACAGCGCTGCATTCAACTGTGCTCCATATACTTGAAGGTAGTTACTCTTTAGTATCATTCACATTTTATGAAGAGGAAAAAGGCACAGGAGTTAATGTAACTTGCCTTGAGGTCCACACAGCCAGACCAGCGAAGAGCTGGGATTCTGAGCCCAACAGTATCCAACTCAACTACATCCTTCTTAACCCTTATGTAAGGATAAGTAAACGGTTGGCTTTCCGTGTTGACAAGAAAGCTGCTCGGTGACACACAGCATTAAGTGCTGACCCAGGAAGGGCTGGTGAGCCAGACCTCACACCAAAGCCTGTGCTCCCACACTACACCGGCTATCACAACATAGAGTGAAAGGGACTTAGGAATCTTCCGTAACCCAGACCACCTTCATCTTTTTCCCAAGAGAAGCCTGAGGTCCATAGAGGGTAGCGGACCTGCCCAAAGTCACCACAGCCAATTAGTTGAAGACACTCGGGCAGGCCACCCTGAGCTGGTCCTGAGTCCAGAACCCCATGCCAGCACTGAGTGTCACCTTATGATGATGCATGGTCAGGGAAGGAGTCCTGAGGATACTGCTGTGTTTCAGGAGAAGTGGAGGGAAAGGACAGTCTATTAAGCTGCATGTGGAACAGCCCATGCTGAGGTCCAGGAGGCCGCGAACGTCTTTCTGTGAGAACAAGGAGCTGTAAGGTGCACGCAGAGGTTTGGGGCGTGAGAATGCGGCCTGGTTTCTCTATTGAATATTTGCTTTCAGTCTTTTATTTTTAACACTCTTCTACATTCTACTTTATGTTGCTAATGTTTTCTTATTCTCTTGTATGTTTCTTTTTTTTTTTTTTTTTTCTGAGACGGAGTCTCACTCTGCCGCCGAGGCTGGAGTGCGCAGTGCGGATCTCAGCTCCACTGCAAGCTCCGCCTCCTGCGGCTTTACGCGCCACTCTCCTGCCTCAGCCTCCCCGAGTCAGCTGGGACTACAGACGCCGGCCACCATTGCTCGCCGGCTACGTTGTTTTGTATTTTTGAGTAGGAGACGGAGGTTTCCACCGTGTTAAGCAGGGATGGTCTCGAGTTCTCGACTGACCTTGTGATCCGCCCGTTCTCGCGCCTCCCCAGAAGTGCTGGGATTTTACAGGGCTGAGCCACCGCCGCCGGCGGTATGTTTCTAATGTTTATTTAAAAATCTTGGGCGCAGTGGCTCACGCCCTGTAATCCCAGCGCACTTTAGGAAGGCTGAGGCACGCATGATCACTTGAGGTCAGGAGTTTGAGATTCAGTTCTGGCCAACATGGTGAAAAACCTGCATCTGTAGCAAAAAAATACACAAAATTACCGGGCAGCAGTGGCAGATGCCTGCTCATAATCCCAGCTTACTCGGGAGGCTCAGGTGAGGACGAATCACTTGACACCTGGGGGGCGGAGGTTGGCAGTTGAGCTGAGATCACACCACTGGCACTCTAGCGCTGGGTGACAAAGCAAGATTCCATTTCAAAAAAGTAAAAAACATTAAAAAAAAAACTTGTCTTTTATTTCTACTACCACTGATCTCCAGGGTATCTCTAATCAGTTATGGGTTTTACTTTTGAATTCCATTGTGCTCTGGCTGGTGTGTGGGTACAAGGGATCAGGGAATCATATGCTCCTTGGCCCAACAGAGAAGAGAAACATATGGCTCCTGGATCCTCCCTTCTCAACAGTCAATCCCAAGTAACGACAGAGGTAAACACTCACTAAAAGCCTAGGAACAACAGGGAACCAGTCTTCTGGGGAGATAGGAAGACGAGGTTTAAACTTGGTGTGATGGCCGGTAGGGTGTGGGGAGGGTTGCTGCAGCCAGGAAGAAAAGCAGGCACATGGTCTTTAGTGGGTGGAGAGAATACTTACGGGAAAAGAAAACAGTTGGGTTTTGAGTTCTCCTATTGCCTTTTTGTTCCAAGCGCCCAGGCCCCCATACCACAGCGCCACATGTCCTGGAACAATCAAGCGTCAGAGCTGGGTGCAGGGTTTGGAGTTCGCAGCCCCGCAGCACGCTTATTGGACCTGCCTCTTGGCAAAGCCCACATCTGCTACCTTTGGGGCTTCAGTCTCCAGCTTCAGCTCCAGGCTGTTGAAACATCAGTCCTCCTCTCGCTGACTCCATGTGACCTCCCAGAATCCTCCTCCACTTTCCCAGAGCCCTTTGTCTTATATCCCAGGTCACATGAGCCCCAGATTGCTGCAACCCCACTTTGTTCTGCCTCCTCAACTAACCTTCTGGCTTATCACTAAGGCCCACATTTGCAATGAAACCCACAAAAGATATCTGTGCATAAACGAGCCCAGAGCGGATCGGCACAAGTGTCTGACTGAGATAAGTCAAAGTGCGAGATGGGCTGGGAATAATCCCCAGCACTTTGGGAAGCCCAAGGGCAGGAGAATCGCTTGAGCCAGGGACCTTGAGACAGCCTGGGCAACAAAGCGAGATACCCTGTCTCTTACAAAAAAAATCAAAATAATTGGCCGGGTGGGCCGTGGCTCACACCTGTATCCCAGCACTTTGGGGAGACCAGGCGGGGTGGATCCTTAAGGCCAGGAATTGAGACCACACCTGGCCAACATGGTAAAATCCCATCTTACTAAAACTACAAAAAATTAGCGGGCGTGTGCGTGGTGGGTGCCTGTACATCCCAGCTACTTGGCGAGGCCATGAGGCACGCAGAATCGCCTTGAACCTGAGCGACAGAGGTTCAGTGAGCCCAGTGAGCCAGATTGCACCCACTGTGTACTCACACTAGGTACAGAGCAACGACTCTGTCTCCAAAAAAAAAAAAAAAAAAAAAAAAATCACAAAAATATATCTGGATGTGGTGGTTGCAGGGCCGTGCTGGGTCCTAGCTACTGTAGGAGACTGAGGCGGGTCTGCCAAGCCAACTTTGGAAGACCCAGCCAACATGGGCAAGACCCTCATCTACAAAAAAAATTCTTTTTTAATTAGCCAAGTGTGGTGTGTACCTGTGATCCCTGCTATTTGGGAGGCTGGGGTGGGAGGATTGCTTAAGGCCAGAGGTTTGAACCCAGGATGTCGAGGCTCCAGTGAGCCATGTTCGTGGCACTGCTCTCCAGCCTGGGTGACAGAGAGAGACCGTGTCTCAAAAAAAAAAAAAAAAAAAAAATTCAAAGCATGCCAGCAAACAATGCGGAACTGCAGGAATTGGGAGGGGACCGACAGTCACTACAGGGGGACTCTACAGTCACTCCACCACCCCTTCCTTTCCAGACTCCGAGTCTGAAGAATTCTGACCTAGGCATGCAGCCCCTTCCCCTCACTGTTTCTCCCTGGGGTCTGAAAGAGAGGCCCAATCCTGTAGAGTGAGTCACTGGGGAGGGAGAACGGTTGATGTCAAACCTAATGAGAAACCAAGCGCTTCTGATGTCCAGGGGTTCCCGCCCTGGCAAGGAGCACAATGACTTCAAAAGAAACCCAAACTGCTTAGAGATACCGCTGGAATCAGTCATATTAGATAAGATTAACTGAGACTTTACAATAAGCAAAAATGGTAATTGCCTAGGTTTAGTGATGTTTCGCTTTTCAGTATTTGGGACTGATTTGAGAGGAAGGATTCAGGAGCCATACATCTTCCCTCACTGCTAGTTTTAAGGGCAAGAAGTGCATGCCCCCCGAATCCCACCCCAACCCACCACCAGCCACAGCACAATGAATTCTAAAGAAAAACCACTAACAGGACCAGGTGCGGTGGCTCACACGTGTAATCCCAGCACTCTGGGAGGACAAGGTGGGTGAATTACTTGAGCTCAAGAGTTTGAGACCAGTCTGGGCAATACAATGAAACTCCTTACAAAAAATACAAAAAAAAAAAAAAAAAGTTGGCCGTGGTGGTGCACACCTATAGTCCCAGCTACTCAGGAGGCTGAAGTGGGAGGACCACTTGAGCTCAGGAGGTCAAGGCTGCAGTGAACAGAGATCACGCCACTGCACTCCAGCCCAGGCAAGAGAGGAGACCTTGTCTCAAAAAAAAAAGAAACAAAACAAAACAAAAAAATATCCATAAACTGTGAGAAACATGCGAAAGAAATGAACAAAGATATTAGCAAAACAGAAAGAGGAGCTGTTAAAAGATCCCAGCGGAAACACTCTATGTGAAAAAACAGTTGAAATAACAAACACATAAGTGGAACAAACTACAAAGTAGATCTAGCTGCCGAACGATGGAGGAGAGAGCTAAGTTATTAGCTTGAGGACGCTTCCAGGAGGAAGCAGGGAAGGATTAAGAAACAGAAAATTGGCCAGGTTTGGTGGCTCATGACTGGAATTCCAACACTTTGGAAGACCCAGCCAACATGGCAAGACCTCATCTCTCCAAAAAAAAAAATTCTTTTTTAATTAGCCAAGTGTGGTGTGCACCTGTGATCCCTGCTATTTGGGAGGCTGGGGTGGGAGGACTGCTTAAGGCCAGAGGTTTGAGACTGAAGTGAACCATTTTCGTGCCACTGCACTCCAGCCTGGGTGACAAAGACCCTGTCTCAGAAAAACAAAGAAAAGAAACAGAACATTGAAAGAAAAGTTAAAAGAACATTCACCTCAATCTTACTGCATTAATTTGAGATTAACCATAAACCTAATTGTAAGTCAGAATCACAAAGCTTCTAGAAGAAAATATAAAAGAAGGCCGGGCGCGGTGGCTCAAGCCTGTAATCCCAGCACTTTGGGAGGCCGAGACGGGCGGATCACGAGGTCAGGGATCGAGACCATCCTGGCGAACACGGTGAAACCCCGTCTCTACTAAAAAAATACAAAAAACTAGCCGGGCGAGGTGGCGGGCGCCTGTAGTCCCAGCTACTCGGGAGGCTGAGGCAGGAGAATGGCGTGAACCCGGGAGGCGGAGCTTGCAGTGAGCCGAGATTGCGCCACTGTACTCCAGCCTGGGCGTACAGGCTTTTGAGACTCCGTCTCAAAAAAAAAGAAAAAAAAAAAAAGAAAAAATAAAAGGATATCTTCATTACTTTGGGGTAGGCAAAAAATACTTGCCCCATAATATTTTCTTTTTTTTTCTTTTTTTTTTTTGTTTTA
>NW_016808328.1:3893055-3912681 GCF_001698545.2 Rhinopithecus bieti
CCACCTCCCGGGTTCAAGCAATTCTCTGCCTCAGCCTCCCGAGTAGCTGGGATTACAGGTGCCTGCCACCACACTCAGCTAATTTTTGTACTTTTAGGTATAGATAGGGTTTCGCCATGTTGGCCAGGTTAGTCTCAAAACTCCTGACCTCAGGTGATCCACCCACCTCGGCCTCCCAAAGTGCTGGGATGACAGGCATGAGCCACTGCGCACGGCTCTGACCCCATAGTATTTTCATGACTTTGGGGTAGGCAAAGAATACTAACTCCATTAAAAAAAAAAGGTAAATTGAAAACTTCTTGTTATCAAAAGATACCATTAAGAAACTGAATAGGCTGGGCACGGTGGCTCACGCCTGTAATCCCAGCACTTTGGGAGGCCAAGGCAGTTGGATCACGAGGTCAGGAGATTGAGACCATCCTGGCTAACATGGTGAAACCCCGTCTCTACTAAAAATACAAAAAACTAGCTGGGTGTTGTGGCAGGCGCCTGTAGTCCCAGCTACTCAGGAGGCTGAGGCAGGAGAATGGCGTGAACCTGGGAGGTGGAGCTTGCAGTGAGCCGAGATCGTGCCACTGCACTCCAGCCTAGGCGACAGAGCGAGACTCCGTCTCAAAAAAAAAAAAAACAAACTGCATAGGTCAGGTATGTAGTCTCATGCCTGAATAGGTCACTCCTGTAATCTCAGCACCTTGGGAGGCCATGGCAGGAGGATAGCTTAAGCCTAGGAGCGCGAGACCAGCCTGGGCAACATAAGGAAACCCCGTCTCCACAAAAAATACAAAAATTACTTGGATGTGGTGGCGTGCATCCGCAGTCCCAGCTACTTAGCGGGCTGAGGCGGGAGGATCACTTTATTTGGTGAGGTTGAGGTTGCATTGAGCAGTGAGCGCCACTGCACTCCAGCCTGGGCGCCTGGGCGACACAGCGAGACTGTCTCAGAAAAAAAAAAAAAAAAAACAATGAAAACATCCTAAAGGTTTGGAGAAAAACAGAACACTTACAAATGGAATAAATGTTGAATTGACCAAAGTACAGAACGAAAAAAAGATTGAGCTGGGAATTTTCTATCCAGCTAAACAGCCCATTCAAATGTTAAAGGCTGGCCGGGCGTGGTGGCTCATGCCTATAATCCTAGCACTTTGGGAGGCCCAGGTGGGCAGATGACTTCAGGTCAGGAGTTTGAGACCAGCCTAGCCAACAAGATAAAACCTTGTCCCTACTAAAAATACAAAAATTAGCCAGGTGCGGTGGCAGGCACCTGTAATCCCAGCTATTGAGGAAGCTGAGGCAGGAGAATTGCCTAAACGCAAGAGGCAGAGGCTGTGGTAGCCAGGATCACACCACCACACTTTGGCCTGAGCAACAGAGCCAAGATTCAATCTCAAAAAAATAATAATAATAAAATTAAAGGCTAATAAAAGTTTTTTTTTTTTTTTGTTTTTTTTTTTTTTTTTTTTGAGACGGAGTCTCGCTCTGTCGCCCAGGCTGGAGTGCAGTGGCCGGATCTCAGCTCACTGCAAGCTCCGCCTCCTGGGTTCACGCCATTCTCCTGCCTCAGCCTCCCGAGTAGCTGGGACTACAGGCGCCCGCCAGGTCGCCCGGCTAGCTTTTGTATTTTAGTAGAGACGGGGTTTCACCATGTTAGCCAGGATGGTCTTGATCTCCTGACCTCGTGATCCGCCCGTCTCGGCCTCCCAAAGTGCTGGGATTACAGGCTTGAGCCAGCGCGCCCGGCCAAGGCTAATAAAAGTTACAGCATCAAGGGCTCAGGTTTGTACAAAAAGACAGCCCCTTGTCCCTTCCAAAAAAAGAATTAAATAAGTTTAAAGGGATGATTTAATTAGTATAAGCAGATTCCACAGATTGTATTCAAGATATCTGAAGACTGAGCAAATAATTTAGTAAAGTTTAGTTTTTCAAAACAAATTCAAGTTCAAAGAAAAGAACAAGAAGGGCCAGGTGCAGTGGCTCGCACCTGTAATCCCAGCACTTTGGGTGGCTGAGGAGGGCAGATCACCTGAGGTCGGGAGTTCAAGACCAGCCTGACCCACATGGAGAAACCCCATCTCTACCAAAAATACAAAATTTGCTGGGCATGGTGGCGCACACCTGTAGTCCCAGCTACTTGGGAGGCTGAGGCAGGAGAATCGCTTGAACCCAGGAGGCGGAAGTTGTGGTCAGTTGAGATGGCACCATTGCACTCCAGCCTGGGCAAAAAGAGAGAAACTCCATCTCAAAAGAGGAGAGGAGAGGAGAGGGGAGGGGAGGGGAGGAGAGGGAAAAGAACAAAAAGAACATAGATCTATAACTCAGAATTAGACAATTTTTTAAAAATCCAGACAATTTTCATATGACATCATGGGGGCTGAGGGGAGCGTGTCAGTGAAGGGTATGGAAACTTAAGAGAGGCAGGGGAGCAAGGCACGTAAGAAAATGCTAATCTTGTCTTTGTAGGGAAAACCCACAGATAATTTTTTAAAGTGATAAAACAGAAAAAGCAAAACAAATTGAAATAAAAATGTAGGATGGTAGAAACGAAATACATAAACACACTTTCTTTTCAGGAACACGCAAACATTTAAAAAATGTATCACCTACCAGGCCAAAAAGTAAGTCTCACAGTTCAAATAATAAGTTTTCACATAGACCACATCCTGTGACCATCAATTCAGTGAGAAGCTAAGTGTTTCAAAGTATAAATCATTACCCATACACTTAGAAATGAAAAAAAAAATCCCTAAAAATGTCAAGGATCAAAGAAAAGTCATAGTAGAAATTTAAAATTACTTAGAACTGAATAGTAAAAACACCACATATCAAAAATCACATAATGCAGCAAAAAAGGTTAAAAATTAATAAACTAGGCCAGGCGCGGTAGCTCACACCTGTAATCCCAGCACTTTGGGAGGCCGAGGCAGGTGGATCACCTGAGGTCAGGAGTTCGAGACCAGCATGGCCAACACGGTGAAACCCCATCTCTACTAAAAATACACAAATTCGCCAGGTGTGGTGGCTCACGCTTGTAAACCCAGCTACTGGGGAGGCTGAGGCAGAAGAATAGCTTGGATCCAGGAGGCGGAGGTTGCAGTGAGCCGAATGGAGCTGTAGCATTCCAGCCTGGGCGACAGAGACTTCATCTCAAAAAAATAAATAAATGAATCCCGCTGTCTCCAGAAATCCTTTGTGGCCATTCTGCCCAAGACTTAGCTAGGTGGCCTCTGATGCTTTCCCTCATCCTCCATCTACTACCTGGGGCTCTGTGGGGGTCTGCTTACAAGACCATTTCTGCACACATTCTTTTTGTTTGTTTGTTTGAGACGGAGTTTTGCTCTTGTTGCCCAGGCTAGAGTGCAATGGCGCCATCACAGCTCACTGCAACCTCCACCTCCTGGGTTCAAGCTATTCTCCTGCCTCAGCCTCCTGCACCCATCTTTCCCCTTCCTGACTGGCTTCCTCCTCTCTCCACCCTGACAGATGCCAAGAAAGCAGCACCCAGGTGAGCCGACAAGAGAGGCCACTCCATCAGGAGTTTCCTGAGCAGGGGCAGCCTTTTTCTTCCCCTACTCAGCTTTCTCCAGGTAGATGGGACAAAGCCCAAGACAAGCACTGCCTCCGTTACAGGAATAGTCTGGGGCCTGGCCCAGCCAAGTGTATGGGCCATGCGTTTTTCCTGTATTTTACCCTGGGTGGCTGGAGTGTGTGGCAGGATGAGGAGGTTGGCAGGCTTGCCTCAGTGCCCCAACTGGGGGCCTTGCCCAGCTCAGCTGTGCTTGGCCAGAGGCCAGCTGGGGAATACTTGATTATTCAAATCATGTGGCTACCCAAGAGGAAAGCGTCCGTTTCCTCTAAGAGGGGGAAGTGGGGCAGGCAGGCCAGCCCAGGGATTTGGGTGTTGAAGGAGGAAATTTCAGAACAAAGTTCTCACACAAACCAGCATTCTGAGATTCACTGCCCCAGGAAGACTCTGGAAGCCTCAGATAGAAACTCAGGAGGGTCAGGCTCGAGGCCAGAGCCCTGGGCCAATCCCCCACTGAGGTTTCTGAGTTAGCAGAGGCCTCAACCAGGCTAATTGCTCTGGCCTCCCCCTGACCCTGGTCCTGGAGACACCAGGACTGCCCTGCCGTGCCCCTTCGCCTGTCCTTCCCTTCCCCCAGGAATCGCCCAGGGGATAGATAAACTCCACACTCCTAAGCTCAGGGAGCTGGAGCCTCAGTGCCTCCCAGCGACTGTCACGCAGTCTGTTCCTGCTATTTTCTCAACTCCTGCCTTGCTCCCCGTCCCTAGATCTGGCTCCAAAAGAACCAGCAGGTTCAAGAAGAGTGTACCCATCTAACGTGCAGAGAATTATCTAGTCCTCATTAAGTGACCCCGGACTCTGGAGCCAGGCTGCCCGGGTTCCAATTCTAGATTAACCCATGTATGAGCTATAGGACATTGGGTGATTCCTTCCCTTCCTTTGTGCTTCTATTCATTTTTTTTTCTTATTTTATTCTTAGAGATGGGATCTTGCTGTGTTGCCCAGGCTGGAGTGTGGTGGCTGTTCACAGGTACAATCATATCTCACTGCAGCTTTGAACTCCTTGGCTTAAGCAATCCTCCTGCCTCAGTCTCCCAAGTAGCTAGGATACAGGCATGTACCACCACTCCCGGCCTGTGCTTCCCTTCTTTACCTGTAAAACCAGAGATCTCGGCCAGGCATGGTGGCTCACGCCTCTAATCCCAGAACTTTGGAAGGTTGAGGCAGGCGGATCACGAGGTCAGGAGTTCGAGACCAGCCTGAGCAACATGGTAAAACCCCGTCTCTACTAAAAATACAAAATTAGCTGGGCATGGTGGTGTGCACCTGTAATCCCAGCTACTCAGGAGGCTGAGGCAGGAGAATAGCTTGAACCCAGGAGGTGGAGGTTGCAGTAAGCTGAGATCACGCCACTGCACTCCAGCCTGGGCGACAGAGCACGACTTCGTCTCAAAATAAATAAATAAATAAATAATAAAAAACGCAGAGATTTGAGTATCTACCCTTTGGGCAGGTTAGATTCAGGAAATGATAACTCTTGCTATTACTAGTGAACAAATTAAGGTTTCATAAGGAGCCAGGCCTGGATCTCTGGACCAGACAACCCCAAGGCAGACATATCCTCTCTCACCAGAGCCAAGCCCTGGGTCCAAATTCCAGCTCAACAATCCACCAGCTCCATGAGCCTGGGTAAGTTGCTAACCTCCCTGAGCCTCTTTCTGCCCCAGAGCTGTTGCAGGTCTCCCCACATTGGAGGGTGGTCTGGAGGGTGGTCGTCCCTGTTGCTGCTGGTCCTGGGCAGTACCTGGGGATCAGGGGGCTGACACATGCTGGGCTGTCCCAGGCAGGGGTGAGATAACATATCAGTTTCCTTTCCTGAATACCTGTCTGGGCTCAGCCTCAGGGTGTGACATAGGGGAGGCCTCTGAGGAGATGGGGAGACTCCTCTCCGCCCCACGGATCATCCAGCACCAGCATGCACCCTGGCATGGGGCTGCTGCCAGTGGCCAGCCTGGCAGAGGTACCAGGAACTACCCAGCAGGAAGCTTCACGAGCCTTTACAGAAGGAGGCAGGACAGCAAGAGACCACAGCTTGAGTGCAGGCATTCACACCCCGGATCTATCATTTACTAGCCATTCACTGGACAAATGAGCTTATTCCCTGTTTTTTTTTTTTTTTTTTTTTTTTTTTGAGATGAAATTTTGCTCGTCACCCAGGCTGGAGTGCAATGCCGTGATCTCGGCTCACTGCAATCTGTGCCTCCCGGGTTCAGGCGATTCTCCTGCCTCAGCCTCCCGAGTACCTTGGATTACAGGCCCCTGCCAACACACCTGGCTAATTTCTTGTATTTTTAGTAAAGACGGGGTTTCATCATGTTGGCCATGCCGGTCTCGAACTCCTGACCTCAGGTGATCCACCCACCTTGGCCTCCCAAAGTGCTGGGATTACAGGCAAGAGCCACTGCGCCCGGCCCAAGTGAGCTTATTTCTGAGCCTGGCTCCCCATCTGTGAGTGGGGACAACGACAATAGTATCTACCTCCTAGGGCTGACATGAGGATTAAATGATTAATGCATCTGACATGCTTGAACAGTAACTGCCACTCAGTTAATATGAGCTGTTACTGTTATCATGATTTATGACCGTTGTCATTTCTTCTCCAAAGGCACCTCCCCGCCCACCGGTTTCCTCCAGCAGACTCGGGGCTCCCTCCTGCCAGCTTCTGCACAGACCATGATTGGTGCCTGTCCCACAGATGGTGATCATAAGACCTACTGTGTGCCCAACACTGGATGAGGCATTTTATAGTCAGGGACAACATGACTGCTAGACTCACCTACTACTGTTATGATTTGTTCTGACCCTAGGATCTGGGGCGTGAGGTCTGTGTTATGGGAGGAGGCTGGTAGGGGAGGTGGTTCCCATATTATGTTATTTGGAACACACATGTCCTGGGAGATATTAAAATATTTGCACATGACACCAACTAGGTGACCTAGGAGACATGAACTTAATCTCTCTGAACCTCAGGTGCAAGGATAAATGAATAAATACGTGTGAGCCGCTTAGAACACAGCCTGGTTCATGGTATAGTTAAAATAAACATATATCGACATATGTATTGGTTACTCCTCTGAGCACCTCTCACGGAGTCGACACATGAGGAAACGGAGGTACAGAGGTCACGCAAGGTCATACAACTCTTAGTCCCTATAAAATGTTACTCACTGCGAGTATTCATTCATTCAACAAATATGTAGTAAGTGCCTATCATGCACCAGGAAGCATGGTACATGCAGATTCAGCAAATTTACAGCGATGATGATGATTATTATTAAAGACATTAAGGCTGTTTGGGATTGGGGTACATCTGTGAACAAAATGGACAAAGACATTGGCCAGAGGTATGACACTGGGCACCTCTTACTTGAGTATGACTAAAGGCCTGAACTGCCAACAGGAAACTGGACCCAGAGACACTGGCTTGTCCTGCTGCCAATCACTAACCATTTATGAGCTGGAGTCATCAGTGGAAGGACACCAGTGAAGGTCTGGGGAGGGTGGCCAGGCTTTGCCTGGAGTGCCTCAGGGGTCACACCCAGTAGGGGATCCCTCCCAGGCTTCCCCATGGTAACCAAGCCAGGCCAGCTGTGGAAACCCTTGCCAGGTGGGGCAGCCTTTCATGAACTCAAAAGTCATTAAATGGGCCGGGCGTGGTGGCTCACACCTGTAATCCCAGCACTTTGGGAGGTTGAGGCGGGTGGATCACCTGAGGTCAGGAGTTTGAGACCAGCCTGGCCAACATGATGAAACCCCGACTCTCCTAAAAATACGAAAATTAGACAGGCATGGTGGCGCACGCCTGTAATCCCAGCTGCTCAGGAGGCCGAGGCAGGAGAATCGTTTGAACCCGGGAGGCACAGGTTGCAGTGAGCCGAGATCACACAGTTGTACTACAGCCTGAGTGACAGAGCAGATTCCGTCTTATAAGTCATTAAATGCTTGCTGAAAGCAGGCATCTTATTAGGCATGGGGAATTAACGAGTGACTCAGATGGGGGCTCCTGCCCTCCAGGAACTGAGACTCTGAGCCAGACGCAATGCGGATGATCAGATTACAAAGGGTTCAAGATATCCAACCAAGCTCTAGAAAAACAGCCGTGATGCCAACTGGCAACACAAGCAGGCAGAGGTCACTGCAGGGGAGGGGATGGCAGGTACAAAGGCAAAGATGAGAGAGGCTGGGGACACAGCTGGGGAAAGACCTTCAGCCTGGGATCCTGACCTGAGTTTGAGGCCTGGTTTTACCATCAATTTGACTTCAGGCAAGTTGCTTGCCTCCCC
Organism: Rhinopithecus bieti; assembly: GCF_001698545.2. NCBI lineage: Eukaryota > Metazoa > Chordata > Mammalia > Primates > Cercopithecidae > Rhinopithecus > Rhinopithecus bieti. Next base: position 3,900,919 of record NW_016808328.1, read on the forward strand.
GAGCCTCAGTCTCCCACTTTGCAAAATGATGGTAATACTTTATTGGGTTGCTTTGATGGTTCGGTGAGTTCATTAATAAATGGCTTTAGGCCAGGCGCCATAGCTGACGCCTGTCATCCCAGCACTTCCGAAGGCCGAGGTGGGCGGATCACAAGGTCAGGAGATCAAGAACATCCTGGCTAACATGGTGAAACCCCATGTCTACTAAAAGTACAAAAAATTAGCCGGGCATGGTGGCACACGCCAGTAGTCCCAGCTACTCCAGAGGCTGAGGCAGGAGAATCACTTGAACCCAGGAGGCGGAGGTTGCAGTGAGCCGAGATCACGCCACTGCACTCCATCCTGGGCGACAGAACGAGACTCTGTCTCAAAAAAAAAAAGAAAAAAAGAAAAAACAGAAATGGCTTTAAAAACCGAAAAATATGCCAGGCCCAGTGGCTCACCGCCTGTTAATCCCAGTGTTTTGGGAAGCTGAGGGAGGATTGCCTGAACCCAGGGGTTCAAGACCAGCCTCATTAACATAAGCAAGACCTCATCTCACAAAATAAAAAATAAAAAAAATTAGCTGGGCCCAGTGGCACAAGACTGCAGTTCCAGCTACTTGGGAGGCTGAGGCAGGAGGATCACTTGAGCCCAGGAAGTCAAGGTTGCAGTGAACTGTGATCGTGCCTGAACTCCAACCTGGGTGACAGAGCAAGACCTTGTCTCAAAAAACAAACAAACAAACAAAATCCTGAAAAATAGAGTAAGTGCCTGGAAACTGAGGTTGGGAGTGTTAAAGTGACTTGTCCAAGGTCAATGGCTGATTACAACAGGATAGGGTGTATCTGGGTGGGATGCGGGGGACAGGAACAACCCCTGCCTCTGCTGAGCCAACACTCCTGCGTGCCCAGCACTGACCTCATGTTTCCCTAGGCAATTTGTTCAGGAAGGCCTAGGGAACAGGTGGGATACCTAATTCCTTGGTGCAGGGTTTACCATTTATTCGCTGTGTGATCCTGAGCCCACCACCCTCCCTCCCTGAGCTCCAATCTTCCTTTTGTTTTCTTGAAATGCAGTCTCGCTCTGTCACCCAGGTTGGAGTGCAGTGGCGGGATCTCTGCTCACTGCAACCTCCGCCTCCTGGATTCAAGTGATTCTCATGCCCCAGCCTCCCAAGTATTTGGAATTACAGGCATGCGCCACCATGCCCAGCTAGTTTTTGTATTCTTAGTAGAGACAGGGATTCACCATGTTGGCCAGGCTGTTCTTGATCTCCTGACCTTAAGTGATCTGCCTGCCTTGGCTTCCCAAAGTGCTGGAATTACAGGTGTGAGCCCTTGCGCCCAGACTGTGAGCCTCAATTTTCTATCTTGCAAAAATAGAGATGCCCTTTGCTGTGCTGCCCATGTGTAAATGTGGAAGGCTCTGCCAATGGCAAAGTGCTTTCCACAGGAAAAGCGTATGGTACTCTTGAATGAGAAATGATCATGGTAAGCCGAGAGAAAGAGGCAGAGCCCGCAGGCCCCACACTGAGCCTGCGGTGAAGGAAAGCAGGAGGAACTAAGCTAGACTGTACCAGGGCCAGCCCCAGGTGTGGGGTAGGAACGTTTTATGAGACACACAGCTGTGCCCATGTTCAGTCCCAAGGGAGAGGCAGGTTTCTGGGCCTCATCACTGTCTAGGCTTAAAGTAAGAGTGACAAGAGAGAGGCCAGTTTCAACCTTTGTGAGCAAAGAGCTTTGGCGAGGCAGGGGTCTCCCTCAGCAAGGCTGGGCTGCACTACAGCCCCTTTCCCTGTGTCCCATTGGATCTGAGCTGTGTAGCATTTGTTGCATTACAAAGAAAAAGACCTGTGCAGGAAATAAGGTAGAGGACAGGCTTTCTAGTCAGATGCACCTTGATCTGTGGCAAAACCAAGTCGGGTCTTTCAGCTTCAGTGTGTTAGCATCCCAACAACTGGGATGGAGTTTGTGGGTGGGTCGGTTTTGCCACACTGTAAGGGCCCAGGTGGTCCCACTGCCACAGTGAAGCCAGGTTCTAGCCCAAGTCTGGCAGAGCAGTCGGGCAGCAGTTTTTGGGGGAGAATAATGGGGTGGATGGGGGACTTCAGTGGCCTATTATGGAGCCCTCTCCCCAGACCAAATTCATAGCTGAGTTTGGGGATGGTACAGTTAAAATTTTAAATAATTGTCTAAATTCTGTATTTGGGTATTAATGTTTAAATGGTAATCTGACAACAGTTTATAAAGTGATATTCTGGATACCATAAAAAAAAAAAAAAAAAGCTCAGTTTCAGGTCCTCCTGGAAAGTTAGGCTTGCCCCTCCCCATCCTTTGTCATAATATCCATAGTAGCAGTAAGAATTATTTATTCGGGGTTTGATAGATGTGAATTCAAATCGTAGCTCCGACACTTACCAGCTGGGCAAACCCAAGCAAATTACTGAGTCATTTTCCTCACCTGAAAAATGGGCTGGTACAAGGATTAAATGTGTAAATGTAAACAAAGCATTTCGCAGAGTGGCTTGGTGCGCAACAAGTGGTCTGTCAGTGTCAAGAACTCATATTACTACTATGGATATTATTACAAAGGGTGGAGCGGGGCAGGCCTAACTCCTTCCAGGAGGACCTGAAACCGGCCTCTTTCTTGTCACTCTTACTTTAAGCCTAGGCAGTGATCAGGCCCAGAAACCTGCCCATCCCTTGGGACTGAACATGCACACAGCTGTGTGCCTCATAAAAGGTTCCTACCCCAGACCTGGGGCAGGCCCTGGTAGAGTCTAGCTTAGTTCCTCCAAAGACAAGGAAAAGAAGACCAAGGAGCACCGTGACACTGAACTGGGTGCCACCTGGGCCTATCCCTTCCTTACGCCCACCCACACCATGACCAAATATAATATGTTTCTGGGATGTCCTTTTATCTTTTGTGCCAACTCTATATTAGTTGCTAATGGCTGCCTGGAACACTGTACCTAGAAGGAACCTGGGAAGGAAAGCGAGCAGTGGTTGACTAGTGATGTCTGATGTGGGTGCAGGGCAGGAGAGAGGCAGGAGACATGCTGGCTATTCGCCATCCACAAACCGGAAAATCTTAAGGCTTTGCCTCATTCAAATAAATCATGCGTGGTGGGCAGGGTAGCCAGAAGCTAAGAGAGGGAAAGGGACTTAAGGCCATTGAAATGGCAGGGCTGGGATTCAAACCCAGTACCCTCTGGGTTTCTCAAGATGCTTCCTTGTAGGCTTGTCATCTCCTATGAGGGGGTGAAGAGGTTAAGATCCACTGTCTGGGAGAACAAACGCTGCTGTCCCACCAGGTGTGTCTATGTTCTGTCTCCTCCCCTGGGACCTCCTACCCCCATGTCATTTGCAAACACTCACTGAAAAACAAATGTGTACCACAAGGTGCCCTGAGAGCTGTCTCCAAACATGCAAATTTGAATCCAGATGCCAATCTGATTGGGCAACCCTGGATTTGAGTCTCACCTGCACTTTCCAAACTTTGAGAACGTTACTCAACTTCTCTGAGCTTCTGTTTCCTTGTTTGCAGAATTACGAGCTCAATACAATAAGGTCATTCAAAGTGATTAGCTCAGTTTCTGACACAGCGTAAGCCCTTAAATGTTCATTACAGACTGTCCCCAACTTACACTTAAGATTTTTTTGCTTTACGATGATGCAAAAGCTATAGTGTTCAGTGGAAACCACACCTCAAGTACCCTGCCAGCCATTCTGTTTTTCACATTCAATACAGTACAACCAAGAAATTGACATGAGATAGTCAACACTTTATTATGAAATAGGCCTCATGTAAGATGATTTGCCTAACTACAGGCTAATGTAACTGTTCTGAGCACATCTAGGGTAAGCTAGGCTAAGCTACCATGTTTGACGGGTTAGGTGTTATATCCATTTTCCATTTACGATATTTTTCAACTTACAATTCCAGGACAAAAACCTTTGGTAAATCAAGGAGCATCTGAATAAGGATTAGGTCAAGGGGAAAAACAAAAAATAGCATTTTCACACACAAAAAAATCACGTAGGTGATTGAGGGCTTGGACAAGCTGTTGAGAGGAACCCTGTTTATCTCCGATATCTTGATATGCTAACGGACCTAGAATATGAATTCCATATTGGATGGTTTTAAGATAAATACAGAACTGACTCTTCTAGGATGATGGGTTATGTCATTCACATCATGGAGAAAGCAGTAGCCCTGGCTGGCTGGATGAGTAATGGTAGGGAACAAACACGTCTATTTCTCACTTCACCGCTGGGGGAGTTTGTGTTTCAGTTTCCTCGTCTGTAATGTGGGGATAATAGCACCTGCCACTCAGCGCTGCTGTAGGACCAAATGAGTAATTACAGGCAAAGCACTGAGCACCATGCCTAGTACGTACATGTCAGGCTTATAGACTATGGACTTTTAGTTAGCAGTGGCATAGCAGGGACCAGCGGAATGAGGCAGAGAAAGCGCAGCTGTAGAAGGGCTCAGAAGGAGTGGAGGAGGGGAAATGGGCCTCAGATGAGACACTTTCTAACCGGAATCGTGGCAGACGGGTCAGTTAGTAACTCCTGTATGCTGAGAGAGAGGTAAGTAAAGGTGGAGACAGGTGGAGGGGGAAGAGATCCTCCGAAAAGCCAGGCTGGCCGGAAGCAGTGGCTCACACCTGAAATCCCAGCACTTTGGAAGGATGAGGCAGGAGGATCACTTGAGCCCAGGAGTTCGAAACCAGCCTGGACAACATTGCAAGACCTCGTCTCTACAAGTGATAAAAAAAATTAGCTGGGTGTGGTGGCGAATGCCTGTGGTCCCAGCTACTTGGGAGGTTGAGGTGGGAGGATCACTTGAGTCCAGGCAGTCAAGGCTGCACTGTAAGTGATCTGTGATCGTGCCACTGCATTCCAGCCTGGACGACAGAGCCACTAGACCCTGTCTCAAACAACAACAAAATAAAATAAATAAATACAAGCCCGAGACACTCAGTGGCAGCCAACAAGAGGCCTGAGAACCTCAGCCTGAGAGCTAAGTGGGTTCTCACCCTGTGGCTTTACTGACCTAGCAAAGGTGCACTAGAGAAGACAAGAGGTTGACCCAACAAAAGGTCACTGGGGTCGGGTGTGGTGGCCCATGCTTGTAATCCCAGCACTTTGGGAGGCCAAGGTGGGTGGATCACCTGAGGTCAGGAGTTCGAGACCAGCCTGGCCAACATGGTGAAACCAAGTCTCTACTAAAAATACAAAAATTAGCTGGGTGTGGTTGCATGTGCCTATAATCCCAGCTACATAGGAGGCTGAGGCAGGAGAATCTCTGGAACCCAGGAGGCAGAGGTTGTAGTGAGCCGAGATCGTGCCTCTACACTCCAGCCTGGGGAATAGAGCGAGACTCAGTCTAAAAAAAGAGTCATCTGGTAGGTCTTTGTAACGGGTGCACTTATGGGCCAGGCACAATGGCTCCTGCCTATAATCTCAGCACTTTGGGAGGCCAAGGTGGGTAGACTTCTTGAACCCAGGTTGAACAATATAGCAGGGCCCCATCTCTGCAAAAATAAAATAAAGTTTGCACTTCTGGCTTTTCCAGTAAAAGCAATTTGCTTTGGCCACCTAAAAATTTTTTTAAAGAACATAAAATATTTGCTGAGTTCCACCCAGCAGCTTGCAGACCTGGCCAGGTAAAGTTCATGCACCTGAATGACAAACTGAGCTCTGGAAGGATGAAGAAGCATCTCTGAAACAAGCTGGAGCGGAGGAGGGGGTGGCCCAGAAAGTCTGGAGGGTCAGGGCCTCACTACAGGGTCTCCAAGGCCTTATTCCCAGAGATGACCTTCCGGCCTGTCCTCTCCTCCCTTCCCTGGGTCAAAGCAGAGAGGCATAGAGACATAGGGGAGGAGTAATCGTAAGATGTCTGCCTTCTGAGCCTCAGTCTCCTTAACCGCAAAATGCCGGAGGGTAGGGGGTAGATGAGCATCAAAGGTAATGTGTGAAAGTGCCTGGTACCCAACGGTGCTCACAAAATGCCACTTCCCACACAGGGCACGTTTCTGAACTCGTCTGCAGGTGTAAGGACCAGAGGACGTGAGGTTACTATCAGCAATCAACAATCAGTCAGGCTCCCTTGTCCATCTCATAACCCCTGGAGCAGCTGATTCATGGAGACCTAGAATCTCACATATAGCAGCTGCCTCCAGAGCCCCCACATGTAACCATCAGGCTTCACAGCCTCCTGTGCTACCCTCTGGTTTAGATATGGCGATTCTGAGATGCTTGCTGCAGCCACCATGGTACCTGCCTGTCATCACCAGGCCCTGGCTCCCAGCAAAGTGGGTAGAACAGAGAGCTGTGGGTTCAGAGTACAAGATGGTGTTTCCTGTCTGAGAAGTGGGTATGCACCGATGCACAGGGCTACCAGGGAGCATAAGGTGAGGTGACACACCAATGCACAGGGCTCTTGGGGAGCAAGGGGTAAGGTGGAAGATGTCAAGGGAGTCTCTTCCCTGCAGGGGCTGTGCAGTCTTTAGAAGGAAGTACCCAGGGATGCCTGTCCCCAGCTAGACCCTAGGCTCAGCTCACTGAGCCCTGACAGGCAGATGCTCTATCGCTCCGAAACTTCCAGAGCCCTTAGACTCTTCCTGAGGACCACCAAAGCAGGAAGAAAGCTCCTTCACCTAGCTGACATGTTTTGTAGATGTTGCCAGGCTACGGAAGAGGGGCTGGTGTCCTGCTGTTCACGTGTCCCATAGTCTCACCCTGAGCCCCCTGAGGGCTGGCCCAAGCCCCACCCAATCATTCAAGTGGAATTTGAGCCCCTCTTACATGGCCTCACCGCATCTAGCCCAGAAACCACAAGCTCAGAAGGTACACAGGTAATGTCAGGGAGGCAGGTGGGCTGGTGTGAGGCAGTGGGGCATGGTGGAGACTGTGGTAAAGTGGATGGAGCAGCTGGCTAATCAGTTCCAGCCACTGTGGTCAGGCAGGGACAAAGCCCCATATGGCCACATCTTCTGATCTTTCAAGAGAAGCCAGAAACCCTTATTTTATATAAAAGAAACTGCCTGGTTTAACAACACCGGCAACTAAATTAAAGTTGTTTAATCACTGCAGAAGTCAACAATCCCCCACCCCCTGCAGCCTTAGGAAGGCAGTTTGTGACGAACCTCCCATAACCCAGCACACAGTAGACTATAAATATTTGAGGACCAGTTGAATACATTAGACCCATTCCAAGTCTTAGGGAAGTCTCATCTCTCCACTCCTACTCCTCAGATATCTTGGTTTACAGATGAAGAATCTGAGACTCAGAGAGGGGAAGTGACTTGCCCAAGATCACAGAGGTAGTTCAAGGACTTCAACTCAGCTCTCCTGAGCTTAATATCTTTTCCCACCAACCCACATGATCTGCATCCTCCCTTAAACAATGCTTTTCAAAGGCCGGGCACGGTGGCTCAAGCCTGTAATCCCAGCACTTTGGGAGGCCGAGACGGGTGGATCACGAGGTCAGGAGATCGAGACCATCCTGGTGAACACGGTGAAACCCCGTCTCTACTAAAAAAAAATACAAAAAACTAGCCGGGCGAGGTGGCAGGTGCCTGTAGTCCCAGCTACTCGGGAGGCTGAAGCAGGAGAATGGCATGAACCCAGGAGGCGGAGTTTGCAGTGAGCTGAGATCCGGCCACTGCACTCCAGCCTGGGCGACAGAGCGAGACTCCGTCTCAAAAACAAAACAAAACAAACAAACAAACAAACAAACAAAACCAATGTTTTCAAAAGCATTGTATGCTAAGAATATACTGTAGACATGAAACACACCAAATTCAGGAGAAGTGGTTGCCTTTGGAAAGATCATGTAGTTTAGAGTCAGGAGACTGAACTCCTGCTCCACTCTGCCCTAAGCAACTGTGTGACCCTGGGCAAGCCTCTTCTCCTCTCTGGGCCTCAGTGTCCCTGGTGTGCAAAGAGCCCAGTTGACCGAGCCAGCTTCTAAAGGCCTTCCAACTGAAATTCTGGGCATCTATGAGGTCTCTTCTCTGGCCAGTACTCTGTGGCCTCGGATGAATACAAAATAGTAATAATAATAATAATAGAGAGGGCGAGTCCACACCAGCCAGGAAAGAACACTACAATTTTTTGTGAAACCTGACTCCTGGTTACTGGAATTCAGAAAGAACGATGGTAATACTTGAGCAGCTTAACCACCATCCTACAATTAAACAAAAGCACATCTGGTTTAACTTCGTCCTCATCTCCTCCCTAACCCCCTACTCTCATCTCAAATTTTACCCCTAAATTTGAGAAGTCAAATTCAATGCAAACAATTGATTTCATGCCACAGTGAGGCTGAGAATTTAAGCATGGAAAACTTTAAGCATAGAGTTTTTCTGGGAGCAATTAATGAAGTGTTGGCAGGGGATTGGGGGCTGGTACAATGAGGCAGAAAAATATGGAGACTATGTTCTTCAGACACTGAGCATCCTATCTTGATGTTGGGGACATCCTATGAGCTCAGAGAGGTAAAGTGATTTGCCTCAGGTCACACAGCTGGCGACTGGAATCCAAGACGCCAGCCCCCAAACCAGTGTTTTCCCTGCTGTATAGGCTTTTGTAACCTAAACGTGGACTTCCCTCAGGCCCTCAGGATCACCTGGTAGGGATAAAGGTAACTGCTTTTGAAATTGCTCCACAGGAAATATGAATGTCTTAATAACATCAATGCTGGTTCAGCCCAAAGTTGGAAAACCATTTATGATCTTGCAACCCTGCAAAGTATATTATAATGTTAACCCATACTGCAGATGAGAAAACTGAGGCTCTGAATGGGAAGGTGACTTGTCCAGGGTCGCATGGCAGTGCTGGGAATGAGTCTACTGCCCCTAACTGCCCTCTGAAAGTGAGGACATCTCCAGAAGAAAAAAAAACAAACCTAACATACCACAAAGCCCAGCTCCAGCCTGCCAATGACGACGACATGGTGCTGGGAAGCCAAGTCAGCATTCCTGTGGCCACATGGAGATTTCTGAGTGCTGGTTCTCAGCCCAGCTTGCTCACTCTCCCAGCAATGTTCTCTCGGAGCTCTGGGTTTTGTATTAAAAGGCCAAGTCAGACTGATTTCAAGGTGAGAACTTGGGCTCTGCTACCGGATTCTACTCCCTGGATTAAAAGGCCTGATTCCCAGAGATGGGTACAGCATGGAGATCGCTAGAGCTGGAATTCTAGATACACATGATCCAGCCCCAGCTCCCCAGGTAGCATCTGTGTGCCTCTGGGCAACTCACTTCCCCTTTCCAAGATCATATCCAGCTTGCAGGGAATGTTGGGTATGTAAGTCATGGGACAGAACAGGGCTAAGTTTGGTCCTGAGCTGGGACATGGTGAGGCACAAGAACAGGCAGAGGGCAGGAAGCACTGTGGAGATGATGGCTCCAGGGCTGATCTCGTCATGGAGTTCTGCGCTCCCAGCCCAGGCTGTGTTTAGGATGGCGACAGAAGGTGGCATCTGAGTGTGAGCAAGGAGGGCACCATGCCACCCCACACGTGCAGCCTGACAGGATGGGAAGAGCCTGAGCAGAAGTGGGTGACAGGTTCAGAGGCAGGGACATAACCCAACATCCGGTCTCCGCATTGCATTTTCTGCTGAGAAGAGAGCTGGGGATAGCCAGGATTTTCTTAAGCACAGGTACCAGCTTAAACCCTTCGCAAGCATTCACCATATCTAGACCTCACCGCTGGTAGGCATTATTGATCTCCACAGTTTATGGGAGGAGGCCGAGGCACAGAGAGGAAACAGAACTGAACCCAGGTCCCACAGCGAGGTTGCCTTTGCTAAAATGAGGGCCAAAGGTTGGTCGATCCATTTAACAGGTGATTGCATCTTAATCTCCTTCCTTGCGAATAGCTTGATTTCAAGTCTATACCGTGAATTTTGATAGTCTCAAAACCTGAAAGAATTTTGTTATGCAAACATCCAATCCAGAAGAGGGCTTTTGTCTGATTTACTGCAGCATTCCCAGCACCTAGAACAGAGCTTAGCACATGGCAGCTGCTTAAGTATTTGCTGAATGAAGACAGCATCTTGTTCTGGTCTCAGTTCAGTTTTATTCCTCACAATAGTCCCCAGAGAGGAATACACCCCTTTTTACAAATGGGCTCACGGACACAGACCCGGATCATCACTCAGCCTAGTCTTCACCAGTTGGGATGGTGAGAAGCTGTGTCCAGGGGCCTCTTCTGAGGGAATTCACAGGTGTTCAGTTCAAGAAAGAAAAAGGTGACCGAGGAACAAGATGCATGGGGCCAGGCAGTGGGATGGCTGGGGCAGGACAGGGTGGGGACACCCACAGGTGGGGAGGACTAAAGAGTTGGAAAGGGAAAGACTGGAGAGTGGAGGAAGAGCGGGCTAAGCCCAGGAGGAGCCCGAAGACAAAACCAAGGCTCAGCCCCATATCTCTTAGGCAGCACAGTGGGAGTAGGAGGCTAGGGTTGCAGAGTTTGGAGTCTGGATTCAAACAATGGTTCCACCACTTACCTAAATTGTTTAAGCCTCAGTTTCCCCATTTGTAAAATGAAATTATGTACGTGAGATGTCAGAGCAGGTCCCTCTACGCACGGTAGGCCTTCAAAAAATAGTTGCAGTTATCTACACTGAGACTGGAACCCAACCCTTGCCTCCCTGGGCAGCCGGGCCCACCTGAGCCGTCTGATGGTTTCCCAGGGCCCAAAGCCCTTCCTGGCCTGAGAATCGCCCCCTCTTTTGATCTCAATGATTTTCACCCTCCACCCAGAGGCCTTTATAAAGGCCCCGCCTTCAACCCCATTGTGTGCCGAAAAAGAGTCATAAGGCACAATGGGGAGTGGGGGAGGCTGACCTCGGCCTCCTGCCTTTCTGCTGTGACCTGCGTTTAACCCTTTCTTCCCAAGACTGGGCAGGGAAACAGCCCTGGGCGGCCCACCTCGCACAGCCCAAAGAGGGCGGCAGGCTCCTTCGGTTTCGCGGGCTCCGGAGCTTTGCCCCACAGCTGCGGTGCCCACAGTGGGTGCCCACTCTCAAACAGACGCCCACACGGGTGTCCTCTGTCTCCTCCCGCCATGCCCCCCATTCCAAGCGCCTCCCTCCCTCTCCTACTGCCAAACCAAACTGCTTTAGACCCCACCGGGTCAGGTGGGACGCCTGGGAGGGCTGCCAGGCACGAGGCATGGGGGTTGGCAGTCCAAGTCTCTAGAGCTACAGCTAGGGAGGCACCAGGAGGGGCTCAGTCACAGGGCACCAAGGGCAGATGCCCAGACAGAGGGCAGGGTCCCAGGCAGCGGCTCGGGAAGTAGGAGACCCTGGGACTGCAGGGCGGTCCCGAGCGCGGTCCCCCGATATCGCCGGCTCCGCGGGCGCCACGTCCAACCTCCTGTCCCGCCCAGAGCGCGCACCGGGAGCTTGGGATGCGCGGGAGGACAGAGGCAGGACCAATTGCGGGGCATCCCGAATGGGCTGCTGTGGGCGGTGTGGCGCTGGAGACCCCGGCCCTCCCATTAAAGTTCAACACGAGGCCAGCTGAGGATGCAGAAGGGGCCGAGCATCCACCACATCCGGGGTAGCCCTGGGGAGCCGGGGCGCGGGGCAGCATCGAGTCCTTACCTGCGCAGAACACTGACGAGGGTCCGTCCAGGCACAAGCGCGTGGGAGCGCGGAGCCGGGATCGCGGGCGCGGAGTGGCGGGAGCGCAACGCGGCGCGGGCCACCTCCCCCGCCGCCTTATAAAGGCGGCCGCGGGGCCCGAGCGAGGCCCGGGCAGCCCGC
>NW_016808328.1:3912925-3916100 GCF_001698545.2 Rhinopithecus bieti
CCCCGGCCCCAACCCCTCCCCAGCCCGGCCCCGCCCCCGGCCCGAGCCCCGCGCCCGGCTGGTGCGTAGTGTCACGAGGCCAGGGCGCCCCCTGCCGGGAGCGGAGCTAGGAACGGGCTGGGGTGGCGCGGCCCTGGCGTCCCTCGCTCGCCCCGCGCTCTCGGGCTCTCTGCCCCCGGGCTGCCCCAACGCAGCCCTTCCTCTCAGCGAGCCTGGGCTCTGACCCGCTCCCTGCGCGCGGCTCCTGTTTTGTCTTTACCGTCGGCATCTTCCTTTTGCGTCTCTTGGTGGGAGTCTTTGTCTCTACCCGTCTGTCTTTGTCTGCCTTCCTCTCTGGCGTCTGTCTCTGTCTGTCAACATATCTGGCTTTCTCTGGGTCTCTGTCTTTATCCGTCTCTACCCACGTGTCCCTGTCTCTCTGTCTCTGTCCACGTGCACCTCTGACTCTCCACCCCCACCCCCGCTTCCCTGCCCGTGGGCTGCCTCCCTGGCTACCGCAAGAAGAAGCAGAAGGGGACCTCGGAGGGGTGGCATCTGGAGGGAAATCACCCCCTAGACAGGAGGCCTTCCCTCTTTCTCTCTTTAGAGACGTAAAGGGCTATGTCCCAGCCAGAGCCCCAGGACATGCTCCCTGGATGCCAGAGGAGGGATAGGCACTTCCCAGGCAGTGGAGTCAGACAGTTCAAGTTCAAAACTCTGCTCTGGTCAAGTCACCTGACCTATGTGGACCAGCCTGCCCCTCTTTAAGAGGCAGGCACCATCTCCCCTGGCCTCTCGCTGGTGCAAGAGTCATATGAGACAGTGCTTGAAAACTACAGAGGAAATGCTAAAATCCCAGATAGATGGGAGCCAGGGGCAGATGCTGGGTGCTACAGGCCCTGCTCCCGCTCCTGGGGAACCACCTCCACCTCTGATGGAATAACCACTCCCTTTCCTCTGAGCACTGAATTCTCTGGACAGCTTCGTAGTGAGAAGTGGGCAGGCTCAGTTTGAATGCTTCCAGTGACAGAGAGCTCACTGACTCCTAACAGGAGGGTCTTCTCAGTGGCCCTTGGGACTGTCTGAAACAATCTGTGCCAGTCAGAAATTTGAAGCCAGTCAGACATTTGAAGGCGCAGACTGTGATTCCCCAGGAGCCCTGCCTTCCTGGGCATCCAAGTCCCAGTCTTCCTGAAGCCACCTTTCCCCTGAAGATCGTTAAGGAGAAAACTGAGGCTGGAGCAGAGAGAAAGTGTCAGTGCCCAGAGATCAATTTTAGCCAGGTTGGGCAACCTCCCTTCCACCTACTCCATGCCAGGCTCAGGGCCAGGCATTGTGCATGCATTAACTTCCAACAGCTCCATTTACCAGAGGAGAAAACTGAGGCCCAGAGAGATCACGTGACTTCTCAGTAAAGCAGGAGCCAGAACTGGGCTCTGGTGCCAGAAACCAAGAATGTCTTTGCATTTATTTTTGTTTCTTTTTGTATTTTTGGTTGATACTGCTTATTTACAGGAGTGACATAGTTTCCCTTTTCAGATAAGTTTATCTTTTTTAAAAGTGAGTCAAAATACTGAGTAAATACTGTTTATGTATTTCATGGGTTGGGTGATGATGGCAAAAATCATGGAGGTAGCAAATTAAGTTTAGGAAATGCTGTACTCTGTAAGAAATTGCAGGTGAAAGCACCCAGCACTGGGCCTAAAACATGGGAGGGGCTCAATACTTGCTTACAAATGCAAAAGGGTTTAAGGATTCCAGGAGACTTAAGATGGTATAATCATTAGTGAGCCAGGGACAAGTCCCCAGGCCTGGAAAATCTGCCTGTTGCTTGGACAGAGGCTGGGAAACAGAGCCAGAGGGAATTGGAGGCAACCCTTGCACCTATCGTGGTGCCAGCACCCCTGACGGGTTTTTTTTTTTTTTTTTTTGACAGGGTCCCACTCTGTTGCCCAGGCTGGAATGCAGTGGCATGTCAGCTCACTGCAGCCTCAACCTCCTGGGCTCAAGCGATCTTCCCACCTCAGCCTCCCCAGCAGCCAGGACTACAGGTATGCACCACCATGCCTGGCTAATTTTTGTATTTTTTGTAGAGAACAGGGTTTTGCTCTGTTGCTTAGGCTGGTCTCGAACTCCTGGGCTCAAGCGATCCCCCTGCCTTGTTCTCCCAAAGCGATGGGATTACAGGCATGAGCCACCACACCCAACCCTACCCCTGACTTCTGATCTCCCCAAAGCTATGAGGGATGGGCACTTCTGGTTGAGCCACATGACCAGCATTCGCCCCCCTGTGTCTGTGATTTGCCCTCAAGTCCCTCCACCTTGGGAGTTCAGGGATTGGTTATCAGCAGCAGGGACTATACTGCTTGGCCAGCCCTGCCACTTTCTGCCCTCACACCCTCTTACTCTGCTCCTAGGCTGGGTCCCTCAAGGAGAATTCAAGTGAGATGGGGCACCCAGCAGCCCTTGCCTCCCCTGCTCCCCGGGTGCCCCTCCTCCTGGCTCTGTCAACACAGAGGAAGGAAGTCCTGGACCTCGAACCAGGAGATTCCAGTTCACCCTCCAGCTCTGCCCTGGCTTGCTGGGGAGCTGAGCAAGTCACTCTTCCCATCGAGGTTCAGATTCCCTCTGGCCTTTTGAACTGGACAATCTCTAAGTATAACCCAGATGCCACTATTTCAGGACCACTCAGCTGGTGGCAATAGCTCATTACATTCGATTTCTCTCCACCATTGTGCCTGGGGCACCACTTCCTTGTTGAAAACTAAGCAAATTGGATTTAACCTCCAAGCTCCCTGTGCCTAAGAGCTAATGATGTGTTCTGAGTCTCACAGGAGTATCATAGGTGGGCAGGGAGGGTGTTTATAATCCCCACTACCGATGGAGTATGCCAAGGACCAGAGACAGTAGTTACTTACAGGTCAGCGTCAGAACTGGGTTTGGTTGCCAGGTTTACTATTCCCAGTCCAGGGTTTTTCCCACTCATTCATTTATTCCGTATCTGTTAAGTGCATGCCATTAGCCTATGCCACAAACTAGACTTTCTTTTGTTTTTTTTTTTTTTTGTTTTGAGACGGAGTCTCGCTCTGTCGCCCAGGCTGGAGTGCAGTGGCCGGATCTCAGCTCACTGCAAGCTCCGCCTCCCGGGTTTACGCCATTCTCCTGCCTCAGCCTCCCAAGTAGCTGGGACTACAGG
>NW_016808328.1:3917335-3919433 GCF_001698545.2 Rhinopithecus bieti
TTTTGAGACGGAGTCTCGCTCTGTCGCCCAGGCTGGAGTGCAGTGGCCGGATCTCAGCTCACTGCAAGCTCCGCCTCCCGGGTTTACGCCATTCTCCTGCCTCAGCCTCCCAAGTAGCTGGGACTACAGGCGCCCGCCAACTCGCCCGGCTAGTTTTTTGTATTTTTTAGTAGAGACGGGGTTTCGCCGTGTTAGCTAGGTTGGTCTCGATCTCCTGACCTCGCGATCCACCCGTCTCGGCCTCCCAAAGTGCTGGGATTACAGGCTTGAGCCACCGCACCCGGCCTACAAACTAGACTTTCAAGTTCACTAGGCAGGCCGGGCATGGTGGCTCACGCCTGTAATCCCAACACTTTGGGAGGCCGAGGTGGGAGAGTCTCTTGTGTCTAGGAGTTAGAGTCTGCAGTGAGCTACGATCACACCACTGCATTCCAGCCTGGCCGACAGAGTGAGACTTTGTCTTAGGAAAAAAAAATTTTTAAGAATTTCACCAGGCATTAGAATTAGAAGCTAAGTTCGGCCGGGCGTGGTGGCTCATGCCTGTAATCCCAGCACTTTGGGAGACTGAGGCAGGTAGATCACCTGAGGACAGGAGTTCGAGACCAGCCTGCCCAACATGGTGAAACCCCGTCTCTACTGAAAATATAAAATTTAGCCCAGCAAGGTGGTGCACACCTGTAGTCCCAGCTACTCAGGAGGCTGAGGCACGACAATCATGAACCCTGGAGGCAGAGATTGCAGTGAGCTGAGATCACACCACTGCACTCCAGCCTGGGTGACAGAGTAAGACTGTCTCAAAAAAGAAAAAAAGAAAGGAAAAACTAGAAGCTAAGTTAGAGAAGAGGCCAGAAGCCCATGAGCATAGGGTAGGGTGGGGAAGGGGGGCAGCCAGGACCTCAGTGGACAGGGATAGAGGAGAAAGAACGGAGAGAGACAGAAAAAACAAAACGCTGAGGTCTGTTCATGGAGAGGCAGTGAGGATCTCTGCCTAGGGCTGGAGAAAAGAATGCCTGAAATCTATTTAAAGGCAAGGGGGCCTGGAAACCTTGGTCTGTTTTGATGCTTGGACTTGAGGGGTCATTTTATCTCAACCCCAGGCCTGAGCACAGGTTCAGCCATTTGATTCCAAGTGCCACGTCCAGCCCTACCTTTAACTCAGTTAAAAAATGAACCAAAAGGCATCAGGTGGAAGAGACTACGACAGTTGAAGCAGCATCATTAAACCGACAATGCTGCTGTGGCCAGGGCAATTGAATGCTAATAAAAGTAGGGACTTTTATTCTCTCTTTACAGATGAGGAAACTGAGGCATATATGAGCTATTGTTGCTGGGGACTTCCTCTGTGTCTGCAGCCTGATGGAAAGATTTTTATATGTGAGATTTAACTTGCTCCTCTCTGCAACACCAAAGCACCGTCACTGTTGTTATCGTCACCTTTCCAGTGAGCAGGCTGTTATCCCAGGCAGGCTTGGCAACCTTATTCATTCAACAAATGTTTATTGGATGCCTGCTCTGCACCAGGCACCCTTCTAGGAACTGGACATACCAGTGAACAAAACAGAATGTTTATCCTCATGGAACTGACACTCTAGTTGGGAAGGTAGATAATAAACAACAAACATTAATAAGTAAGTTAGTAAGATAACAGGGGGCCAGGCACAGTGGTGCATGCCTGTAATCCCAGCACTTTGGGAGGCTGAGGTGGGCAGATCACTTGAGGTCAGGAGTTCGAGACCAGCCTGGCCAACATAGAGAAACCCGGTCTCTACTTTAAAAAAAAAAAAAACAATTAGCTGGGGTTGGTGGTGCACACCTGTAATCCCAGCTACTCAGGAGGCTGAGGCAGGAGAATCACTTGAACCTGGGAGGCGGAGGTTGCAGTGAGCCGAGATTGTGCCACTACACTCCAGCCTGGGCAACAGAGGGAGATTCTGTCTCTAAATAAATAAATAAATAAATAGGCCAGGCGTGGTGGGTCACGATGTAATCCCAGCACTTTTGGAGGCTGAGGTGGGCGGATTGCGAGGTCAAGAGATCGAGACCATCCTGGCCAACATGGTGAAACCCCGTCTCTACTAAAAATACAAAAATTAGGCNG
>NW_016808328.1:3921241-3923385 GCF_001698545.2 Rhinopithecus bieti
CTCCGTCTCAAAAAAAAAAAAATACAAAAATTAGCTGGGCGTGGTGGCGCGCCCCTGTAGTCCCAGCTACTCAGGAGGCTGAGGCAGGAGAATTGCTTGAACCTGGGAGGTGGAGGTTACAGTGAGCTGAGATTGTGCCACTGCACTCCAGCCTGGGCAACAGAGTGAGACTCTGTCTCAAAAATAAATAAATAAATAAATAAGTAAATAAATAAATAAATTTAAAAAGACCATAAGATTATGGACAAGGAGTTGGAGCAGATAAGGGGGACAGGAGCGCCAAAGTGGGGCAGATTTGGAGGGAAGGTGAGGGGAGTGAAGATGAGGGAGGTGGGGACTGAGATGAAGACCACCCAGATAACCAGGGAAGAAGGAGGGTTGGAACCTAGGCTGCCTGTGTCTGATGCCTGGGCTCCTGAGCAGTGTGTGACATGCCCTCCTAGGACCAGTTCTGACCCTCAAGCCTTCCCCCAGTCCCAGGCTTGTTCCTCTAATCCTGCCCCAGCTTCTGACCTCATCCTATCTTGACTCCAGCCTTTGCTCCAGCCTCATCTTCTCTATCTCAGTCAGTCTCCTGTTCCAATCCACCATATCCCTTCACACCCACAGCTCCATCCCCAGGCCCCAGGTCCCTCCTAGCAGTCAGCTCTGAGCTCAGTACCCTAAGAGCTGGCCAGCCCCTGGCCCGGGTTGTCTTCCAGCTCCAGCTGCCCTTAAAGGAAGTCCTCCTAACAAAGGCCTGTGGAGGCTGCCCTGTGAGAAAACCCCATTGTCTGGCAAACAGTGTCCTCATTTTGTCTTTTATTTCTAAAGGGACTTGTGAAGAAGTGCCAAGCTCAGAAAGAGCATGTTGCTTCCTATTCTTGGCCCTGGAGAAGGCGGCAAGCCAAGAGGAAGGGTCAAGGAGTGTGCTGGGGGCTGGATTCCAGAGGCCAAAACAGATTCAGGCAGGCCCAGCCTTAGCAGTCCGTGGTATTTTCCAGAACGGAGGCAGGAAAGAAGCTATCGCTGCTAGGTGCAGTAACACATGCATGTAATCCCAGCTACTCAGGAGGCTGATGATGTTAGAGTATTGCTTTTGAGCCCAGGAGTTTGAGACTACCCTGGGCAACATAGTGAGACCCCATTTAAAAAAAAAAAAAGCCGGGTGCGGTAGCTCACGCCTGTAATCCCAGCACTTTGGGAGGCTGAGGCGGGCGGATCACGAGGTCAGGAGATCGAGACCATCCTGACTAACATGGTGAAACCCCGTCTCTACTAAAAATACAAAAAATTAGCTGGGCATAGTGATGGGTGCCTGTAGTCCCAGCTACTAGGAGGCTGAGGCAGAATAGCATGAACCCAGGAGGCAGAGCTTGCAGTGAGCCAAGATCACGCCACTGCACTCCAGCCTGGCGACAGAGCAAGACTCTGCCTCAAAAAATAAATAAATAAATAAATAAATAAATAATAAAAAAAAGAAGAAGAAGCCATCCCTAATAAGTAGGACAAAAGCTTGACTATACCCAGGATGTCAGAGAGAAGATCTCCTTCACCTCTGACACAGGGCTTTCATCAACTCTGATAAAATCTTCTTTAAGATTCATCCATCTTCCTGCCTGTACCTCAGCTTGCCTGTCCATTTCCCTGTCTTCTTCTTCTTTTTTTTATTTTTTATTTTTTTAAGACTCTGTCTCCCAGGCTGGAGTGCAGTGGTGCGATCTCAGCTCACTGCAACCTCTGCCTCCTGGCGATTCTCCCGCCTCAGCTTCCAGAGTAGCTGGAATTACAGGTGTGCACCACCATGCCCAGCTAATTTTAGTATTTTTAGTAGAGATGGGGTTTCACCATGTTGACCAGGCTGGTCTTGAACTCCTGACTTCAAGAGATCCACCCACGTTGGCCTCCCAAAGTGCTGGGATTACAGGCATGAGCCACTGAGCCTGGCCATCATCTCCCTGTCTTCCATGAATACAACGGATATAAACCTTGGAGGTGCTTCCCCTGGGATGCTGTACCACTTTAGCATCCTGCTTCCTGTTAGATGCAAATTCAGGGACCTAAGGAGGCTTTAGGGCCTGCACAATGGCAGGCTGGTATTGGCCACATTGGGGATTCTTTTAGCAATTCTCCTCTCCTCTCCTCCCCTCCCCTCCCCTCCCCTC
>NW_016808328.1:3923847-3940908 GCF_001698545.2 Rhinopithecus bieti
CTCCCCTCCCCTCCCCTCCCCTCTCCTCTCCTCTCCTCTCCTCCTTTCTTTCTTTTTTTTGAGGCGGAGTCTCGCTCTGTAGCCCAGGCTGGAGTGCAGTGGCATGATCTCAGCTCACTGCAACCTCTGCCTCTGGGTTCAAGCAGTTCTCCTGCCTCAGTCTCCCAAGTAACTGGGATTACAGGCACATGCCACACGTCCAGGTAACTTTTGTTTTCTTTTTTTTTTTTTTTGTATTTTTAGTAGAGATGATGTTTCACCATATTGGCCAGGCTGGTCTCAAACTCGTGAACTTAAGTGATCTGCCTCGGCCTCCCAAAATGCTGGGATTGCAGGTGTGACCCACCACCCCAAGCCAGCAATTTTTTTTTTTTTTTGAGACGGAGTCTCGCTCTGTCGCCCAGGCTGGAGTGCAGTGGCCGGATCTCAGCTCACTGCAAGCTCCGCCTCGCGGGTTTACACCATTCTCCTGGCTCAGCCTTCCAAGTAGCTGGGACTACAGGCGCCCGCCACCTTGCCCAGCTAGTTTTTTGTATTTTTTAGTAGAGACAGGGTTTCACCGTGTTAGCCAGGATGGTCTCGATCTCCTGATCTCGTGATCCACCTGTCTCGGCCTCCCAAAGTGCTGGGATTACAGGCTTGAGCCACCGTGCCTGGCCAACCAGCAGTATTTTTAAAGGCTTATTTTTAAAGACTTACGCCTTAATAGGTGTCCTGACTATTTGCTTCCACTGAAATGCATGGACCAGTAGCCCAACCCAGCGACCTTCAACATCTGTGTGTCCAGAACACAACCTGGGAGTATGTATCTCCTGACAACTGACCTTGAGCTCTATGAGTTCCTCCAGGCCTTGTTTTAATGGATGGCTTCTATCTTGGCAGGTTAAAGCCATGGATAGGAGCAGAGAGGTACCAGTAATTGGCCTCTTATCTACCGTCTACATCCCAGCAAGGACATGAGAAGAGGAGCTGGGTCTGCTTATCAAACAAAGAATACTTAACAGGATGTGTTTAGGAGGGGCCTGAAGATTCTTCAGTTTTATCTTCTGCTCTCTCCTACCTCCTGGCCTCCCCTTACACTAAATATGGCTTGGAGTAGAGAATTCAGCTGTTTGGCTGGACTCCTAGACTCTCCATCAGCTTGGATTGCAGGACTCAAGTCCAAAGGGCCTCTCTTAGCAAAACTATAGTTCTTCCCTCTCTCCTTTCAAGCAGGCTTGTTTCAAAAGAAGAATGTTTCTTTCTTGTAGGAATTTACTAATGACCATAAGAAGTGGCCAGCCAAACATTTCAAAATGCTAAAATTTTCCCACAAGTCTCCTAAAGAAGTAGCCTTATGTAGCACATGGTTTAAATTCCAAGATTCAGCAGGTTGTGGAGTAACCAATTCCTTAACTACCAACTATTTGAGAATTGCCACCTTCCCAGCCAAGAGCCTCGGATCCAGGTCTCCTGCACCTACCTGGTCAGCTCTACAAGTCCCACAGTGCAGGGCTGTTGCTTGCAACATCCTGCTTCTGGTACCAGTTTCATCACCAGTTAGAAAGTTCCAAGTAACAGAAAATCCAACTTCTCAAACTGGTTTTGAAAATAATGGAATGTATTGGCTCACTGAACTGAAAAGTCTATAACCAGAGGCAGGGCACGATGGCTCCTGCCTGTAATCCTAGCACTTTGGGAGTCCAGGCAGGAGGATGGCTTGAGCCTAGGACTTGGAGACCAGCCTGGGAAATGTGACAAAATCCCATCTCTTCAAAAACAGCAACAACAACAACAACAACAACAAAAACACAAAAAGTAGTTGATTATTGCAGCACATGCCTGTAGTCCCAGCTACTTTGGAGGCTGAGGTGTGAGGATGACTTGAGCTGGTGGAGGGGGGGGTATGGGGTGGTCAAGGCTGCAGTGGGTAGTGATCACGCCACTGCGTTCCAGCCTAGGTGACAGAGTGAGACCCTGTCTCAAAAAAAAAAAAAAGTCTACATCCAGAGCATCTTCCCAGTGGTTCAGTGATACAATCAGGACCTTGCTTTTCTGTCTTTCCATTCTCAGCTCTTCTTCCTCCCTCTTGGCCCCATTCTTACCCAAGCAGAGGTTCCCAGGTGATATATGGAAGTCACTGTTAATATATCAAAAAAAAAAAAAAAAAAAAGAAGAAGAAGAAAAAAAGAAAGAAAGAAAACCTATTTCCCCAAACAAACACAAGTCTTGGAATTGCATCTCCTGGACCCAGCCTCCATGATGAACTCCCTAAGCTTATCACCACAGTGATTGATTTAAGCCAATCCAGGCCCACCCTTGGAGATGGAGTGGAGTGTAACCCACCCAATCTGCCCTGAAAAGAGAAGAGGGGAGTGGGTGCTGGAGAGGCAGCTCACAAATGTCCCACACACAGTGCTTTAGGATTTAGGCAATCACTTTGCCAAAGCACCTTGAAGTAAATAATAATAAAAATATTGTATATATATAAAGTCCAATATATTTTCAAATATATTAATCATCTAGGTTCATGCTAGAAGTGTAAATGCAAAAAGTCAAGTAAACTAAAAAACCTGGTAATCTTATCACACAGAGATATCCCATTTAACACCTTGGTTTTTATCTTTCCAAATCTAATTTTTTAAAAAACCTTAAAAGGATAGGTGCGTAGGATGATACATATTGAGAGTCCCTGCTTTTCTCCCATCATACGCCAACATTTTCCTAATCCTGTCCAGGTTTTTAAGTCCTTTGGATGCATTATCTCATTTACTCCTCTGGCTAGGGCCTATTATGATCCCCATTCAACAGACAATGAAAACAGAGGCTTGGAGGCTAAATCAAGATCAGGCACCTAGCACGTGGCTCCCAGCCTAGGCCCCTAACCATGGGGCCTCATAGTTTCCGTCAGGGGAGAGAGACCGTGTGCCCACAAGCCCTTTTGGAAGGTGAGAGTGAGAATCCAAAGAAATAAAAAGACGAAAAAAAAAAAAGGAAGGTGAGAGTGACTGTGTGGCGCACCTCCAGGACAGTCCTGTCTCCTTGCCAGCCTCCTTCTACGTGGTCCCAGATGTCTCTGGGCACTCAGAGAAAGGAAGATCAGTGGGTTTAATGTTTGTCACCTCAAAGTGCAGTGTCAGGAATCCCAGGGACTCTGGACTCTTCACCTACCTCCAGGGGGCGGGAGTGGTTAGGGCAGCGGGGGACAGAGGGCAAACATCCCTCCTCACATTTCAACTCCTCCAGTTTTCTGTGTGTGTGCAGGGCTAGAGTGAGCGCGTGATGGGTTGGGCTCAGAAGCCCTGAGCCCTCATCTCCTAGCAGTTGCAAATGAAAAAGTCTATAGTGATGGACTGTGGCCCAGGCTCTGAAGTCAGACTACCTAGGCTCAAATCTGGCTCCACTAGCTGCGTGACCTTGAGCAAGTGAGCCTCTCCGTGCCTCAGTTCTTCATCTGTGAAATGGGAATGATAACAACTTCCACATAGGGTTGTTGAGAAGTTTATATAAAATAATACCTGTAAGTCCCTTGGAAGAGATATACCTGCTATTACAAGCATTATTTGATTGCATATCTATATTAATGAAAATTTAGTTGCAGGTAATGGAAAACCTCTCCACTGGCATAACCAAAGAGAACACTTTATTAAAAGGGGGGTTCGTCCATGACAGCCAAGGGCAGGAAGGCCGTCAGTACTCCAGAAGAGACTGGAAGTAGAGATTTGATCAGTTACCAGTCCAACCAATTTCCTGTATCTGAGTTTCTTCTCTCTGTGCCTGCCTTGTTCTTCTCTACTTGTAGACCCATTTTCTCCTCCTCCTGGTTGTTGCATCAGGACCTTGCTTCCCCAGGGCTCCCCAAGCAAGTGCCTTGCAATCCCAGTGCCCAGGAGAGACAATTGGATTGGCCCAGCTGGGTCCACTCCTGGTTCAGTCAACCATGGATAGGGGCAGGATCATGCCAACACGGCAGCTCCCAAAGAAGAGGGGACTGGCCTGTGAATGGGATGAGACACCCTCAAACCCCTGCCCCCAGATGATGAAATTCAGTTATCCTACTTGCCTCTGCCACAAACTACTTTTGCCCCTTGGTTCTACAACTAAGAGGACACACACTGCTCTGGTTTGAATGTCCCCTCCAAGAGTAAGGTTGACAATCCTGCATGTGGCAGTATTGAGGGGTGGAACCTTTAAGAAGTGCTCATAAGGGGATCTGCTCTCCTGAATAGATAATCCATTTATGGATTAATGAGTCATCATAGGAGTGGGACTGATGACTTTATAAGAAGAAGAAGAAGAATTCAGGTGTGGTTGTGAGCTCCCGTAGTCTCAGCTACTTGGGAGGCTAAGGCAGAAGGATCTCTAGAGCCCAGGAGTTTGAGGCTACACTGATCTATGATCACACCCCTGCACTACAGCTTGGGTGACAGAGTGAGACTCTGTCTCTTAAAGAAACGAAGAGGAAAGATAGACCTGAACTAGCATGCTCAGCCCCTCACCATGTGATACCCTGAACTGCCTCAGGACTCCACCAGCAAGAAGGCCCTTACCAGACGCAACCCCTTGACCTTGCACTTCTCAGCCTCCATAACTGTAAGGTACAAATTATTTTTCCTTATAAATTACTCAGCTTCAGGTATTCTATTATAAGCAACAAAAAACAAACTAAGACACATCTAGAGGGCCTTCTTGCAGCTTCCCTGATGCTGGGGAAGCTACCACAGTACCTGTTGCACTAAGCAGCCATCCCAGGACACCACACACACACACGCACACACACACACACACACACAACTCCTCTAGCCATAGCTGACTAGATGGGGTTCAGACAATCCCTGGTCTTGTCTACTGACTCAAAAGGAGGAGCTGAGCCAATCAGATTCACAATCAGAATCTGAACTAAGAAACTCAGGGAAGGGAAATTGGCCGTGAAGGATGAAAGATCAGATTCTCCTGGGTCTTTTTTTTTTTTTTTTTTGAGACAGAGTCTCGCTGTGTCGCCCAGGCTGGAGTGCAGTGGCACGATCTCAGCTCGCTGCAAGTTCCGCCTCCTGGGTTCAGGCCATTCTCCTGCCTCAGCCTCCCGAGTAGCTGGGACTACAGGCGCCCACCACCACACCTGGCTAATTTTTTGTATTTTTTAGTAGAGACAGGGTTTCACCATGTTAGCCAGGATGGTCTTGATCTCCTGACCTTGTGACCCACCCACCTTGGCCTCCCAAAGTACTGGGATTACAGGTGTGAGCCACCGCGCCCGGCCATCTCCTGGGTCTTGAGGGTCAAGGTTAGCTGATGGAATCTGAGGAGCTGAGAGAGGAGAAGAGAGCAGTTACCGAGAGAGAGACTGAGGTAAGAGACACCTAGAGCCCAAGACACCGGGCAAATAGTTTCAGTCTCTGACTTTCCAGTTCCCACTTCCAGTACGGGAGAAGCCTGACCAAATGGAGCTTTCCTAAGCCAATGGAGATCCCCGGAATTTCCAGTCATAGTCTCACAATTTCCCCCACCCCAATGTTAGTTTCGTGTTACTAAAAAATGTTCTACTCAGAAAATTCACTTCCTTATTTCTCTCTAAAATGAGCCACAAATCATCCAACTTTTTTATTTCTCCAAGGAGAGAAGACACGACCCACCCACCCCTGTACCTCTCCTGCTTCAAGCCCTGTGGGCATGTGGGCGGGCATGTGCCCATGTGTGCGCCTGGAGCGTGTACAGAATCATCTCCATTTAAGGATGGTTCACACTCGAAGATTCTCCGTGTCCCAGTATCACCTGACCTCCCCCCAGGAGAGAGGGGACAGAAAGCAACTTGCCCAAAATGGTCTGTAGAGACAATCATTATGGCCACCAGCTCCAGGGTGTGGGCACTGCATCCCTGAGGGCAGAAGGGGACATTCCCCAGAATTGGGCAGGCAGAAGGGAGCTCTCTCCAGGCCTCAGGGCTGGGCTGGTTATGGCACGTCAAAATATTTCCACCAAAGGAGTATCAATCTTAGTGCTTCTGTACTGGCTTAGATACAGAGGCTGCTCATAGACCAAGCAGCCATTCGCATGGACAGAGGTGGGTCAGAATCCACCACAGGTACACCCTCCCCAGCTCCTTCCACCTCACGGTCTCCCCACCATGCCTAAGTAGCTTGACTAGACCTGGTTCCAACCTCTTCTCTCCTCTAGCAAACTTACAACACAGTTCTATTCTGATTCAATGAAGATTTTTTCCTCCGTAATTAAATGACACATGCACACACGCTCTGGCCCTCCTTTATGTGAGCCACTAGTAACACTGAACTCTTACTTCCTTATTTGTAAAATGACAAGGTTGGACGAGGCATGGTCTGGGGCCCAGCCCTGCTCTGCTGGTCTAGGAATGTGTCTTTCATTGCTACTGTGTGTCACGACAATGGATGAGAGACTTTTTTTTTTTTTTGAGATGGAGTCTTGCTCTGTTGCCCAGGCTGGGTGCAGTGGTGCAATCTTGGCTCACTGCAACCTCCACCTCCTGTGTTCAAGCAATTCTCCTGCCTCAGCCTCCTGAGTAGCTGGGACTACAGGCACACGCCACCACGCCAGTCTAATTTTTGTATTTTTAGTAGAGACAGGGTTTCACCATATTGGCCAGGCCAGTCTCGAACCCCTGACCTCAGGTGATCCGTCCATCTTGGCCTCCCAAAGTGCTGGGATTACAGATGTGAGCCAGCATGCCCAGCCAACGAGAGACTACTTTGTTCCCTGTTACTGGGCCATTGTCTGCACCTGTGAAGGCAGACACTGTTTCCTGATCTCCCAGTATCCCCAGTGCAGGGGGTTTGTGTGGAGAAAACTCTGATGATTATTGCCTGCCTGGGAATCCAGCTGGTGCTGAGGAGAGGGGACAGGCTCCTGACTGACTGGCTAGCAGACCAGCAGGGAACTGACAGCAGAGTGACCCTGCAGTTGACATGTTCACACTCTGAACCTGGGCACAGCGGCAGCCCCTGAGCTGGGCCAGGTCACAGCCCCATCCTCCCTTAGGAACCAGTGTTTACTATAAAAAGCGAGGTTAGGAAACTGGGAGAACCCCCCCAAATCTATACAAAACCCAAGAACAAAAGTCCATTCAACAAGTTAGCAATCCCAAAGTATAAACTACTTTCAACGTTGGCATTCATGTTAGGTGTTTGTGGGTGATTGTCGCTGACATTTCTAATTACATAGAAGAGGTGGGTGAGGGGGTCTCACCACGCTCTGGGAGTCTAAGGTCTAAAGTGGACCTTAGTGCTGGGAGTTGAGTCTTCAACAATGGAACTGGTGGCCCCAAGCCCTCATCTCTCTCTCTCTCTCTCTTTCTCTCTGGGTAGAAGACCTTTTCTGTTTTACCACTGCCCCTTGAATTAACTTAAAACTTTAGTTTCGGCCGGGCACAGTGGCTCACACTTGTAATCCCAGCACTTTGGGAGACCGAGGCAGGTGGATCACGAGGTCAGAAATTCGAGAGGCTGAGGCAGGAGAATCATTTGAACCTGGGAGCTGGACGTTGCAGCGAGTCAAGATCGAACCATTGCACTCCAGCCTGGGCGACAGAGCGAGACTCTGTCTCAAAAAAACAAAACCAAACAAAAAAACCTTTAGTTTCTAAACAATCTTCAGCTCACCCAGTGTTAATTGAGTCCAAGTGCTTTTGTTTACGTTAATTTTTTTTTCCCAGGGAGTGGAGTTGGTGGAGGGAGGGAAGCATCCTCACAGAAAACAATACCAAACTTGTTCATGGCTCTCCTATCCCAAGTAGGTCCTTTACCAGTTGATCCTGGGCCAAAAGAAAAGTCCTCGAATCTTTAGCATATTTTGGAAATACGTGGGACAGGGATTCCACAGGATACTTGTGAGTAGGTGGTGCTGGGTGGGGGCAGTGTATTTCCCTTCTAGAGAGTTCTCTCAAATTCTAGATAGCTGCTTACCTCTTTCTTAGTTGTTGGCACATCCAAAGGTCACCACTTGTACTATTACTTAGTGGATATACTTCTTCAATTGGGTGCACCTTTTCTCCCCTTCCCTTTCCCTTTCCCTTCCCCTTCCCTTTCCCTTCCCTTCCCTTTCCCTTCCCTTCCCTTTCCCTTCCTTCTCTTTATGAGACAGAGTCTTGTTCTGTGGCCCAGGCTAGAGTGCAGTGGCACAATCACAGCTCACTGCAGCCTTGACCTCCCAGGTTCAAGCCAATCTCCTGCCTCAGCCTCCTAAGTAGCTCAGACTACAGGCGTGCACCACCACATCCAGATAATTTTTTTTTTCTTGTAGAGATAGGGTGTCACTATATTGCCCAGGCTAGTCTCGAACTCCTGGACTCAAGTACTCCTCCTGCCTCAGCCTCCCAAAGGGCTGGGATTACAGAAGTGAGCTGCAGCATCCAGTCACCTTTTCTTTTTTTAACTGCAATAGATTTATTTTTTAATTAAATCACCATTATAAACGGAAAACCAATCTCATTTGCCTGCCACAGACTTTTAGCCAGTGGTAGGGAAGTGTTGAAGATGTAATGGCTCTGATAGATGGAAACAAAACTGAAAAAGGAAAACCTTCCTAATCTGTGGTTGGGGTTATTTAAGACCTCATCGGAATACCACCCAGGAGAGTTTTCTACTCTGGGCAAGGAGTAGAGCTTCTGTGAGGCTGTGAGCTCCCTGGGGATGAGAGATGGATCTAACCTCTGTTCCCCACAAAGCAATAGCACAAGGTCTTTCACATATTAAGTGCCCAGTAAACCTTTCCTGCAGTCGGGTGTCCTACACACAACAGCAGCCTGCTATGGGACACAGCAACCCAGGGACCAACAGGCTCTCTTGGGCACTAACCAGTGAGGTTTAGGGAGCCTGTGGATAAAAGTGTCGCAGGCAGAGCCTCACTGATGTGAACTGCTGCTGGGTCCTAGGGTCCTAATGGCAGGGATGGGAGCCACTCTTATCTAACCTAGAGGGCTCTGGAGAGGAAGGCAAGGCAGACCTCTTCTCTGGAAGAAAACCACTGCTGTTGAAACTCCCAGTTCTAAACAATAATCTGTTGCCACTTCTCCCAGGGGCCCCACCCAGCCTTTGCTCTCTCCCTATTTTCAGCACTCAATGCTAATTACCATTTGGGGCAGGTTGCCAAGTATTTGAATGAAATGTAATCACTTCCCCCTGCTTGGGAATTTTGTCTCCTCCCCACTCTCAAGGAGTGCAGCAGGGAGGTGCTAAGGAAATTGAAATTGAACTCTGCTGATTACATCAGCATCAATTTTACTTTTCCAAATTTCTGAACCCTGGGGAGCTTCAGAGCCAATCTTGACCTCTTTGACCCAATACTTAGTTCTTGTCCTGCCTGCAGCAAAAAGGGCTCGAGCTGAGGAGTTGGACAGACAGGATTTGAAACCTCACCCCTGTCACTTGCTGCCTGTGTCCACTCAACCAAAAGTGTTCCCCTGTGAACCTCAGTTTCCTTATCTATAAAAATGGGAACGTGACTCACGCCTGTAATCCCAGCATGCTGGGAGGCCAAGATAGGAGGATTGCTTGAGGTCAGTTCAGGACCAGCCCAGGCAATATAGTGAGACTCCCATCTCTACAAAAAGTCACAAAACTTAGCTGGGCATGGTGGTGCGCACTTGTAGTCCCAGTTACTCAGGAGGCTCATGTGGGAGGAGGATTGCTGGAGCCCTGGAGGTCAAGGCTGCAGTGAGCTATTGACACAGGATTTTCTTTTTTTTTTTTTTTTTTTTTTTTTGAGAAGGAGTCTCACTGTGTCACCCAGGCTGGAGTGCAGTGGCCAGATCTCAGCTCACTGCAAACTCCGCCTCCCGGGTTTACGCCATTCTCCTGCCTCAGCCTCCCGAGTAGCTGGGACTACAGGCGCCCGCCACCTCGCCCGGCTAGTTTTTTTTTTTTTGTATTTTTTTAGTAGAGACGGGGTTTCACCGTGTTAGCCAGGATGGTCTTGATCTCCTGACCTCGTGATCCGCCCGCCTCGGCCTCCCAAAGTGCTGGGATTACAGGCTTGAGCCACCGCGCCCGGCCTGACACAGGATTTTTCTTGATCCCTTTGTCAGGCTCATAGCAGGAGATGCCCTGTCAACTTGGCCCGCTGGGCTGTGTCTGAAGGCAAGCTTCCAGCGTGGATCCTGTGGCCCCTGCGACTGTGCACTCAGTCCCAGGAGGGAGGGGGTGTGTGAGTAAGTGATTGTGGGATCTGGTTGGCTGTTCTGAGCACTAAGCACCAATACAGGAGCAGGCTCCGTGCAAGGCTGGTGGCTGGACCAGACATATTGCCCAGAAGGGAACACAGTGGTGCCCAGGCAGGGGTGTTTTCAACCCCAAAGCCCCAGAGGGGGTGTTACAGTGTGCTAATTAGCTCTCAGTTCCACCTTCTGCAGCCTGATGGACAGCAGTGTGTTAGCAGCTCAGTCAGCTCCTTGCCCTGCTCTGGCCCAGGGCTCCAGAACTGGCTCAGCCTCACCACTGCTTCTGTCAGATGGAGTGGCTGCCCTCCACCAGCAGAGGGCAGAGGGCCACAGTGCCACAGCCTTCTGAGTACCCACATTCAGTAAGTCCCTAGCTCTTGTCCCTCATCCAAGAAAAATGAAGTCATGCTGACAATTGAAGGGTGATGAGGGCT
Source organism: Rhinopithecus bieti (assembly GCF_001698545.2). Classification (NCBI taxonomy): domain Eukaryota; kingdom Metazoa; phylum Chordata; class Mammalia; order Primates; family Cercopithecidae; genus Rhinopithecus; species Rhinopithecus bieti. The sequence goes on from NW_016808328.1 coordinate 3,934,447, forward strand.
GAGAATTTTATTGAGCTACAAAACAGCTCTCGGAGGAAAGGGGATGGGTAGGTGGTCCCTCACCCAAAGTCAGGTCATCTGCCTCAGAGTGGCTGAGTCTGGGATTTTTACAGGCATGGAATGGGGGAGGGGCAGGCTGTAAGTAGTATTGAAAAAGGCAACATTTGATTGTTTAAAGAGCATTATTCAGAAAGAATCAGTCAGTAAAGGGTAGGCAAACAGGAACAGAAGTTCTCACTCATCTGGAACCAGCAGTCCAGGCTGTTTTTGGCTTGAAGCTGGGGTTTTACCAGAGACCCACCCATATCTACCTAAGCATTTGTCTGCCTCCTGCTGTTATCACTATTGATCGCACCACTGCACTCCAGCCTGGGTGACAGAACAAGACCCTGTCTCTAAAAAAATAAAAATAAAAAGTAAATGGGAATTCATTTACTCTTAAATCAATCTAGTAATTAAATCCTCAGAATAGTTGTAAAGACCTAACATTGTCCCTGTCACGTAGTAAGTTTTCTTTTTCTTCTTCTTCTTCTTCTTTTTTTGAGATAGAGTCTCACTCTGTCACCCAGGCTAGAGTGCAGTGTCCTGATCTTGGCTCAGTGAAACCTCTACCTCTGAGAGTCAAGTGATTCTTGTGCCTCAGCCTCCCAAGTAGCTGGGATTACAGGCATGTGTCACCATGCCCAGCTAATTTTTTTGTATTTTTAGTAGAGACGGGGTTTCATCATTTTGACCAGGCTGGTCTCAAGTTCCTGAACTCAAGTGATCTGTCCACCTCAGCCTCCCAAAGTGTTGGGATTACAGGCATGAGCCACTGTGCCCAGCCATAGGTTTTCAAAAGCATTCACCCTCTCTTTTTTTGTCCTAGCACCTGGGCTTTCCAGGTAGGGGAAGAGGTTACTATTCTTGATTGACCCCAAAATCTGAGGTAGCCAAGAGGTGGGTGAGCGGGAGTGGGCAGAGCAGTCGCCCCGACGACCCCCAGGCTTCAGGTGCTGGGCCAGCCTCAGCAGAGTGTCATGGGCCATTGAGTGCCTACTGTGTGCCACATACCATGTGCCGTTAGTGGGGCAGCTGCTGCCCAGGATATTTTTGTGCTCCCAGGAAACGGTTTCTTGGCTCCATTCTTGCTAGCTCTGTCTTCCATATGAGGTGTGAAGTTTTTTTCCAGATTGCCCAGACGTGGATGATCCCAGACCTTCAGCAACAGAGCATTTCTTACCACCACCCCCGTTCCCCGGCTGGAAGTCCCGGAGCAGCAGGTGTTCAGAACAGCATCATTGCCACCACCCCCGGCCCCCTCGAACTCTCTGGCCATGTTCAGTCTTTTTACCTCATAGAACCTTGGCTTTTTCAACTCAAAAGTAGGATAATGGTACCCAACTCCTCTCCAGCCTTCAGTCTTTGTCTGACTGCAACTCCTCACACCTGAGACTTGGTCCTCCTCCCTGTCCCTTCCTCCCTGTGTCCAGACCATCTCCAAGTCCTATGAGTTTTACCAATAATCCCTAAATATTTCCAAAATCTGACCATCTCCTCATCTACATCACCACCATCCTGGTCCAGTCAACTAGTTCCTCCCCAGGATGGCTGCAAGGTGTCCCTGTGGTCTCAGGAAGTGACACTGCTCTCTCTTCCCAGGGCAGGTCTGATCATGTCATACCCCTAACCACAGCCCTGCTGAAAAGCCACCCACAGCGCCTCCTTGCTGTTGTACGACCTGATTTCCAACTAGGGTTGGCTGGGCCCTGCAAAGCTTGGCCCTTACCAGCTTCAGCCACATCTTGCTCCTTGCTATAGCTACCTGAGCCTTTTAGTTCTTTGAATGCACCATACTGTCTCCTGCCACAGGACATCTGCACACCCTGTCTCTTCTTCCTGGAGAGCCCTGCTCTACTCTCTAAAAGCCTTGCCTCATTCTGTCCTGTTTCCTTTGTTTTCCGATAAAGGTTCACCTCCTCCTAGATGCCATACCCTTCCTGATCAGCAGCCCTGAGAGAGTTAGAGCCCCCATTATACCCTCTTGCACACTGGGGTGTACTTCTGGGTTTTTGGGTTTTTTTCATTTTTTATATTTTATTATTTTTTTGAGACAGGGTCTTGCTCTGTTGCCCAGGCTGGAGTGTAGTGGTGTGCTCACAGCAGCTTCAACCTCTTGGGCTCAAGAAATCCTCCCACCTCAGCTTCCTGAGTAGCTGGGACCACAGGCACGTGCCACCATGCCTGGATAATTTTTTAATTTTTGTAAAGACAGGGTCTCCCTATGTTGCCCAGGCTGATCTCAAACCCCTGGGTTTAAGTGATCCTCCCACCTCGGCCTCCCAAAGTACTGGGATTACAGGCATGAGCCACAGGGCCTGCCCAACAAATTCTTATTGAATATCTACTGTATGTCAGATGCTGAGCTCATGGGAAACAATATGAGTAAAAATAGCCACAGGCCAGGTGTGGGTGGCTCATGCCTATAATCCCAGCACTTTGGGAGGCTCAGGTGGGAGGATCACTTGAACCCAGGAGTTTGAGACCAGCCTGGGCAACATAGGGAGACCCTGTCTCTACGAAAAAAAAAAAATTTGTTGGGCATGGTGGCACGTGCCTGTGGTCCCAGCAACTCAGAAGGCTGAGGGAAGATCACTTGAGCCTGGGAGGTCAAGGCTGCAGTGAGCCATGATCATGCCACTGCACTCCAGCCTGAGCGACAGAGTGAGACTTTACCTCAAAAAAAAAAAAAAAGCCGAGACCGGCGGATCACAAGGTCAGGAGATCGAGACCATCCTGGCTAACACGGTGAAACCCCGTCTCTACTAAAAATACAAAAAAATTAGCTGGGCGAGGTGGCGGGCGCCTGTGGTCCCAGCTACTCGGGAGGCTGAGGCAGGAGAATGGCGTGAACCCGGGAGGCGGAGGTTGCAGTGAGCTGAGATCCGGCCACTGCACTCCAGCCTGGGTGACAGAGCAAGACTCTGTCTCAAAAAAAAAAAAAAAAAAAAAAAAAAAAAAAAAAAGAATTTGTTGAATAAAGATTGAATGAAGATTATTTTGAGTATCACGTAAAGAGAAAGAGGGAAATGGGGAGGGAATCAATGTTTGGTGAGTTCTCACCATAGTACCAGGTGCTTGAGATATGTTGTCCTAATTTTTACAGAAGACCCATTTTACATGGGGAAAAAACCTGAAATTCAGAGATGTTAGGTAACCTGTCCATAGAACATAGCTAATAAGGTAAAATTAGGATAAGAGCAGAGTCTGGGCTGGGCCCGGTGGCTCACACCTATAATCCCAATATTTTGGGAGGCCGAGGTGGGCGGATCACCTGAGGTCAGGAGTTTGAGACCAGCCTGGCCAACATGGTGAAACCCCATCTCTACTAAAAATACAAAAAACAGTACCCCGACATGGTAGCGCATGCCTGTAATCCCAGCTACTGGGGAGGCTGAGGCTGGAGAATCGCTTGGACCTGGGAGGCGGAGGTTGCAGTGAACTGAGATCACGCCATTGCACTCCGGCCTGGCGACAGAGCGAGACTCCGTCTTGGCGGGGGAGAAAAAAGGCAGGGTCTGTTTAGCTCCAGCCCTCACCATCTCACCCTTTCTCTAGTCTACCTCCATTTAAAAAGGTGAAGAGGATATGTTTTGCAAATTCTAAAGCTGTAGATGAATTGATCATCCTCAGAACTACTTATCACAATTAAAAGATGTTGAGGGGAAAGGGGAGGGACTGGAAGGAGAAAGTTTTGGGGCAGTGGAAATGTCCTATATCAACATATAGGGATGATGGTAGAAGAGTATATATTTAGTGCAAGTCATTGAAATGTACACCTAAGATCTGTGAATTTCACTGTATGCAAAGTTTCTCCTTTGATAATGTTCCCTTTTGAAAACAGCTATACAAGGCATTATTGGCACAATTGGGGAAATTTGAATATATCTACATTGGATAATATTATTGTATTAATGCTAAATTCTTGGATGTCAAATGTTTCTGTGTGATCCAGCAATTCACTCCTAGATATACCCAAGATAATTCAAAACACAGCCACACAAAAACTTGTACATGAATGTTCATATCATAGCAGCATTATTCAGAATAGCCAGATAGTAGAAACAACACAAATGTCCATGAGCTGATGAATGAATGAATAAAATATGCTAACAATGTTTTTTGTTTTTTTTTTTTGAGGCGGAGTCTTGCTCTGTCACCCAGGTTGGAGTGCAGTGGCCGGATCTCAGCTCACTGCAAGCTCCACCTCCCGGCTTCACGCCATTCTCCTGCCTCAACCTCCGGAGGAGCGGGGACTATAGGCGCCCGCCACCGCGCCCAGTTAGTTTATCGTATTTTTAGTAGAGACAGGGTTTCACTGTGTTAGCCAAGATGGTCTTGATCTCCTGACCTCGTGATCCACCCGCCTCGGCCTTCCAAAGTGCTGGGATTACAGGCTTGAGCCACCGCGCCCGGCCAACAATGTTTTAAAGAATAGGCTTTTAACAAATGGTGCTGGAACAACTGGACATTCATGAAGAGAAATGAATCTAGACACAGACCTTACACCCTTCACAAAAAACTTACATGGGTTACAGACCTGAATGTAACATGCAAAGCGATAAAACCCCTGGAAGATGCCATAGAAAATAAATAGAAGAAAATCTAGGTGATAGTGGGTTTGGTGATGACTTTTAGATACAACTCCAAAGCTATGATACATGAAAGCAAAAAAAAGATAAGCTGGCCTTCAGAAAAATGTAACATGTTTGCTCTGCAAAAACCAATGCCGGGAGAATGAAAAGACAAGCCACAGACTGGGAGGAAAGGTTTGCAGAAGACATATCTGAGAAAAGACTGCTATCCAAAATCTACGAAGACTTCTTAAAACTCTACAATAAGAAAACAAAACAAACAACAACAAAGATTAAAAAGGGGCCAAACCTTAACAGACACCTCACCAGAGAAGATATACAGATGGCAGCTGGGCGTGGTGCCTTGCGCCTGTAATCCTAGCATTTGGGTTTTTTGTTTTTTGTTTTTTTTAAGATGCAGTCTTGCTCTGTCTCCCAGGCTGAAGTCCAGTGGCACCATCTTGGCTCACTGCAACCTCCGCCTCCCAGATTCAAGTGATTCTCCTGCTTCAGCTTCCACTCAAGTAGCTGGGATTACAGGCACATGCCACCACACCCGGCTAATTTTTGTATTTTTTAGTAGAGATGTACTTTCCCCATGTTGGCCAGGCTGGTCTGGAACTCTTAACCTCAAGTAATCTGCCCAGCTTGTCCTCCCAAAGTGCTGGGATTACAGGCATGAGCCACCACGCCTGACCTATCCTTGCACTTTGGGAGGCCAAGGTGGGAGAAATGCCTGAGCCCAGGAGTTCAAGACCAGTCTGGGCAACATAGCAAGACCTCACCTCTACAAAAAATCAAAAGAATAGCCGGGCATGGTGGTTTGTACCTGTAGTCCCAGCTACTCAGGAGGTTAAGGTGGGAGGATCACTTGAGCCCGGGAAGTTGAGGCTACAGTGAGCCACGATTATGTCACTGCACTCCAGCCTGGGCAAGAGAGTGAGACTCTGTCTCCAAAAAAAAAAAAAAAAAGAAGATATACAGATGGCAAATAAGCATATGAAAAGATGCTCCACATCATATGTCATGAGGGCAACACAAATTAAAACAACAATGAGATACCACTACTCACCTATTACAATGGCCAAAATCCAAAACCCTGACACCACCAAATGCTGGCGAGGATGTGGAGCAACAGGAATTCTCTTTCTTTGCTGATGGGAATGCAAAATGTCTTTGGAAGATAGTGGCAGTTTCTTACAAAATTAAACATACTGTTATATCATATAATCCAGCAATCTAATTCCTTGGTATTTACCAAATGAGTTGAAAATGTGTGTCCATACAAAAACTACACGCAGATGTTTGCAGAAGTTTTATGCATAATTGTCAAAACTTAGAAGTAAACAAGATGTCCATGAGCAGGTAAATGGATAAATAAACTGTGGCATACCCAGAGAGCAGAATATTATCCAGTGCTAAAAAGTCATGAGCAGCCAGGCACTGGCGGTTCACACCCATAATCCCAGGACTTTGGGAGGCTGAGGCAACATAGTGGGACTGGGGCGACAAACTAGGACTCCATCTCTACAAAATACAAAAATTAGTTGGGCGTGATGGCTTGTGCCTGTGGTCCCAGCTGCTCAGGAGGCAGAGGTGGGAGGATTGCTTCAGCCCAGGAGGTTGAGGCTACAGAGACCCTGTCTCCAAAAAAAAAAAAAGAAGAAGAAGAAGAAGAAGAAAAGAAATGAGCTATAAAACCATGAAAAGACGGAGGCTGAGGCAGGAGAATGGCGTGAACCCGGGAGGCGGAGCTTGTAGTGAGCTGAGATCCGGCCACTGCACTCCAGCCTGGGCGACAGAACGAGACTCCGTCTCAAAAAAAAAAAAAAAAAAAAAAAAAAAAAAA
>NW_016808328.1:3941173-3946070 GCF_001698545.2 Rhinopithecus bieti
AAAAAAAAAAAAAAAAAAAAAAAAAAAAACCATGAAAAGACACAATGGAAACTTAAATGTATATCAGTGAAAGAAAACAATATGAAAAGACTATGACTCCAACTACACAGCATTTTGAAAAAAGCAAAACTATGGAGACAGTAAAAAGATCAGTGTCTGCCAGGGTTTGGAGGGAAGGAGGGATGGACAGGTGGAGCACAGAGGCTCTTCAGGGCAGTGAAACTACTCTATGTGATACCACAATGGTGGACACCTGTCGGTATATATTTGTCCAAACCCACAGGGTGTACAACACCAACAGTAAACCCTAATGTGAACTGTGGACTTGGGGTGATGATATGTCAATGCAGGTTCATTAATTATAACCAAGGTATTAATACTTTGGTGAGGAATGTTGATAATGGTGGAGGCTTTGTATTATATCTGAGGGGGTAGAGGGTATCTGGGATAGCTGTGTACCTTCTGCTCACTTTTGCTATGAGACTAAAACTGCTCTAAAAATAAAACAAATAGAAGGTGAATAAATTATCTTCAAAGACAAATAAAAAGAAAATCTCCATCTGAAAATAAAATGTGGTATAGCCATACAAGAGAATATTATTTGGCAATAAAAAATAAACAAAGAGATGCAGTGAAAAGCGTTGCTCAGATGGAAATTTATAGCTGTAAACTTCTACATTGAAAAAAAAAAAAAAAAAGAGCCAGACTGGGCAGCATAGTGAGGCCTCATCTCCACAAAAATAAAATTAGCTGGGTGAGGTGGCACATGCCTATGGTACCAGCTACTTGGGAGGCTGAGGTGGGAGGACCTCTTGAGCCTGGGAGTTCGGGGCTGCGGTGAACTATGATTACACTACTGCACTCCAGCCTGGGTGACAGAGCAAGGCCCTATCTTAAAAAAAATAAAAGGGCCTGGCGCGGTGGCCAATGCCTGTAATCCCAGCACTTTGGGAGGCTGAGGCGGGTGGATCACCTGAGGTTGGGAGATGGAGACCAGTCTGGCCAACATGGTGAAACCCTGTCTCTACTAAAAATACAAAACAATTAGCCAGGCATGGTGGCAGGCACCTGTAATCTCAGCTACTCAGGAGGCTAAGGCGGGAGAATCGCTTGAACCTGGGAGGTGGAGGTTGCAGTGAGCCGAGCTGCTCCTGCACTCCAGCCTGGGCAACAAGAGCAAAACTCTGTCTCAAAAAAAAAAAAAAAAAAAAGGAGGCTAGGAGTTTGAGACCAGCCTGGGCAAAACAGTGAGATCCCGTATCAATAAAAAAAGTTTTAAAATTAGCCGAGTACACTCCTGTAGCCTCCTGTAGAAGAAGGAGGAGTAGAAGAAGGAGAAGAATCTTGTTAGGAGAAAAACTTTTACTCTTCCAACTTAGATCTGATGGTTGGGGGCCTGCAAATTAGGTAACAATAGGCAGATGAACAAGAGACGAGTCTTATTTATGCGTGCACAGGATCCACTCAGTGACAAGGAACTCATGGAATATTCAGAGATAAAGGATTTACATATCAAACTTAACAAAGCAGGGAGTTTTCAAGTTTCCATAGATGGAAGGTTCTGATGAAATTTGTTTAGATTAGTGCCTCCCTGACTGGAGACCTTCCCAGAGGAGGATTTCTGGCAACTGACTCTCACAATGTTCTGTTCTAGCCAAATAAGGGAATTTCAGATATGATTTATTTCTGCATCTTCTTTGGCTTAAATGTTTTCATTTAAAAACAATCGTGCTGCCAGGCGCAGTGGCTCATGTCTGTAATCCCAACACTTTGGGAGGCCAAGGCAGGCGGATCACTTGAGCTCAGGAGTTCAAGACCAGCCTGGGCAACATGGCAAAACTCCATCTCTACCAAAAATATAAACATTAGCCAGGTGTAGTGGTGCATGCCTGTAATCTCAGCTACTTGGGAGGCTGAGGCATGAGAATCACTTGAGCCTGGGAGGCGGAGGTTGCAGTTATCCGAGATCGTGCCACTGCACTCCAACCTAGACGACAGAGTGAGACTCTGTCTCAAAAAAGAAAAAAATCTTTATGTCAACTCTAGAGTCTGAGCATGTCCCACAATCTCAAGTGAATAGCCTAACCTTCCACTTTAACTAGAAAAAAGAAGAGCAAACGGAAGCCAAGCGAGCCTAAGGAAGAAAATAATAAAGATTAGAGGGAGATAAACTAAGTAGAAAACGAGGAACAATAGATAAAATCAACGAAACCAAAGTTGTTTCTTTGAAGAGATTGACAGAATTGACAAACTTTTAGCTAGACTGGCCAATCAAAAAAGGGAGAAAACTCAAATTATAAAAATCAGAAATGAAAATGGGAACATTACCGCTAACCTTACAGAAATAAAAAGGATATAAGAGAATACTATGAACAACTGTATACTAACAAATTAGATAACATAGATGAAATGGATACATTTCTCAAAAGACAAACTGCCAAAAGTGAATCAAAAAGAGAAAAAAAAAATCTAAATAGACCTATGACACGTAAAGAGATTCAATCAGTAGTCGAAAAACTTCCAACAAAGAAAAGCCCCAGGACTACATGGTGTTACTGGTGAATTATATCAACCATTTACGGAAGAATTAGCAGCAGTCCTTCTAAAACCCTTCCCCAAAAATAAAGGAGGGAACACTTCCCAGCTCATTTTATGACACTTGTATTACCCTGATACCAATGCCAGACAGAAACATCACAAGAAAAGAAAGCTATAGACCAATATCTCTTGTGAATAAACATGCAAAAATTCTCAAGCAAATATCAGCAAACAGAATCCAGCAGCATCTTAAAAGGATTATATGCCATGGCCAACTGGGATTTATCCCAGGAATACAAGATTGGTTTACCATACAAAAATCAATCAATATAATACACCATATTAATACACAATAAAGGAATAAAACTATATGATCATTTCAGTTGATGCAGAAAAAAATATTTGGAAAGATCTAACATCTTGTGTTAAAAAGACTTGATGAATGAGAAAAAGAAGGGAACTTTCTTCAACCTGATAATGGATGATATTAGTCCATGCTGCTGATAAAGACATAAAGACTGGGCAATTTACAAAAGAAAGAGGATTAATGAGCTTACAGTTCCACGTGGCTGGGGAGGCTTCACAATCATGATGGAAGGTGAAAGGCACATCTCATATGATGGCAGACAAGAGAAGAGCTTGTGCAATTGGAAACTCCCATTTTTTGAAACCATCAGATCTCGTGAGACTTATTCACTATCACAAGAACAGCATGGGCAAGACATGCCCCCATAATTTAATTACCTCCCACTGGGTCTCTGCCATAACACATGGGAGTTCAAGATGAGATTTGGGTGGGGACACAGCCAAACCATACCATGTATGTTTATAAAAAACCCACAGCTAATATCATACTTACTGGTGTTTCCCCTAAGATCAAGAACACAGGAATATTTGCTCTCACCACTTCTATTGAACATTGCACTGGAGAGGCTAGCCAAAGCAATCAGGCAAGAAAAAAAATAATAAAAGACATACAGATTGGAAAGGAATAATTAAACAATATCAATTCTCAGGTGACATCATTTTGTATATAGAAAATCCTAAGGAATCCACTTTAAAAACTATTAGAACTAATAAATAAACTCACTGAGGCTGCAGGATACAAAATTAATATATAAAAAGAAATTTTTTTTTTGGTTTGTTTCCTTTTTTTTTTGAGACAGAGTTTTGCTCTCATTGCCCAGGCTGGAGTACAATGGCATGATCTTGGTTCACCACAACCTCTGCCTCCTGGGTTAAAGTGATTCTCCTACCTCAGCCTCCCGAGTAGCTGGGATTACAGGCATGCACCACCATGCCTGGCTAATTCTGTATTTTTAGTAGAGATGGGGTTTCTCCATGGTGGTCAGGTTGGTCTCCAACTCCCGACCTCAGGTGATCTGCCCGCCCTGGCCTCCCAACGTGCTGGGATTACAGGCATGAGCCACAGCGCCTGGCCAATAAATGGTGTTTTTATACACTAGCAGTAGACAATCTTGAAGTAAAATTGATTAAACAATTTTATTTACATTAGGATTAAAAAGAATAAAATAATTTCTACCAAAGAAATGCAATCTTATACACTGAAACTGCATACCATTGCAAATCTTTATGTGTGCATGTGAGAGAGAGAGGGAGACAGACAGACCCTCACTCTGTTGCCCAGGCTGGAGTGCAGGTGCAGTGGCTCCCAGGCAACCTCGACCTCCCAGGCTCAAGTGATCCTCCCACCTCAACCTCCCCAGTACTGGGACTACAGGTGCGTGTGCCACCACACTCGGCTAATTTTGTTTATTTTTTGTAGAAACGGAGGTCTCACTATGTCATCCAAACTGGTCTTAAACTCCTAGGCTCAAGTGACCCACCTGCCTCGGCCTCCCAAAGTGTTGGGATTATAGGTGTGAGCCACTGTGCCCCGCCCAAATCTTCTTAAAGAAGACCTAAAAAAATAGAAATATAACCCATGTTCGTAGATTGGAAAACTTAATGTTTATAAGATGGCATTATTTTATAAGATGGTATTATTCCCCAAATTGATCTATAGATTCAATTCACTGCCTATCAAAATTTTTCTCAGAAATGAACAAGCATATGGAAACCCAAGAGACTTATAATGGCCAAAATAATCTTGAAAAAGAACAAAATTGGAGGACTCACAATTCTTTTTTTTTTTTTTTTTTTTTTTTGAGACAGAGTCTCGTTGTGTTGTCCAGGCTGGAATGCAGTGGCACCATCTCCGCTCACTGCAACCTCCACCTCCCTTGTTCATGCGATTCTCCTGCCTCAGCCTCCCAAGTAGCTGGGACTACAGGCGCCTGTCACCATGCTCAGCCAATTTTGTATTTTGAGTAGAGACAGGGTTTCACCATGTTGGCCA
>NW_016808328.1:3946254-3949483 GCF_001698545.2 Rhinopithecus bieti
TTTTTTGAGACAGAGTCTCGTTGTGTTGTCCAGGCTGGAATGCAGTGGCACCATCTCCGCTCACTGCAACCTCCACCTCCCTTGTTCATGCGATTCTCCTGCCTCAGCCTCCCAAGTAGCTGGGACTACAGGCGCCTGTCACCATGCTCAGCCAATTTTTGTATTTTGAGTAGAGACAGGGTTTCACCATGTTGGCCAGGATGGTCTTGATCTCCTGACCTCGTGATCCGCCCACCTCAGCCTCCCAGAGTGCTGGGATTACAGGCGTGGGCCGCCGCGCCCAGCCGAGGGCTTACAATTCTTGTTTTCACAGCATACTAGAAAGCTACATTATTCAAGGCAGTGTAGTGCTGGGCAGGAGGACAGATATAGAAATCAATGGAATACAAATGAAAGTCCAGAAATCAACCCATAAATGTATGATAAAATAATTTTCTACAAGAGTGCCAAAAGCATTCAATGGGGGAAAGGATAGTCTTTTCAACAAATAGTGCTGGGACAACTGGATATTCACATGCAAGACTGAGTTTAGACACCCTTACCTCATGCCATATACAAAAATTAACTGAGCCAGGCACAGTGGCTCATGCCTGTAAACCCAGCACTTTAGGAGGCTGAGGCGGGAAGATCACTTGAGCCCAGGAGGTTGAGGCTGCAGTGAGCCATGGTGGTACCATTGCACTCCAGCCTGAGTGACAGAACGAAACCCTCTCTCTCAAAGAAAAATTAACTGAAAACGGATTAAATGGCTAAATGTAAGAGTTAAAACTAAAAAATTCCTAGAAGAAGGCCGGGCGCGGTGGCTCAAGCCTGTAATCCCAGCACTTTGGGAGGCCGAGACGGGCGGATCACGAGGTCAGGAGATCGAGACCATCCTGGCTAACACGGTGAAACCCCGTCTCTACTAAAAATACAAAAACTAGCCGGGCGAGGTGGCGGGTGCCTGTAGTCCCCAGCTACTCGGGAGGCTGAGGCAGGAGAATGGCGTAAACCCGGGAGGTGGAGCTTGCAGTGAGCTGAGATCTGGCCACTGCACTCCAGTCTGGGCGACAGAGCGAGACTCCGCCTCAAAAAAAAAAAAAAAAAAAAAAATTCCTAGAAGAAAACATAGGGGTAAATCTTCATAACCTTGGATTTGGCAATGAGTTCTTATGTATGACACCAAAAGCCCAAACTACAAGAGAAAAAATGAATTGAACTTCATCAGCATTAAAAATATTTGTACATCAAAGGACACAATAAAGTAAAAAGACATCCTACAGAAATAGAGAAAATATTTGCAAATCATGTATCTGATAAGGATCTAGTATCCAGAATATGTAAAGAACTTCCACAACACAACAACAAAAAGACAGTCTGATTTTAAAAATGGACAAAAGGCTGGGTGCAGTGGCTCACACCTGTAATTCCAACACTTTGGGAGGCCAAGGTGGGAGGACTACTTGAACCCAGGAGTTTGAGATCAGCCTGGGCAACATGATGAAACCCTGTCTACAAAAAAATACAAAAATTAGCTGGTCATGATGGCATACACCTGTAGTCCTAGCTACTCAGGAGGCTGAGGTGGGAGGACTGCTTGAACCTGGGAGTTTGAGGCTGCAGTGAGCCAGGATTGCACCACTGCACTCCAGACTCTCTCTCTCTCTCAAAAAAAAAAAAAAAAAAAAAAAATGGGCAAAGGACTTGAATAGACATTTCTCCAAAGAAGATATACAATGACCAATAAGCCAAGAAATGATGCCCAACATCATTAGTCAGTAGGGTCAACGGAAATTATCTATTTCTTCTTTTATCAGCTGAGTTTAAGATTCAAGTTAACCAAATTAGTCAATGCCAACAAAACCACTTCACACTCACTGTAATAAAAAAAGACAGACTCAAAGAAGTGTAAAAATATGTAGAAATTGGAACCCTCATACATTGCTTCTGGACATGTAAAATGGTGTCGTCTCTGTGAAAAACAGTTTAGCAATTCTTCAAAAAGTTAAACATGGAATTACCATATGACCCAGCACTTCCACTCCTAGATGTATATCCAAGAGAATTGAACACAAGTGTTCAAGCAAAAACTTGCACACCAATGTTCAGGGCAGCATTATTTATAATAGTCAAAAGGTAGACACAAGCCAAATGTCCATCAACTCATAAATGGATAAACAAAATGTAGTATATCCATAAAATGGAATGCTATTCAGAATGATGTACTAATATACAGTACAACCTGGAAAAAATATTGAAAACATTATACCAAATGAAATAAGCCAAATATAAAAAGCCACATATTGTACGATTCCATTTGTATGAAATGTCTAGAATAGGCAAATCTATAGAGATGGAAAGCAGATTAGCGGTTGCCTAGGGCTGAAGGGGTGGGGAATGGGGAGTGACTGTTTAAGAGCTACAAGGAGTCTTTTTAGGGTGATGACAATGTTCTTGTGATGATGGTTGCTGCTATGGTCTGAATGTTCATTTCTCCCCAAAATTCATATGTTAGAACCTAATACCCAATGTAATACTATTAAGAGGTGAGGACTTCAGGAGGTAATTAGTTCCCTTATGAAAGAGGCCTGGGGCTGGGCGTGGTGGCTCATGCCCGTAATTCCAGCACTTTGGGAGGCCAAGTCGGGTGGATCACTTGAGGTCAAGAATTCGAGACCAGCCTGGCCAACATGGTGAAAGCCTGTCTCTACTAAAAATATAAAAAACAGCCGGGCATGGTGGCGGGCGCCTGTGATTCCAGCCCCTTGGGAGGTTGAGGCAGGAGAATTGCTTGAACCTGGGAGGCAGAGGTTGCAGTGAGCCGAGATCATGCCACTGCACTCCAGCCTGGGTGACAGTAAGGGAGGAGACCACCCCTCATATTGTCTTATGCCCAATTTCTGCCTCCAAAGAAAAAAAAAGTAAGAACTAAAAGGCAGAAATGAAATCCACAAGCAGACAGGCCGGCGCCACACCTTGGGCCTGGTAGTTAAAGATCAACCCCTGACCTAATCGGTTATGTTATCTATAGATTACAGTTATTGTATAGAAATGCACTGTGAAGGCCGGGTGCGGTGGCTCAAGCCTGTAATCCCAGCCTGTAATCCCAGCACTTTGGGAGGCCGAGACGGGCGGATCATGAGGTCAGGAGATCGAGACCATCCTAGCTAACACCGTGAAACCCTGTCTCTACTAAAAAATACAAAAAACTAGCCGGGCGAGGTGGCGGGTGCCTGTAGTCCCAGCTACT
>NW_016808328.1:3949575-3970146 GCF_001698545.2 Rhinopithecus bieti
AAAAAAAAAAAAAGAAAAAAGAAAAAGAAAATGCACTGTGAAAATCCCTATCTTGTTTTGTTCCAATCTATTTATCGGTGCATGCAGCCCACAGTCACGTACCCCCTGCTTGCTCAATCAATCACGACCCTCACACACACCCCATTAGAGTTGTGAGCCCTTAAAAGGGACAGCAATTGCTCGCTTGGGGGAGGGGCTCGGCTCTTGAGACAGGAGTCTTGCCGATGCCCCCGGCTGAATAAACCCCTTCCTTCTTTAACTCGGTGTCTGAGGAGTTTTGTCTTCAGCTCATCCTGCTACAACAGAGTGAGACTCTGTTTCAAAAAAAAAAAAAAAAGGGGGGCCTGAAGGAGTTAGTGAGTTCCCTTCTGCCATGTGAGGACAGTGTTCACCCCTTCCACCATGTGAGGATGCAGCAAGAAGGTGCCATCTTAGAAGCAGAGAGGGAACCTCAATAGACACCAAATTTGCTGGTGCCTTGATCTCGGACTTCCCAGCCTCCAGAATTGTAAGTAATAAATCTGTATTGTTAATAAATTGCCCAGTCTAAGTTATTTTGTTATAGCAGCAGAAATGAACTAAGACACAAATTGGTACCAAGAAGTGAGGTGCTGACAGGTGGGTGCAATGGCTCATGCCTGTAATCCCAGCACTTTGGGAGGCCAAGGCAGGAGGATTGATTGAGCCCAGGAGTTCAAGAACAGCCTGGGCAGCATAATGAGACCTCATCTGTATCAAAAAAAAATTTTTTTTAATTAGCCAGGTGTGGTGCAGTGCACCTGTGATCCCACCTACTTGGGAGGCTGAGGCCAGAGGATTGCTTGAGCCAGGTGTCACGCATGTCCGTGTGAAGAGACCACCAAACAGGCTTTGTGTGAGCAACAAAGCTGTTTATTTCACCTGGGTGCAGGCAGGCTGGGTCCGAAAAGAGTCAGTGAAGGGAGATAGAGGTGGGGCCGTTTTATAGGATTTGCGAAGGTAATGGAAAATTTCAGTCAAAGGGGGTTGTTCTCTGGCAGGCAGGGGCAGGGGTTATAAGATGCTCAGTGAGGAGTTTCTGAGCCAGGAGAAGGAATTTCACAAGGTTAATCGCTCAGTTAAGGTGGGACAGGAACAAATCACAACGGTGGAATGTCATCAGTTAAGGCAGGAACTGGCCATTTTCACTTCTTTTATTATTCTTCACTTGCTTCAGGCCATCTGGATGTATATGTGCAGGTCACAGGGGATATGATGGCTTGGCTTGGGCTCAGATGCCTGACACCAGGGAGGTAAAGGCTGCAGTGAGCCATAAGGGCACTATTGTACTCCAGCATGGGTGACACAGCAAGATCTTGTCTCAAAAAAAATTTTTTTTTTTATTTTAAAAAGAAGTGAGGTGCTCCTGTAACAATTACCTAAAAATGTGTAAGTAGCTTTGGAACTAGGCAATAGGCAAGGACATGGAAGAGTTTGGAAATGAATACTAGAAAAAACCTTTATTGCTGTGAACAGAACATTAAGAGTGATTCTGGTGAGGACTCAGAAGAGGACAGCTGTAGAGAAAGCCTCCATCTTCTTGGAGGTTTCCTAAGTGCTTGTGATTAAAATGTTGGTAGAAATATGGACGATAAAGGTCACAGACGGAAATGACAGACATGTTGTTGGAAACTGAAAGAAAGGCCATCCTTGTTATAAAGTGGTCTTTAAAGAGCATGGCTGAATTGTGTTCATGTCTTAGTTTTTTGCGGAAGCAGGAATTTACAAGCAATGAAATAGGATAATTGACAGAAGAAATCTCTATGCAAAGTGTGAGAGTGCAGCATAGCTTCTCTTGATGCTTATAGTAAAACATGAGAAGACAACGTTTAATCAAAAGGGAAGCAGAAGTTAAAAATTTAGGAAATTCTCAGCCTGGCCATGTTATAAAAAAGCAGCTGGGGCCAGGCGTGGTGGCTCACGCCTGTATTCCCAGCACTTTGGGAGGCCGAGGCTGGCAGATCACAAGGTGAGGGGATCAAGACCATCCTGGCTAACAAGGTGAAACCCCATCTCTACTAAAAATACAAAAAATTAGCTGGGCGTAGTGGCGGCTGCCTGTAGTCCCAGCTACTTGGGAGGCTGAGGCAGGAGAATGGCGTGATGGCGTGAACCCGGGAGGCGGAGCTTGCAGTGAGCTGAGATCGTGCCACTGCACTCCAGCCTGGGCGACAGATCGAGACTCTGTCTCAAAAAAAAAAAAAAGCAGCAGGGCACGGTGGCAAGCACCTGTAGTCCCAGCTACTCCGGAGGCTGAGCTGGGAGGATTGCTTGAGCCTGGGAGGTTGCAGCTGCAGTGAGCTGAGATTGCACCACTGCACTCTAGCCTGAGTGACAGAGAAAGACCCTGTCTCAAAAAAAAGGAAAAGAAAAATCATGGTTGGGAGGGAACACCAAGGGTGTGGCCAAGCAACCATTTGGTAAGGAGATTCATGCAAATAGAAGAGAGCCAGACGCTGTTCATCTGGAATGGAAGGATGACCCCAAAGGCATTTTGGAGACTGTTGGGGCTGCTTATCCCAGCACAGGCCCAGAATGCTAAGGCCTTGGGAACAAAATGATTTCAGTGCTCCTTGGCCACCCCAGCTGCGTAGCTCAGGCTGCTCCTCCAGAAGGCACAGACAGTAGACCTTTGCGAAGTCTGCATGGTGCCATCTCCACTGGTCCAAAGAGTGCATGAGATGTGGGACATGCCTGTCTCCACCTACATTTTAAAGGATGGAGCCACCCGGAACCTTGGCATCATGACCCAGGCAGAAGCTATCACAAGGGTGAGACCACCTCAGAGAGCCTCCAACAGGGAAATCCTTAGCAGAGATGTGGGAGTGGGGCTGTTCCCAAGACCCTAGAAAGGTAGAGCCATGGGCATGCAATTCCAGCTTGGGACAGCTGTAGGCACCGGACTCTAACCTATGACAGGTGTGGTATGGGCTGGGCCTAGCAAAGCCATGGGAACAAGGTTGTCTGGAGGCTTGGGAGTCCAGTCCCTAACCTGGTGTGTCCAGATTGCAGAATATCGAGTCAAGGAAGAATATTCTGGAGCCTTAGGATTTAATGTAGGCCAGGCACGGTGGCTCAAGCCTGTAATCCCAGCACTTTGGGAGGCCGAGACGGGCGGATCACGAGATCAGGAGATCGAGACCATCCTGGCTAACACGGTGAAACCCCGTCTCTACTAAAAATGCAAAAAATTAGCCGGGCGAGGTGGCGTGCGCCTGTGGTCCCAGCTACTCAGGAGGCTGAGGCGGGAGAATGGCGAGAACCCGGGAGGCGGAGGTTGCAGTGAGCTGAGATCCGGCCACTGCACTCCAGCCTGGGCGACAGAGCAAGACTCCGTCTCAAAAAAAAAAAAAAAATTTAATGTTTGCCTTGTTGGGTTTTTTATTTGGTTGAGATCTCTTACTTCTTTCTTCTTTCCTACTCCTGTTTGGAATAAAAATGTCTGTCCTTGCCTGTCCCACCATTGTATTTAGAAAGCACATACCTTGTTTGATTTCACAGGCTCACTGCTGAAGAAGAATTTGCCATTTGTCTCAGGATAGATCACACTTTTTTTTTTTTTGAGACGGAGTCTCGTTCTGTCTCCCAGGCTGGAGTGCAGTAGTGCAATCTCGGCTCACTGCAACCTCCACCTCCCAGGTTCAAGCAATTTTCTGCCTCATCCTCCCAAATAGCTGAGATTACAGGCACCCACCACCACGCTGGGCTAATTTTTGTATTTTTAGTAGACAGAATTTCACCATCTTGGCCAGGCTGATCTTGAACTCCTGACCTTGTGATCCACCCGTCTCAGGCTCTCAAAGTGCTGGGGTTAGAGGCGTTAGCCACCGCGCCTGGCCTTTTTTTTTTTTTTTTTTTTTTTTGAGACAGAGTCTTGCTCTGTTGCTCAGGCTGGAGTGCAGTGGCGTGATCTCAGCTCACTGCAACTTCCGTCTTCTGGGTTCAAGCGATTCTTTTGCCTCAGAGTAGCTGGGACTACAGGCATGCACCACCATGCCTGGCTAACTTTTGTATTTTTAGTAGAGATGGGGTTTTGTCATGTTGGCCAGGCTGGTCTCAAATGCCTGGCCTCAATTGATCCCCCCACCTCAGCCTTCCAAAGTGCTGGGATTATAGGCTTAAGCCACTGCAACTGGCCTTAATCACACTTTTGAGTCACTTATATCTGATTTAGATGAGATTCTGGACTGAAGACTTTCGAGTCGTTGCTAGAACAAGATCTTGGGAGCTATTGAGATGGAATTTTGCGTGGAGAAGACCATGAATTTGGGGAGCCACGGGAAAATCCTGTGGTCTGAATGTTGGTGTGCCCCCCAAATGTATATGTTGGAACCTAATACCCAATGGGATAGTATTAAGAGGTGGGGCCGTTAGCAGGTGACAAGGTCATAAGATGGGGTTAGTGCCATTATAAAAGAGGTCAGAAGGCTGGGTGCGGTAGCTCATGCCTATAATCCTAGCATTTTGGAAGACCAAGGCAGGTAGGTTACTTGAGCCTAGAAGTTCAAAACTAGGCTGGGCAACATGGTGAAAACCTGTCTCTATAAAGAATACAAAAACTACCCAGGCATGGTTGTGCATGCCTGTAGTCCCAGCTACTCGGGAGGCTGAGATGGGAGGATCACCTGAGCTCCGGGATGCTGAGGCTGTAGTGAGCCTTGATCTTGCCACTGCACTTCAGTCTGGGTGACAGAATGAGACCCTGACTCAAAAAATAATAATAATTAATTAATTAAAAAATAAAAGAGGTTAGAAGGAGCTGGTTATCACCCTTCTGCCATGTGAAGGCACAGAGAAGGCACCATCTACGATTAGTAGGCCCTCATCAGACACCAAATCTTCTGACGCCTCCAGAACTGTGAGAAATAAATTTCTGTTGTTTATAAATTACCTGATCTAGGATATTTTGTTGTAACAGCAGGAACAGGATAAGACAGTTGCCCAACATTGTGAATGTACTGGAAGCCACTGAATTGTACGCTTTAAAATTATTGAAATGGTGAACGTTATGTGACTTTTACCTCAATTCAAAAAAGAAAAGAAGAACTGATATGTGCTACAAAAGGGATAGATCTTGAAAACATTATGCAAACTGAAAGAAGCCAGCTACAAAGGACCACATATTGTATAATTCCATTTTTTTGAAATATCCAGAATAGGCAAATCCACAGAGACAGAACGTCGATTGGTAGCTGCCTAGTGCTGGGGTGGGGGGTAAGGAGCAGGAGAAGAGGTTTGAAGGAAAAATGGGGAGTGACTGTTAACGGGTACAGGCTTCTTTTAGGGTGATAAAATATTCTGAAATTGATTGTGCTGATCATTTCATAACGCTGGGTATGCTAAAAGCATAGAATTATATTCTTTAAATGGGTGAATTGTATGAGATGTGAATTCTATTTAAATATATTTGCTATAAAAAATTCTTGAGTGTGATAACAATGTTACCAGAAAGAGGTCCCAATCTAAACCCCAAGAGAGGGTTCTTGGACCTCACACAAGAAAGAATTCAGGGTGAATTTATAAAGTGAAAGCAAGTTTATTAAGAAAGTAAAGGAATAAAAGAATGTCTATTCCATAGGCAGAGCAGCGGAATGGGCTGCTCAACTGATTATACTTATCGTTATTTCTTGAGTATATGCTAAACGAGGGATAAATTATTCATGAGTTTTCCACGAAAGAGGCAGGTGATTCCCAGAAATGAGGATTCCTCTCCTTTTAGGACCATATAGGGTAACTTCCAGGTGTTGCCATGGCATTTGTAAACTGTCATGGCACCGTTGCCATGTCTTTTAGCATGCTAATGTATTATATTCACGTATAATGAGCAGCGAGGATGACCAGAGGTTGTTTTCATCGCCATCTTGGTTTTGGTGTGTTTTGGCTGGCTTCTTTACTGCATCCTGTTTTATCAACAGGGTCTTTGTGACTTGTATCTTGTACTGACCTGCTATGTCATTCTGTGACTAAGAATGCCTAACCTCCTTGGAATGCAGCCCAGTAGATCTCAGCTTTATTTATTTATTTATTTATTTATTTATTTATTTATTTAGAGACAGAGTCTTGCTCTGTCACCCAGGCAGTTTGATCCCAGGACAGGCTGGAGTGCAATGGCACAATCTCATCTCACTGCAACCTCCACCTCCCGGGTTCAAGCAATTCTCCTGCCTCAGCCTCCTGAGTAGCTGGGATTACAGGTGTGTACCACCATGCCTGGCTAATTTTTGTATTTTTAGTAGAGACAGGGTTTCACCATGTTAGTCAGGCTAGTCTCGAACTCCTGACCTCATGATCCACCTGCCTCGGCCTCCCAAAGTGTTGGGATTACCGGCGTGAGCCACCGTGCCCAGCCTGGTCTCAGCCTTATTTTACCCACTCCCTGTTCAAGATGGAATTGCTCTGTTTCAAATGCCTCTGACATATTTTCCCCCTCCCTTTTACAAGGGTCCCCTTAATCCTAAGGGTTATAGAGGGACAAAGATCAATCTTCTGTGACTTCTTCAGGCTGGATAGGGGAGATGATATTCCTGCCTAACTATTAGGGTCTCTTGTATTTAGGGTAGAGAGGAGTTCGGTCAGAAATCATCTGTATGGTGAGGGCTACTCATAACTCTGAGTTCTGACAAAAGGTGGTATCTGGAAGATTAATAAGTGTTCAATTTAAGAAACCATTGAGTAAGCTTATCCTGCATTCCTACACAAAGATTACAATGGCAATATATTCCACAACAGTAAAGCAAAATAAGTTAAATTATCCCAGGTAAAGTAAATTAAGAAGGTTTCCCATGAACCAGGCAACTGTTGGAACCAAGCTGACATAAGGTTGCTAGCTGATTCCAATACGTGCCCAGAAATGGAATATTGGTCTAGATTTTTACATTAGCCATCCCTCTTGTTTCTTCTTAGCTGTAGCCAGAGATCATTGGTTGGTTCACAGGAATAAGCAGGGTCAGTCTAAATTGTAGAAAAAAACTCAAAAACAACTGACGGGACTAGAACTTAATAACAGGTGTACCATAGTTCTTGAAACAATTTTTCTCTCTCCAGCCCTCATTTTACTAAAGACAAATCATTGTAAGACTGATTTGTTTGCAAAATAAGCACTAGTCTTATTATACTTGGCCTGATTATTTGTATAAAGTGCAACAAGAATAATTATTTGCCATGTAGGCTCCTTTTTTAAATTGACTTTGATGGAACTTTGCTCCATAAGGAATCTTGGATAAGACTTTTTTTTTTAAAGTCAAGCCAAGCCATGAGTTATTACTGTCAAATACCTGTATGAGTTGGGTAAATTTCTTTCCTCTTGAGGTCCCAATATAACTTGGGGCTCCTGGGCCTGTCAGAAAGTGACATTCTTTACTTACCACAGGTCAGGAACCCTGTACAGGGACTGTGTAGACAAGGTATAAAGCCAGTTTTCCCAAGGGGCTTTTATTGGCTCTATATGTCAATTTTGATTCCTTAAAGGAAAGCATGCCATTCCAGTCAAAGCCTTGGTAAAATTACCAGTTTCTCCAATTGTGTCCTGTTACAAATGAAGACAGATTCTTACTGCACTTATGCAAATAACTATATTGCCATAAGTTAAAAATACTCACAAGTGGTTTCCAAATTCTGGATAAATAAGATAGAAACGAATATGCCCCAACTTTTGTTTATAGGAGTATACTTCACTCAATTGTCAAAGACTGCAAATAGGCCTAGGCCGGGCGCAGTGGCTCATGCCTGTAATCCCAACACTTTGGGAAGCTGAGGTGGACAGATCACGTGAGGTCAGGAGTTTGAGATCAGCCTGGTCAACACGGCAAAACCCTGTCTCTACTAACAATATAAAAAATTAGCTGGGTGTGGTGGTGCGCACCTGTAGTCCCAGCTACTCAGGAGTCTGATGCACAAGAATTGCTTGAACCTAGGAAGTGGAGGTCGTGGTGAGCTGAAATTGCGCCACTGCACTCCAGCCTGGGCAACAGAGTGAAACTCTGTCTCAAAAAAAAAAAAAAATGTAAATAACTTAAAAGTTATCTTGCCTCTGAAAAACAAAACAAAGGATCAGCAACATTTTAAGCAAAAAGTCATAAAAGGATTATTTCAGTCTTCTGTTATTAGTTCAGTCCATGCAATTAACACCTGTTCTGCTTGATATTCATAAACATTTTAGCTCTCTATGACAGTCCTGAAAGTTTTTCCTCTATTCTAATGTCACAATCTCCAAAGTTATCAGAAACCTGCCTTTAAGAGCACCCGTCAAGGCTGGGCACAGTGGCTCACGCCTGTAATCCCAGCACTTTGGGAGGCCGAGATGGGCGGATCACAAGGTCAGGAGATCGAGACCATCCTGGCTAACACGGTGAAACCCCGTCTCTACTAAAAATACAAAAATTAGCCGGGCGCAGTGGCGGGTGCCTGTAGTCCCAGCTACTCAGGAGGCTGAGGCAGGAGAATGGTGTGAACCCAGTTATCTTGCCTCTGAAAACAAAACAAAGGATCAGCAACATTTTAAGCAAAAGTCATAAAAGGATTATTTCAGTCTTCTGTTATTAGTTCAGTCCATGCAATTAACACCTGTTCTGCTTGATATTCATAAACATTTTAGCTCTCTATGACAGTCCTGAAAGTTTTCCTCTATTCTAATGTCACAATCTCCAAAGTTATCAGAAACCTGCCTTTAAGAGCACCCGTCAAGGCTGGGCACAGTGGCTCACGCCTGTAATCCCAGCACTTTGGGAGGCCGAGATGGGCGGATCACAAGGTCAGGAGATCGAGACCATCTTGGCTAACACGGTGAAACCCCGTCTCTACTAAAATACAAAATTAGCCGGGCGCAGTGGCGGGTGCCTGTAGTCCCAGCTACTCAGGAGGCTGAGGCAGGAGAATGGTGTGAACCCGGGAGGTGGAGCTTGCAGTGAGTGGAGATGTTGCCACTGCACTCCAGTCTGGGCGACAGAGTGAGACTCCGTCTCAAAAAAAAAAAAAAAAAAAAGAGCACCTGTCAAAGACCTATAGCTAATTATAAACCACCTTTCAAAGAGGATTAAAACAAGACAACAATTGTCTGTGGATGACAAAAAGTCTTAGGACAGCCATTGTTAAAGTCACATTTGACTAGGAATTGTGGTTACTTCTATGGCTTTCAATGATTTTACATAACAATGATAACTATTAATAACATAGGCGTTTCCCATAATTTTGGAACACATACCAATAACATATTTATACAACTCTAACCCAAAGAAAGCCAAACACCGTTTCATATTTGACAATGCTTCCTGTATGACTTTTTGTGGGTGTGATTTTGGGTTATTTATTTTGTGCCTCTGTGGCAATGAATGAGATCTCAGTGGTGGTGTGGATTTGACTGGTCTCTACAACTGTGTATGGCAAAAGAACTGGCAAAAGAAAATGACAACCAGATCCCAGCAAAGGGGTAGGGAGGGCCAAGAGAACTGAACATCTGGGCTGGCAGAGAAATCAAAGCCTAGGAATTAAGAGGTAAGAGTGTAGTGTGGGGGGTATACCCCCATCTCTTTGCTCCTTCCCTTTTCCTTCCTCTCCCAGGGACCCAGGTCCTTGGGACTCTACTGAATCTGTCTCTGAAGCTGAAAAACAAAAGGCTGAGGAGATAGTCGGCTCTAAGTGACCAGTTTCAAGCCAGCTTTGTCAGAAATCCTAGATCACAGGAGAGGGGTGGGAAGAAAGGATATGATTATTTCTGTTCCATCTTCCATTAGAGGTAAGAATGACAAGGAACTCTCTTGACTAACTCCTCTTGAGGGCATGAGGAGAGTTAGCAGAAGGGCTGGGAGCCCTGAGGTCTCCTGTAGGACCTCATATCCCACAGGCAAGGACTAAGAATTAGGATTAAATATTTTAGTGGGATAGCTCTAAACCAGTATTAGCAAGCACAGTCAGGGTGAGAATTTTTGGAATCTGACTGGGACCCTGGCAGTGAAAGCTGGGACTGTTGAAAACCCAATTTCCGTGTTTGCTACTCAAGCTGAGAGTGCACCGCCAAGATAACCGGATCCCAGGACAGGCAGTTTGACAGCGAGAACAAAAGGAAGAGGCTGGGACCAAGGTGCCTAGATCCCTCGAGAGAGAAGGGTGGGTATTGGGAGGAAAAATGAGAACTGGGGGAACTCAGGAGTCTGAGTTCTGAAATAGCAGCAAGTCAGAATTCCAGGATCTGTCTACCCTCCTCTTCCTCTTCCCTCTGTCAGGCAGAAGAAAGAGAAGGAGGGTACTGGAGAAGAAGCCACATGGATACATTCAGGAAGGGTGGGGGAAAGAGGAATTTAGCGCTGCAATGGCCCTGCTGGGGGCTGGGAAGGGTCAGGAGGCCGGGAAGGCGTGGTGGGGGTCGGTCCCAGGGTTGCACGACGCCATCCTTTGAGGTGGCCACGTACACAGTGTGTATGACCACAGCCCTCTTACTCCTCCTCATCACGTTCCGTGGAGCTGTCGCCAAAAGCCCGGGGTTTTTCATAAATACAGCAGCATTTTGATGAGCGGCGGCGCATGCGCTCATTGTCCACCGTGTCACTTGTCCATCCCACCTTTTTCTCTGGCTTCCGTTTCCAAAGTTTGATGGGAAAGCTGTGGTTCTCGGGCTCGGTTGTCACGGTAACCGTTGTCTCAGTGCCGGTCTCGCTCAGCCCAGCCCCTGCCTCGGCCATGGCTTAAGGCTCAGGAGAGGGAGGAGAGGAGGAAGGGGGATGAGACACCCTTCTCTTTTTATGCCTCTGAGGTCTAGGCTAAGCAGTATTGGATTCAGTGGTAGCCAGGATCCTCCACCTTCTTTTTACCCCCTCCTCCTGGGCCTCCTCTTCTCCACCCATGGGGATAACCTGACCAACTCCACTTCCAGCTCTGCTTCTGGGTGATTTTTTTTATACAAATAAGTCAAATATGTCATTTTTGGACTTTAGGGGATCTAATATCTAAAACATTAATTAAGTCAGAAAAAGATATAATTTATAATTTGATTTTGGAAAGTTTGTCAAATATCAAAGGTTTAAAATACTTGCTATTATAAAATAGAATTCTAGGTCACCCTAAGTTATTCATTTAGCCAAAAATAACTCAAAACATTTTAAAAGGCATAAAACTTTACTTATTGATAGAGGGAAGACTTAGCTTTCCAAACAATCTATCTCTTGTCTTTCCTTTCTTTTTCCTGTGGTTTATTCAAAAGGCAAACAAAAATCTTCATTATCCTTTAATATTACATACAAATCTTGTTCATGGCCAAGCCTGGTGGCTCATACCTGTAATCCCAGCACTTTGGGAGGCCAAGGTGGGTGGATTTTTAGAGGTCAGGAGTTTGAGACCAGCCTGACCAACATGGTGAAACCCCGTCTCTACTAAAATACAAAAAAAAAAAAAAAAAAAGCTGGGCGGAGTGGTGTGCACCTATAGTCCCAGCTACTCGGGAGGCAGAGGCAAGAGAATCGCTTGAACCAGGAGGTGGAGGTTGCAGTGAGTTGAGATCACACCACTGCACTCCAGCCTGGGCGACAGAGACTCTGGCTCAAAAGAAAAAAAAGAAAAAATAGAAAACCCTGTTGTGCTTTTATTCCAATGTTCAATTTATGGAAAAACTTTAATTTCAGCCAATATGTTTACACACAGAATGTTATATGTAAAATGCTTGTTTTTTGGTACTGTAAGGAAAATTAGCATTTAGACAAAAGTTTTTTTAGCAAGGTAATTTTACTTTTGCAGAAAGGGTGCTTTTGCAGATGGAACAATGACGAGAGCACACCTGAACTGAGGGAAGCAATGTTTACTTTTTTTTTATCTTTTATTTTTCTGAGACGGAGTTTTGCTCTTGTTGCCCAGGCTGGAGTGCAATGGCGCCATCTCGGCTCACCGCAACCTCCGCCTCCTGGGTTCAAGCGATTCTCCTGCCTCAGCCTCCCTAGTAGCTGGGATTACAGGCATGTGCCACCACGCCCGGCTAATTTTTTTAGTAGAGACGGAGTTTCTCCATATTGGTCAGGCTGGTCTCGAACTCCTGACCTCAGGTGATCTGCCCACCGCGGCCTCCCAAAGTGCTGGGATTACAGGCATGAGCCACCGAGCCCGGCCAGCACTGTTTATTTTTTAAGCAGCTTGTTTTTGCTACTGTGTTTTGTCTTCACTGGCTGGAGCTAGACCTTACAATTTAAACTAAAACCTGACTGGCTAATATTTTAAAACTTTTTAAAATAGGTAAAGGCAATAGAGAACAAAGGAAAAGAGGAAGTTGCTTGCGAAAGGACTTAGAAAAGTAATTATATTTTTAAATAAGGAAGAGGCATAAGCTGCAAGTTGGAACATGCCTGTGAGCACGTTTAGCATAAATAGTTTGATTAAAGTACAAGTACATCGAATGTATTTTTAAAAAAATATTTAACAGCTACATAGAATAGGGCTTAACAGAGAGTTATTAGCACAAAGCAAGGAGGCTTGGGAGGCTATGAAAGAAGTTAGGATTTTTTTTTTTTTTTTATATTATTTTTATTGAGAGACGGAGTACTCGCTCATGTCGGCCCAAGCTGGAAGTGCAGGGGCCAGAATCTCAGCTCACTGCAAGCTCCGCCATACCCCAGGGTTCACAAGCCATATCCACTAGTCTCAGACCATACCCAGAGTAGCCTGAGGAAGAAGATAGTTTTTAAAAAAGAAATATTCATTCTAACACTTAGATGGAGGTTAATTTTTAACAAGAAGAGAAACTTTAGAGAAACTTTTACTTTCTAAGTGGAATTTCTTTTACAAGATTAATTTTTCACAAATCTTATGCAACTTGCTCAAACCTTCAGCTTTATCCTATCTAACTTAAAACAATCCTTTAACCCTATAAACTAGGCCAAAAAGAAAGCACACACATTCCCATGCCTTCTTATAATCTTTTACCAAACACATATTTCACTTTTCTTTTTTTTTTTTGAGACGGAGTCTTACTCTGTTGCCAAGGCTGGAGTGTAATGGCGCGATCTCAGCTCACTGCAACTTCTGCCTCCCAGGTTCAAGCGATTCTCCTGCCTCAGCCTCCCCAGTAGCTGGGACTAAGTAGCGCACCACCACACCCGACTAATTTTTGTATTTTTAGTGGAGACGTGGTTTTGCCATGTTGGCCAGGCTGGTCTCAAACTCCTGACCTCAGGTGATCCACTCGCCTCGGTCTCCCAAAGTGCTGGGATGACAGCGTGAGGCACCAGGCCTGGCCTCACATTTCACTTTTCTTACACACCTTGCAAGTAGAAGTGCTTCTTCAGTAGTCTCAATTACATGTTACAATGTTAACTCTTAGCAACTTTTATTTTGCTGAAAATCTGGTAAGTGATTCTAATTATGTACCAGGAGTAGAACCTAAGACACCAGACAGAAATGCAGATGAGGTTTAACTCTTTCCAGCTGCGGGTCATGACTAACTCCACCTGTCCCCAGACTTTAATGACTTAAAAGCAGGTCAGTGGAAAGATTTTCAAAAGTCAAAGAAGCAGTTTATGACATTAAAGCATTTAGCAAACCTAATAGCTGGCCTGCCTAATTTAGACCAAATATCTAAATTTCGAAGACATTTTTATTTTACCAATAATCTTTAAAACTGTCATTATTTCCCAAAGCTTACTAAAGTCACATGAACTAAAAAGCATTGCGGTTTTATTTTCTGACAAAATATTTAAGTGCTTATTATTTTTAAACCAATTAATCAGAGCTCTTTCTTATACAAACATCACACACACAACACATAAAGATACACAGAAGATCCAGTAGTTGTAAGATTTTCACTTGCCAGTTTTAATTTTCTTTTAGAGCATGTAGTTTCTTTTAAAAAAATTATTTACGGCCGGGCGCGGTGGCTCAAGCCTGTAATCCCAGCACTTTGGGAGGCCGAGACAGGCGGATCACGAGGTCAGGAGATCGAGACCATCCTGGCTAACATGGTGAAACCCCGTCTCTACTAAAAAATACAAAAAACTAGCCGGGCGAGGTGGCGGGCGCCTGTAGTCCCAGCTACTGGGGAGGCTGAGGCAGGAGAATGGCGTAAACCTGGGAGGCAGAGCTTGCAGTGAGCTGAGATCCGGCCACTGCACTCCAGCCTGGGTGACAGAGCGAGACTCCATCTCAAAAAAAAAAAAAAATTATTTACATATTTTTGAGACAGGGTCTCACTCTGTCACTCAGGCTAGAGTGTAATGGTGCAATATCAGTTCACTGCAATCTCTGCCTCCCAGGTTCAAGTGATTGTCATGTCTCAGCTTCCCGAGTAGCTGGGATTACAGGCATGCACCACCACACCTAGCTAATTTTTGTATTTTTAGTAGAGATGGGGTTTCGTCATATTGGCTAGGCTGGTCTTGAACTCCTGGTCTCATGTGATCAACCCACCTCGGCCTCCTAAAGTGCTAGGATTACAGGCGTGAGCCACCACGCCTAGCTAATTTCTAGGACCTAATAAGCTCATACAGCTGGAAGGCAAAACAGATCCCCCCAAATTAAGGGTCTCATTTTTATACCAGATCCTGGATCCCCAAAAAGGAGGGAATCAGCCCATCTCCCAATGGAGTCTTATCTGTCAGTGGCAGTGGGGACATATCCATACCTTCTAGGCAGCCAAGAGCATGCTTCTCTGATCCAAACATGTAAAGAGCTGAGAATCCTCCCTTAATTGCCATTAGCGATGCCCAAAAGTATACCCTCTGCCTAGTTATTACACACCAAAGCTCTCTCATAATGTGAAGTAATTTCTGATACCCCCCCGACCCAAAGTAAAAAACGTCAGATAATGCAATGCAAAACAGAACAGAGTGTTAGATTTTAAGAGGAATCAATCTATTCAGTTATAATTCCTGGAGTTTCAGGAGGAAAATAGAGGTTTCTCCGAAAACAGTATCTGTGGCATCTCCTCCGTTCTTCCCAAGGAGTCACAGGCTGTTAGAAACTACCTTAGGTCCTCTTGGCCGGGCGCGGAGGCTCATGCCTGTAATCCCAGCACTTTGGGAGGCTGAGGCGGGCGGATCACAGGGTCAGGAATTTGAGACCAGCCTGGCCAACATAGTGAAACTCCGTCTCTACTAAAAAAATACAAAAATTAGCTGGGCGTGGTGGCAGATGCCTGTAATCCCAGCTACTCGGGAGGCTGAGGTGGGAGAATCTCTTGAACCCCAGGAGGCAGAGGTTGCAGTGAGTGAAGATTGCACCATTGCACTCCAGCCTGGGCGACAGAGCAAGACTCTGTCTTAAAAAAAAAAAAAAGAAATTATCTTAGGTCCTCTGATGTGGACAGGGACAAGAAGACAAACTGGAGAAAACAATTCAGTCAACTAAGGAGAAAACAATTTTTTTTCTTTAGAAAATAAGATCCAAAAGAGAAAAAACTATAAAGGCCTTTTAAATATACTTATAACTTGAATATCTGCTTTTAACTAAGCTGATTTTAACCATAGCACTCTTTAAAAAAGAAATCTTTTTAAATCTCTTATTACCCAACAGTAGCCTGGCCAAATGGCCAATATTTCTGGCTTTTGAACTTTACCAAAGGTAACCTCATAGCACCTCAGGTGCTCAGAGAAAGGAAGATTCAAGAAGGGAAGTCAGAAGTTGTTCATGGAGGGAGGGAGACTCAATGAATGGCAAAGGCCACATGACAGAAATAACTCATTTCCTAGGCCAAAAATTGAACCTGGGCCACCATTGTGAAAAGACAAAGCCTTAGCTACTGAGCTACACCACTGGGCAGTGTCCATTGCTGTTCCCAGAAGGAGCCTAGAGCAGTCAATTTTTAGCTTGCAATGGCTTTTAACTGCTCAAGATAATTTTTTTTTTTTTGAGATGAAGTCTCACTCTGTCGCCCAGGCTGGAGTGCAGTGGCTCAATCTTGGCTCACTGCAACCTCTGCCTCTGGAGTTCAAGAGATTCTTCTGCCTCAGCCTCCCAAATAGCTGAGATTACAAGCACGTGCCACCATGCCCAGCTGATTTTTGTATTTTTAGTAGAGATGGGGTTTCATCATGTTGGCCAGGCTAGTTGTGAACTCCTGACCTCAGGTGATAAGCCCACCTCGGGCTCCCAAAGTGCTGGGATTACAGGCGTGAGCCACCGCACCCAGCCTCAAGATAATTTTTAAGGCTAACTATGACGTGAATCCCAAAACTCCTGTTCCCTGGATGGTGGAAACCAAGAGAAAGTACCGCCATGTGGTATAAGGTCAAGCTCCCAAAGACATCAAACAAGACCAGAGGGAAACCTTAATATGGTTTGACTCCATGTCCCTACCAAAATCTCATCTCAAATTGTAATCCCCACATGTCAAGGGAGGGACCTGTAATTCTCATGTGTTGAGGGAGGGAGGTGATTGGATCATGGGGGCTGTTTCCCCCATGCTTTTCTCATGATAGTGAGTGAGTTCTCACGAGATCTGATGGTTTTATTAGTATTTGGAAGTTTCTCCTTCGCTCTTCTCTCGCTCCTGCTGCCTTGTGAAGAAGGTGCCTTGCTTTTCCTTTGCCTTCCACCCTGATTGTAAGTTTCCTGAGGCCTTTCCAGCTATGTGGAACTATAAGTCAATTAAACCTCTTTCCTTTATAATTTATCCGGTCTCAGGTATTTCTTTATGGCAGTGTGAAAACGGACTAATACAAACCTCACCCAGTTTTTTTTGTTTGTTTGCTTCAGGGACCTGCAGCAAAGTTTGTAACTGACCAGTTTGCCGGGCTGGTTTGAACAGCAGGCTTATGGGGTTCTAAGCCCATGTTCCATCATAAGGTACCCCTCTTTATGACAGAACGCTATAGAAAGACAAATTCATAGCACAAAGTACACCAGATTCACTATGGTTTAAGACTAGCCTCACAAATCCTCTTTCTCATTAATCAAAACTCTGCAGAGACAGTGATTTTTTACGATTCCTACAACCAGTTTGCACAGAGAGAGCACACAAGCCTGACCAGTGAGAAATTCTTACCCTTTTGCCTGCATGCCAGGTTTCTGGGTTCCCTTTCCCTGAGTGACCTTAGTGACCCTGATTGCCGCACCATAGCCCTGGGGGCCAAGCTGCAACACCAAGGAAAATCATCTTTTTCCTTTCCATGGAACCACAGGAAAAAGCCTCTCAATTTTGTAAGATGCCATTCAAGGGATTGCATGGGATAACCAAGTTTTCCATCCGGCCAGAACAAAATATGTGAGACAAAACATACATATTAAACCCACTCTGCTTAGCACCCAATATTAAACTGGTAAGGCTCAAACTTGCCCCTGTTTGGGCCCTATCATCTTTATTCAAAGTGGGGTGGAGTGACCTCTGACCAGCAGTTTCAACATTTGGTCTCTGGGCAAGATGGTCGCGATGAATAACAGAAAAGATAGGAAAGGGAAAGGAGAGAACGAGAGAGAGAAAAGCATTGCCTGCGATGAGGTGGGGAAGGCAAGGAGCTCAGGCGGGTGGGAGAAAGACCCACCCATTGCAGCGACACTGACTCAAAAGTTCAGGCAGCTGCTTGTCAGTCACGAAGGGATCTTATGCAGCAGACCCGTCAGCTCTCAAGTTGCCCTCTTTTGGGGGAGCAAAAAGCTCCTATGTCCCATGGTCCTGTACATGTCTAATCCTGTCACCCATAGCCATCAGCAAGCAGCGCAAGGCAGATTAATTCAAAGATAGGTAAACATCCCATAATGCCAAATCCTTTTTCTTTTTTTCCTTTTGGTGGAGAATGGGGTCTCAATATATTGTCCAGGCAGGTCTTGAACTCCTGGGCTCAAGCTGTCTCCCTGCCTGTCCCTCCCTAAGAGCTAGGATTACAGGCATGAGCCACTGCTCCCAGCCCAAACCCATTTTTTAACCAAGAGGGACTTTACTGAGGGAAGACTCTAACCCTCTAAATATTAGGAAGGACTCTTACCTTCCTAAGTTGGGCTTTGAACCCAAGTTCGGTCAAGCATCCTTGCGTTTTATTAAGAGGGCCTTTAACTGTGTCTGTCTCAGGAGAAACTAACCGTCCTAAGTTAGGCCTTTAATTCAATTCCATCTTTTACCCAGGTAAAATGTACCCTGCCACTTACCCAAAGTCGGAAAATTGGTGCTTCAGTCTCTTTCCTTCGAGTTGGGGGTCTCCTCAGTATACTACCTTTGTGGTAGCCAAGAAGATGTTACCAGAAAGGCATCCGGATCCAGAACCCAAAAGAGGATTCTTGGACCTCACCCAATAAAGAATTGAGGGCCAGGCGCGGTGGCTCACACCTATAATCCCAGCACTTTGGGAGGCTGAGGCAGGCAGATCACTTGAGGTCAGGAGTTTGAGACCAACCTGGCCAACACATAGTGAGACCCCGTCTCTACTAAAACATACAAAAATTAGCTAGACGTGGTGGCACGCACCTGTAGTCCCAGCTACTTGGGAAGCTGAGGCAGGAGAATCACTTGAACCTGGGAGGCGGAGGTTGCAGTGAGCCGAGATCACGCCACTGCACTCCAGCCTGGGTGACAGAGTGAGACTCTGTCTCTCAAAAAATAAATAAATAAATAAATAATAATTTGGGACAAGTTCCTAGAGTAAAGAGAAAGCAAGTTTATTAAGAAAGTAAAGGAATAAAGAATGGCTACTCCATAGCCAGAGCAGTGGCATGGGCTAGTCAACTGATCATACTTATAGTAATTTCTTGATTATATGCTAAATGAGGGGTGGATGATTCATGAGTTTCTCATGAAAGGGTGGGCAATTCCGGGAACTGAGGGTTTCCTCCCCTTTTTAGAACATATAGAGTAATTTCCAGACATTGCCATGGCATTTATAAACTGTCATGACACTTGTGGGAGTGTCTTTTAGCAAGCTAATGCATATATTTTAGCAAGCTTAGCTTATAATGAACAGTGAGGATGACCAGAGGTCACTTTCATGGCCATCTTGGTTTTGGTTAGCTTCTTTTTTTTTTTTTTGAGATGGAGTCTCACTCTGTCACCCAGGCTGGAGTGCAGTGGCCAGATCTCAGCTCACTGCAAACTCCGCCTCCTGGGTTTACGCCATTCTCCTGCCTCAGCCTCCTGAGTAGCTGGGACTACAGGCGCCCGCCACCTCGCCCGGCTAGTTTTTTGTATTTTTTTAGTAGAGACGGGGTTTCACCGTGTTAGCCAGGATGGTCTCGATCTCCTGACCTCGTGATCCGCCCGCCTCGGCCTCCCAAAGTGCTGGGATTACAGGCTTGAGCCACCGCGCCCAGCGTGGTTAGCTTCTTTACTGCATCGTGTTTTGTTTTTGAGACAAAGTCTCCGTCTTTCACCCAGGCTGGAGTGCAGTGGCACGATTTCAGCTCACTGCAACCTCCGCCTCCCAGGTTCAAGTGATTTTCCCACCTCAGCCTCCCAAGTAGCTGGGATTACAGGTGCCTGTCATCATGCCCAGCTAATTTTTGTATTTTTAGTAGAGACAGGGTTTCGCCATGTTGCCCAGGCTGCTCTCGAACTCCTGACCTCAGGTGATCCACCCACCTTAGCCTCCCAAAGTGCTGGAATTACAGGCGTGAGCCACCACACCCAGCCGTTTTTTGTTTTTTTTTGTTGTTGTTGTTTTTTTTTTTGAGACAGAGTCTCACCTGTCACCCAGGCTGGTGTGCAGTGGGGTAATCTCAGTTCACTGCACCCTCCGCCTCCCGAATTCAGGTGATTCTCCTGCCTCAGCCACCTGAGCAGCTGGGATTACAGCTGTTCACCACCACACCTGGCTAATTTTTGTATTTTTAGTAGAGATGGGGCTTTACCATGTTAGCCAGGATGGTCTAGAACTCCTGACCGCAAGTGATCCATCCACCTCAGCCTCCCAAAGTGCTGGGATTACAGCATGAGCCACCGCGCCCAGCCTACTGCATCCTGTTTTATCAGCAAGGTCTTTATGATCTGTATCTTGTGCTGACTTTCAATCTCATCCTGTGACTAAGAATGCCTAACCTCCTGGGAATGCAGCCCAGTCAGTCTCAGCCTTCTTTTCCCTAGCCCCTATTTAAGACAGAGTTGCTCTGGTTCAAACGCCTCTCACAAGAGTACCCTGGTTACATAGGAAAAATGTCCTTATTCTGAAGAAATAAAAATTTAAGGATGAAGTGTCATGATGTCTGAAACTTATTTTCAAGTAGTTCAGCAAAATGCAAGAATATATTTCCATGGGCTGTGTTGTCCAATACAGCACCACTAGCCACGTGTTTTTTATGCTTAATTTTAAATTAATTAAAAATAAATACAATTTAAAATTCTGTTCCTGGCCGGGCGTGGTGTCTCGTGCCTGTAATCCCAGCACTTTGGGAGGCCGAGGTGGGCGGATCATGAGGTCAGGAGATTGAGACCATCCTGGCTAACATGGTGAAACCCTGTCTATACTAAAAAAAAAATATATATAAAATTAGCTGGGCATGGTGGCAGGCACCTGTAGTCCCAGGTACTTGGGAGGCTGAGGCAGGAGAATGGCGTGAACCTGGGAGGTAGAGCTTGTAGTGAGCCGAGATTGCGCCACTGCACTCCAGCCTGGGCGACAGAGCGAGACTCCGTCTCAAAAATAAATAAATAAAAATAAAAAAAAG
>NW_016808328.1:3970596-3981411 GCF_001698545.2 Rhinopithecus bieti
GTTTCACCATGTTAGCCAGGATGGTCTTGATCTCCTGACCTCGTGATCCGCCCGTCTCGGCCTCCCAAAGTGCTGGGATTACAGGCTTGAGCCACTACGCCCGGCCTAACAGTGGCCACATTTTAAGTGTACAACAGCTACATGTGGCCAGTGGCTACAGTATTGGACCGTGAAGGTACAAAACATTTTCATCATCAAAGAAATTTACATTGGCCAGTGCTGATATATATATGTATATACATACAGAGAAAGCAAATGTTGTGAAATGTTAGCAAATGGTAGTGTTATGGCAGACAGTAGTAGGTATAGTCAGACAGGAAATGTAGTGTTATGGTAGGTAGTAGTAGGTATAGTCAGACATGAACAGAGCAGGGGAGGGCTCCCCTCACCCCCACCCCCCACACACCAGGAATGTCAGGTGACCACCAGGTGATGGGCAGGCAGTCGTTAACCGTCTCTCTAAAATAATAATTGGCTGCAGCCAGCACCAGGGAAAGGCATTCTTCCAATAAACAGGAACAGCTGAAGCTGGTGATCAGCAGCTCCCGGATAAGATCTCAGGAATTGGACAGGTGGGCTCACACATGCCTACTAAGAGGCAAAATGGCGGAGTTTAACTGCTATATGACCTGCTAGGCACAGTCACCTGGTAAGGGAAGAACCCCTCAAAGGAGCATGCGTACAACGCCAGTAAACACACTGCGCATGCTCCCTCCCAAGTGCTGGCAGGTCACTGAGCATGCGGACAGCCCACCCCAAGGGAAGAATCAGCGCACTTGACTGTCTCAAGTTGCCCGCTTTGCCCTCTTCCAAGTGTGCTTTACTTCCTTTCCATCCTACTCTGAAGCTTCTTAATAAGTTTTCACGGCCGGGCGCCGTGGCTCAAGCCTGTATTCGCAGCACTTTGGGAGGCCGAGACGGGCGGATCACGAGGTCAGGAGATGGAGACCATCTTGGCTAACACGGTGAAACCCCGTCTCTACTAAAAAATACAAAAAACTAGCTGGGCGAGGTGGCGGGCACCTGTAGTCCCAGCTACTCGGGAGGCTGAGGCAGGAGAATGGCGTAAACCCAGGAGGTGGAGCTTGCAGTGAGCTGAGATCCGGCCACTGCAGTCCAGCCTGGGCGACAGAGCGAGACTCCGTCTCAAAAAAAAAAAAAAGTTTTCACTTCTGCTCTGAAACTTGCCTCAGTCTTTCCTTCTGGCTTATGCCCCTCAATTTTTTCTTCTGAGAAGGCAAGAATTGAAGTTGCTGCAGATCCATATTAATTCGCAGCCAGAAACAGTAGATCTTGGTGAGGCATTGCACTTTTCTTTCAATGGAGGGATGGTAAGAGCATGGCACAGAATTCCTAATGTGTGTTTCAAGGGCCCAAGCACCATGTGAATCCGAGTTCTTTGGAAACTTCAAGATGCTGGTTCTGACAGTTTGTTCTGCTTGTTCAACTATTGTTCCTAGGGTCTTCTCACTAAAGCAAGGTATGTGCTTATCAGATTATGTTCTTTGCATCTCTGTTTCTTGGAAAGGTATTACAGAATGGTGATTTTGCAGCTAAACAGACTCAAGCTTAAATTTTTGCTCTATCACTTCATTAACTGTGTGCCCTTGGTCATGTTACTTAACCTCTCTGAGCCACAGATTTCTCACTTGTAAAATGAGGCTGAAAATAGGTGATTGCCTCCTAGGTTATGGAAGGCACTTAGCTCTGGAAAGTGTTTATGACAGGCAGCTAAAATTGTTCTAGGGTAGGAGAGATGGACTGGGTGAGACTGCTTCTTACCCTGAGGAATTTCCCTTTTAATTGGAGGTCAGCCATCTGCTGGGTACCAGGATAGCTATGCTGCTAATTGAGGGCTTAATTTGTCAGCCACAAAAAAAGAACAAGTGTCATGATGATTTTAATACAGCTAAGTGTACTCCTATTCTGGCGTTAAAATGCCCTTAATATCTAGAAAGGATGGAGATAGGTCTCTGGGAGTTGTGGTTACTTAATGCCCTTATGTGGCATTTCTATATCACTCGCTGTGTCTTTTCTTTTTAAAACTGCAGATTTGTGAAACTCCAAGTTTGGGGGAACCACCGACTCTAGAGACACTTGAGGACTAAGTAGGCAGAGAGAGCCAAGCCCAGAATTCAATGAATTGAAATCACCTGGGGGTTTAGCATGTTTATAACCAGTCAATGCAGGCGTAGATATTTGCCTGTGGAAGCAAGTTCCTGAAAAGGAATTTGCATTCTCCTTTGCTCACTTGCTGGAGCAAATGTTTCTCTGGGCTAGCATTTACTTCCTTGCTTGCCTGCTCATTGCAGCCTAGACTTGTGACAGACAAGGGTCGGGTGGTGAGGTGAAGCTCTAGATAGCAAGAGAGAGGCAGAGTGGGGGTAGGGAGGAGTGGGCTGGGCTGGACGCCCGGGGGCCCCTTGTTGCCCTCCTTCAAAGGGAGATTGCGTGATGGCTCGGAATCGTAACCTGCTGCTTTCTTGTTTCGTGAAGAGGGAAAGTCACTTCACCTCTCGGAGCCTCCATTTTCCCATCTGTTAAAATAATAAACTCTTCCCAGTGTCGGATAGTTTCTGCCATATGTTCAAGTTTAAAGTTTAGTTCAAGTTTCTGCCCTATGCTCAACTTCCTCAATTATAAAATGGGCATAAAAGTCATATCTACCAGCCGGGCACGGTGGCTCACGCCTGTAATCCCCGCACTTTGGGAGGCCGAGGCGGGCAGATCACGAGGTCAGGAATTCGAGACCAGCCTGGCCAACATGGTGAAACCCCGTCTCTTTGAAAAATACAAAAATTAGCCAGGCATGGTGGCGGGTGCCTGTAATCCCAGTTAGGAGGCTGAGGCAGGAGAATTGCTTGAACCCAGGAAGCGGAGATTGCAGTGAGCCGAGATAACGCCACTGCCCTCCATCCTGGGCAACAGAGCAGGACTCTGTCTGAAAATAAATAAATTTAAAAAATCATATCTACCTTAGCATGGAGGTGAGGATTAACACTTGGCACAGTTCCTAGCATATAGTAAGTACTCAGTAAATGCTAGCTAGTATTGGCCGTTAGTCTTTTTTTTTTTTTTTTTTTTGGAGACAGAGCCTCCCTCTGTCACCCAGGCTGGCACAATCTCGGCTCACCGCAACCTCCGCCTCCCGGGTTCAAGCAATTCTCCCACCTCAGCCTCCTGAGTAGCTGGGACTAAAGGTGCCTGCCACCATGCCTGGCTAATTTTTGTATTTTTAGTAGAGCTGGGGTTTCACTGTATTGGCCAGGCTGTTCTCGAACTCCTGACCTCAAGTGATCTGCCCATCTTGACCTCCCAAAGTGCTGGGATTATAAGCATGAGCCATGACACCCGGCCAGCCATTAATCTTTATTATGGGGCTGTAATCCCTTATCTGCGATCTGAAAGTCGCAGATGCCATCATGAAATTTTTTCATCATTTCACTAGATGCCATCATGAAATTCGTAACTCTCTGAAAACTGAAGGTATTTCCATAAATTTGCCACCAAAACTCATTTGATGCAAAACCTTCCCTGAACCAATCCCATGTATAGCCTTAAGAAAACCCACTGTTTGTGAACATATTGATATAGTTGATTACTGGGTGTAGCCCCAGAATGTGTACCAAATGACCTTTCTAAAATCTGAAAATTTCTGAATCCTGAATCATTTCTGGCCCCTAGAGTTTTGGGTAGGGGGCTATGAGCCTGTAGTAGTGGAGATGTGACAGAGCCATAAAATGACATGACCATGGTCAGAGCCAGGGCTTGCTGGGTTCAAGGAGTGGGGAGATCCTGGGTGCTGCAGGAACCTCAGAGGTGAGAGCGAAGGGGACAAAGGACTTACTGCAGGGGTCTTGCTTACAACAGAAACTAACTGATTTAAGCAGCAAGGGAACTTATTGGAAGGGTATTGAGTTAGTACCAGGGCACTGGCAAGCGGGAGAACCAAGCTCAGAGCCCTCGGGGCCAAGGAACTGTCAAAATCACCCACAGAACTGGTCAAGTGAGAAACAGCAGAGCCTGAAAGCTACGGCTTGTACTGCCAATCCTGACCCACATCTAGCAGCAGATGTGCGAACCACTTCCAGCCTAGCTGCTGCTGCCTCTAGACACTGTCTCTCAGCCCCTGCAAAATCTGCAGTGGGAATGTCTGATTGGCAGAACCAAGGTCACCTGACCACACTCAGGCTGCAAGGGAAGCTGGGAAAACAAACATCTGGAGATTTTTGCTTCCACAATGGGAGGCACTTCTGCCTCCTGCCAAATGACTTCTGAGAAATGGATTCCTCTACATTAGAAAAAAGGACACAGATGCCAGGCAATGAAACTGAACAAGAACAGGCAAAAAGTTTAGTAGCCACAGCTTCTCAGAGGAGGGATTGATTCTACTCAGGCCTTGAAGGATGACCAGACTTAGGTGGAAGGGGGAATAGAGGGTGGAGGAGTGCAAGGACCTAGGATTCTGGCTAGAGCTTGCTTACAAAATGACAGTCCCTGAATTAAGCACTTTATTCTCATTTAGTCCTCATTCCTGTAGGCAGCAGAGGAGCTATGATTAGCAGCATTTTTCAGACAAGGAACTTGAGGATAAAAGAGGTTAGATAAATTTGTCCATGGACATATTGCTAGAAGGTGGCAGAGCTGGACATCTGACACTGGGCATTCTGACATCTGGCCCGTAACCTCTACACTAGACAGAAAATAGGTTCTATATTGAGTGCCTACTTCTATCAATTGATGGTGGCTTCCTGGAGCCCTGTGTTGAGAAGATTTCTAAGGTTGTTTCTGGGATACAATGTTAGAAGGTCTGTGATCAGTTAGAGACATCCGCTTAATAAATTTGACCTGAGAACTCAAAATTCACATCTTGTCAAGCGAACATGCAACACTTATCAAAACCAATTATATATTGGGTCATTTTAAAAGACCCAAGACATTTCAAAAGATTGAAATGATTCAGATTATGTTATTTGACCACAAAGGAACTAAACTAGAAATCAATAACCAAAAGATAAGAAGAAAATCCCCAACTGCCTGAAAATTAAACACTATACTATTCAAATAAGAAATTGAAGTGGAAATCAGAAAACATTCTGAGCTAAATTATGGTGGCGCACACCTGTAGTCCCAGCTGTTTGGGAGGCTGAGGAAGGAATATCACTTGAGGCCAGGAGTTCAAGGCTGTTGTGAGCTATGATTTTGCCTGTGAATAACAACTGCACTCCACTGTGGGCAAGAGAGTGAGACCCCATCTCTAAAACAAACGAACTTGTAGGGTGCAGCTAAAGCAGTGCAGAGAGGAAAATTCATGGCCTTAAAATGCAAAAGGAGAAAGATTTGAAAATGAATAATTAAAGCTTCTATCTCAAGTAGCTGAAAAAGAATAGGAAATCAAACCCAAAGGGGAAAAAAGAAAGTAGAAAATAACAAAAATAAGAACAGATATGAAAATCAACCATGTTTTTAAAGTTTGTTCTTTGAAAGGACTAATCAAACTGAGTAAGCCATGTCGGTATCAGCAAGGTAGGTGGAAAAGAATAGCACATGTGCCACATAGTCCCTATAATTGGAACACTTCATCTTTTATATGGTATGTACTCATGCAAGTACTAGTTAAACTGGATTTGATCAAGGACACAGAGACACCAAATGTTTAAGGATTGATGGATAATTCCATTAGGTTGAAGTTGAAAGTTACTGTAAGGAGGATAAATTAGTAAGACTGTTGTAAGTGACAGAAGCCCAACTCAAACTGGCTTAAGCATATAAAGGACTGTGTTTGTTCACATGGATGAAAAGTCCTGGAGGAATTCTGGCATTATTCTGTTGGTCCTAGGCATTCAAATGGTGCTGCAGGAATGACTCTTCATGGTTTTTCTCCTCTTCTTTCTGTCTTTACTCACTTCTCAGGCGGGCCCTCCTGCCTAGGCTGGAGAGGCTGTGGGCTACTCCGGGTGTGTTGTCATGGTGTTGGGGGAAGCCCAACTGCCTAAGCACATTTCAGACTTCTGTATGTCTCACTTGCTAACATATTACTGGCCAAAGCAAGTCACGTGATTAAGCTCAAAGTCTAGGGGTGGGAAAATTCTATCATGAGGCTGTGACAAGGCAATAGAGTGAAAATTTGAGACCATTGTTTAATATACAGACATTAACTAAATGTTGGGCTTTCTGAGTCATAGGGTACATGCATGCTTAAGTTCACTTAAATACAGCCAGATTGTTCTCCAGAATGGCTGCACTGTCTACATTTCCCAAGAGCAATTCACAATGGTGGGTGCTTCCCTAAATCCTCACCAATGCTCAGCATTATCCGTCTCTCTCATTTTTGCCAGACTGATGGATGTGAAATGGCTGTCAAAAATGTGAGAGATGGAAAACACTGAACATAGGATAATGTCAGCCATTGTACTACTTTGCGTGTCTCTGATTGCACAGGCAACTGAGCCTCTTCTCATCTTGTTAATCATTTGAATTTCCTGTCTGTGAATCGCCTGTTCATATTCTCAGCTCATTTCTCCCTTTTTTTTTTTTTTTTGTTCCTTTTCTCACTGATTTGCCGGAGGTCCGTGTATATTCTGGATATTGATCCCCTTGCCAGCTTTAGATACTGCAAACATCTTTTACAAATCAGTTTTCCATCAGTTAATTTTGTCTACAGGGCATTTCACTGAACAGAAAAATGTGATATAATTGAATCCAGCATTTCTTGCCTCACAGTTTGTGCTTTTTGGGTCTAGTTTAAGAGGCATTTTCTCCATCTCTAGATCACAAGGCTATGATATGCTTTCACCTTTCAGATTTAGTTCTTTCATCACTAAATCCTCCTCTGGAATCCACCTTTGTAATAGTCAAGAGTAGGGAGCCAGTTTGTTTGTTTGTTATCGTATACAGTGCAAAGCCAGTTTTCCCAACGCCATCTACTAAAAAGTTTGCTCCTTCCTTCCTTGATTTATGGTGCCACCTTTGTTATATATCAAATCTACCTACCTATATTTATATCTGTTTTTCTATTTCTATATATTTGTATATTTGACAAGATAATCTCTTCCATGGGGCACATGTCATCAGGACCTCCTGAGGCTGTGTCATGGAAAAAGAAAAAAAAAGGAAACAAAAAAGGCTATCTCTCCCTCTTGACTCTACTCTTTTTTTTTTTTTTTCCTGCAAGAGACAGTGTCTCATTACATTGTGCAGGCTGGTCTCAAACGATCCTCCAGCCTTGGCCGCCCAAAGTGCTGGGATTACAGGTGTGAGCCACTGCACCTGGCAGACTCTGCCCTTTGTGGACATTTATTCTAATTTAGAACAAGCTTGTTGAGTTTCTCCAAAACAAAATCCATCTAAATTTTTGCTTGAGATTGCAGTGAGTTTGTAAATTAAATTAAGGAGAACCAGCAACTTTATGTCATTAAATTGCCATAACCATGAGTATGGAATTGATATGTACTTATATCTTCTTTTATGTCTTTAATAAAAATTTTAAACTTTCACCTTAGGGATGTTTGGCATTTCTTAAACTCCACATACTTTCAATATAAAGCTTAGAGGTTTCTTTTCTTTCAATTTTGAAACAATCTTAACACACAGGAGAGTTGTAATAATAGTACAAAGAATTTTTTTTCCCCTGAACTGTTTGAGGTTTTTCCCTGAATTATTCACTGAACTATTTGCCAACCTGATGCCCCATCACGCTCTAGATACTTTGTACAATATTACAAAAAAAAAAAAAAAAAAAAAACAGCTGGGCAACCGGCTCGGCCCATACTCCTATAATTTTAGCACTTTGGGAGCAGAGGTGGGAGGATCATTTGAGCCCAGGAGCCTCGAGACCAAGCCTGGGGCAACATGATGAAACCTCAGCATCTTTATTAGTCCCGCTTTTCCACACTGCTGGATAAAGACATACCCGAGACTGGGAAGAAAAAGAGGTTTAACTGGACTTACAGTTCCACGTGGCTGGGGAGGCCTAAGAATCATGGTGGGAGGTTAAAGGCACTTCTTAAATGGTGGTAGCAAGAGAAAATGAGAAGGATGCAAAAGCAGAAACGCCTGATAAACCCATCAGATCTCGTGAGACTTATTCACTACCACAGGAACAGTATGGGGAAAACTGCCCCCATGATTCAAATGA
This sequence comes from Rhinopithecus bieti, assembly GCF_001698545.2. Taxonomy (NCBI): domain Eukaryota; kingdom Metazoa; phylum Chordata; class Mammalia; order Primates; family Cercopithecidae; genus Rhinopithecus; species Rhinopithecus bieti. Next base: position 3,978,734 of record NW_016808328.1, read on the forward strand.
TCTCCCACTGGGTCCCACAACATGTGGGAATTATGGGAGTATAATTCAAGATGAGATTTGGGTGGGGACACAGAGCCAAACAATATCATTCTGCCCCTGGCCCTTCTAAATCTCATGTCTTCACATTTCAAAACCAATCATCCCCTCCCAACAGTCCCCCAAAGTCTTAACTAATTTCAGCATTAACCCAAAAGTCCACAGTCCAAAGTCTCATCTGAGACAAGGCAGATCCTGTCTGTCTATGAGCCTGAAAAATCAAAAGGAAGCTAGTTACTTCCTAAGATACAATGGGGGTACAGGTATTGGGTAAATACAGCTGTTCCAAAGGGGAGAAATTGGCCAAAACAAAGGGGTTACAGGGCCCATGCAAGTCTAAAATCCAGCAGGGCAGTCAAATTTTAAAGATCCAAAATGATCTCCTTTGACTGCATGTCTCACATCCAGTTCACAGTGGTGCAAGAGGTAGGTTCCCATAGTCTTGGGGAGCGGCAGCTCTGCCCCTGCAGCTTTGCAGGGTATAGTCCCCCTGCTGGCTGCTTTCATGGGCTGACATTGAGTGTCTGTGGCTTTTCCAGGCAAACGGTGCAAGCTGTTGGTGGATCTACCATTCTGGGATCTGAAGGACAATGGTCCTCTTCTCACAGCTCCATTAGGTGGTGCCCCAGTAGGGACTCTGTATGGGAGTTATGACCCCACATTTCCCTTCTGCACTGCCCTAGCAAAGGGTTCTCCATGAGGGCCCCATCCCTGCAGCAAACTTTTGCCTGGACATCCAGGTGTTTCCATACACTTTCTGAAACCTAGGCAGAGATTCCTAAACCCCAGTTCTTGACTTCTGTGGATCCTCAGGCTCAACATCACATGGAAGCTACCAACGTTTGGGTCTCGCACCCTCAGAAACCATAGGCCAAGCCCCTTCAGCAACAACTGGAGTGGCTGGGTCACAAGGCACCACGTCCCTAGGCTGCACACAGCATGGGGACCCTGGGCCCAGCCTATGAAACCATTTTTCCTCCTATGCTTCCAGGTCTGTGACGGGAAGGACTGCCATGAAGACCTATGACATACCCTGGAGACATTTTCCCCATTGTCTTGGTGATTAACATTCGTCTCCTTGTTACTTATGCAAATTTCTGCAGCCAGCTTGAATTTCTCCTCAAAAAATTGATTTTTCTTTTCTACCACATTGTCAGGCTGCAAGTGTTCCAAACTTTTATGGTTTATCTTTTAAAATGGAATGCTTTTAACAGCACCCAAGTCACCATTTGAATGCTTTGCTGTTTAGAAATTTCTTCCACCAGATACCCTAAATCATCTTTCTCAGGTTCAAAGTTTCACAAATCTCTGGGGCAGGGGCAAAATGCCACCAGTCTCTTTGCTAAAACACAGCAAGAGTCACCTTTGCTCCAGTTCCCAACAAGTTCTTCATCTCCATCTGAGACCACCTCATCCTGAACCTTATTGTTCATATTTCCATCAGCATTTTTGTTAAAGCCATTCAACAAGTCTCTAGGAGGCTCTAAACTTTTCTACATTTTCCTGTCTTCTTCTGAGCCCTCCAAATTGTTCCAGCCTATGCCTGTTACCCAGTTCCAAAGTCACTTCCACATTTTTGGGTATCTTTCAGCAACGACCCACTATACTATTACCAGTTTACTGTATTTGTCCATTTTTATTCTGCTGATAAAGACATATCCGAGACTGGGAAGAAAAAGAGGTTTAATTGGACATATAGTTCATATGGCTGGGGAGGCCTCAGAATCATGGCAGGAGGCGAAAGGCACTTCCGACATGGCGGCGGCAAGAGAAAATGAGACGGATGCAAAAGCGGAAACCCTTGATAAAACCATCAGATCTCACGAGACTTATTCACTGTCATGAAAACAGTATGGGGGAAACCACCCCCATGATTCAAAGTATCTCCCACTGGGTCCCTCCCACAACACATGGGAATTATGGGAGTACAATTCAAGATGAGATTTGGGTGGGGACACAGAGCCAAACCATATCACCATCCCTACAAAAAAATACAAAAATTAGCTGGGTATGGTGGTATGCCTATGGTCCCAGCTGCTTGGAATGTGGAGGTAGGAGGATTGCTTGAAACTGGGAAGTTGAGGCTGCAGTGAGCTGTGATTGTGCCACTGTGCCCTCTAAAACCCTGTCTCAAACAACAACAAAAACAAGGACAGACTCCTACATAGTCACAATATAACCATCAAAGTTGGGACATTGACGCTGATATACAACTACCATGTCATCCTCAGACTTCATTCAAATTTCATCAATAATTGTCCCAATAATGCTCTTTTTTTTTTTTTTTTTTTTGATATGGATCTGGCTCTGTTGCCCAGGCTGAAGTATAGTGGTGCAATCTCAGCTCACTGCAACCTCTGCCTCCTGGGTTCAAGTGATTCTCCTGCCTCAGCCTCCTGACTGGCTGGAATTACAGGTGCACGCCACCACGCCCAGCTAATTTTTGTATTTTTAGTAGAGACAGGGTTTCACCATGTTGGCCAGGCTGGTCTTGAACTCCTGACCTCAGGTGATCTGCCCACCTCGGCCTCCCAAAGTGCCAGGATTGCAGGCGTAAGCCACTGTGCCTGGCCTAATTTTTATATTAATAGGTTGGCCTTTTATCTGGTAATTATTCTATTGGTTTTTTTTTTTTTTTTTTT
>NW_016808328.1:3984568-3990534 GCF_001698545.2 Rhinopithecus bieti
CAGGGGGAGGGGCAGGGGGGAGGGGTTCGGGCATGGAGGACTACAGGTCCCCAGCCCTGCCGTGGGGTGCAGACCTCTCGCAGCTGAGGCCCTGCGAGAATTTGAGTGCAGCGCCACCACTGGGGGACCTGGCGCACCCTCTGCAGCCGCTGGCCTGGGTGCTAAGCCCCTCACTGCCCGGGGCTGGTGGCACCAGCAGACCACTCCGAGTGCAGGGCCCGCCGAGCCCATGCCCACTCGGAATTCACCTCGAGCAGCCCCGGTTCCCGCCTGCACCTCTCCCTCCACACCTCCCTGCAAGCAGAGAGACGGCTTCGGCCTCTGCCAGCCCAGAGAGGGGCTCCTACAGTGCCTTGGTGGGCTGAAGGGCTCCTCAAGTGCTGCCAGAGTGGACGTCGAGGCTGAGGAGGCGCCAAGAGCAAGGGCTGCTAGCATGTTGTCACCTCTCAATATCGCCTCATAAAATGAGTTAAACGATTCCCCATTTTTTTCTGATCCTCTTGTCTTAGAGTTTAAATACATTTATACCCAGAGAGATGGATGGGCTTGACAAAGATCAGAGTCAGTGACATTTTAGACCCCTCTTGGGGACCTCACTCCCCTGGGCCTTTGTCAGGCAGGATTGGCGCAGCCACTGCGTGGTTATCTGCTTAACGCTGCAGATCAGAAGGAAGAACCCTGGGTCGGGAGCTCCAGTCCTGTTTTTCCATACAACTCGGCCTCTATGGCCTTGTGCCTTGATTTCCTCTTCCATAAAATGGGGGCATGGGGTCAGGCAACCCTGAGCTGGAACTCTGTTCTAGCCCCGACTGTAGAGTCCCTTGTGATTCCCAGACACTCTCCAGGGGGTTCAGGGCAAGTTTCAGAGACACAGGCAGAAGCTGGATCAGCCTGGGTGACATGGCGAGACCCCATCTCTACAAAAAGTTGAAAAATTAGTTGGGCATGGTGGCGTGTGTCTGTAGTCCCAGCTACTGGGGAGGCTGACGCAGGAGGATTGCTCAAGCCTGGGAGGTCAAGGCTGTAGTAAGCTGTGATCACTGCACTCCAGCTTGAGCGACACAGTGAGACCCTGTCTCAAAAAAAAAAAAAAAAAAAAAAGCTGGTGAAGAAGGGAAACACTGCTTGGTGTGAGCGCCATCTACTCAGGCAGCCAGAGCCACGAGTCTGCAGCCCCAGACCCTTCTGTGCTTATAACCTTGTGTGGATCTCCATGTCTAAGAATGGGCTCTGGGTTTTGAGCTCTCTGAGCCCATTATGAGCTTCAGGCAGGGGCCTGGGAGAAGGAGGAAGAAGAGGCTTCCTTACTCCCCACTGGCAGGGGAGTCAAGCCTGGTATGTCACGGGCTCTCCCCACGTCCTCCCTGGCCCTTCAGAGGCCTGGTACTGGACACTGGAAGGTCAAGGCCTGGTGAGGCCTGGTGAGGCTAAGCCTGGCTCCAGGATTGCTTCTGGGGAGCTGCCTCTCCTAAAGGCCTGATTGGTCCTCCCCTCCCCTCCTCCCCCAGGCCCCCAACCCAGTTCTCTGCCCCAGCTCCCTGCTGCCAAGCCTGCTTTCCAAATCCCAGCCCACAAAGCCATGCCCAACTCTTTCACTCCCTCACTCCCCAACTCCCAATCCCAAATCCCAGCCTGAACTCTGCCCTTTCCATCCCAGCACAAAGTCCCTCTCCTCCCCAGATCTGCTTACCCAAGCAAGGTTCATTCTTACATTAGACTTTTTTTTTTTTTTAAGAGACAGGGTCTCACTATCACTCAGGCTGGAGTGCAGTGGTGCAATCATAGCTCACTATAGCCTAGATCTCCTGGGCTCCAGCAATCCTCCTGCCCCCAACCCCCAAGGTGCTGGGATTATAGGTGTGAGCCATCCCACTTGTCCTGGACCTGGTCCCTCATCCTCTTCTACCCAGAATGTCCCTGTTCACCCTAGGTGGGTCTGCTCTGAGCATGGGGAAGTAGCCTGCATCCTTCTGTCTGTTTATTTCCTTCTTGGTTCATCTGAGGCTGCTGCTACTCTCTCTCCCTAAAGCTGTTCCCAGCTATTCCCAGAGGCCCCCTGAGCTTGACCTGGTTGCTCCTCACCCACTTGAGCTTGGGGCACTCCGCCCTACTCCTAGCCCCATTCCCCACCCCACAGGGCTTCCATGGTGCTCTGGGCTCTCCTCCAGCCCCCATCACTACTCCTTGGGTATCACAGCCTGAAGGCTTGCATCGAGTCTTTCCCTGGATGGACACCTGCTGTCCCCTGCTGGTCAGTTTCTTAGACGACCTGAACAGTTGTCCAGGTGCAGGGATGGAGCCTGAGCTACCCTTTTTATCACATGCTGTCACTCTTGTCACCCAAGCTGGAGTGCAGTGGCAGTCTCGACTGACTGCAACCTCCACCCCCCGGGTTCAAGCAATTCTCCTGCCTCAGCCTCCCAAGTAGCTGGGACTACAGGCGCCCACCACGATGACCAGCTAATTTTTGTATTTTTGGTAGAGACAGGGGGTTTTACCATGTTCGCCAGGCTGGTCTCGAACTCCTGACCTCAAGTGATCTGCCCGCCTCGGACTCCTAAAGTGCTGGGATTACAGGCGTGAGCCACCTTGCCCAGCCATAACATGCTTTTTCTAAGGGAATCTTCACAGCAACCTTCTGAGGTAGGTTCTGTTATTGTCCCTATTTTACAGATTGGAAACTAAGACCCTGAGATAAGTCGTTTAAGGAATAGAGCTGGGTTTGAACCCAATATTTTTTTTAAACCCCCCTTAGGGACAGGGTCTTGCTCTCTCTCCCAGGCTGGCGTACAGTGGTGCAATCATAGCTCACTGCAGCCTTGATCTCCTGGGCTCAAATGACCCTCCTGCCTCAGCCTCAGGCATGCACTACCATGCCTGGCTAATTGTTTTTATTTTCTGTAGAGATGGGGGTCTCACTATGTTGCCCAGGCTGGTCTTGAGCTCCTGGGTTCAAGCAATCCTCCCGCCTTGGCCTTTGAAAGTGCCCCAATATAATTAGTAACAAGAATGAGAACAGCCAACATTAACCCAGCTCTCCCTCAGGAGTCAAAGCTGCACTGGGCTCTTTAAATGCATCACCTCCTTAAACTTTCTCTCCCACTTTCCACAACCTGGGATGAAACATTTGCCATTCACTCCACCCCCTCAACGCTCCTCCCGCAAATATAGCCTGTGTGGCCTCCCCCACTCTCAGATGAGACCTCACAGTGCCAGCAAAGTATGCAAAACTCTTATGCATATTTCTTTTTTGTTTTGTATTTTTTTGGAGATGAGTCTTGCTCTGTCACCCAGGCTGGAGTGCAGTGGTGTGATCTCTTCTCACTGTAACCTCTACCTCCCAGGTTCAAGTGATTCTCCTGCCTCAGGCTCCCAAGTAGCTGGGACTACAGGCGCACACACCACCATACCCGGCTAATTTTTGGATTTTTAGTAGAGGCACAGTTTCACCATGTGGGCCAGACTGGACTCTAACTCCTGACCTCAGGTGATCCGCCTGCCTCAGCCTCCCAAAGTACTGGGATTACAGGCATGAGCCACCATGCCTGGCCTTATTCTCCTTGTTTTAAAAGGGAGATAACGGAGTCCTAGAATGTAAAGGGACTTGGCTGACATCCCCCAGCAAGTCAGTGAAGCTGCTGGGTCCCCCCTGTGGGCCTGCAGACCCAGATGTAGGATGTGGTGCCTCTTCACCATTCCTGGCTGCCAGGAGCTCCTAGGATAAGCCTGAAGCTATATGCAAATGTGATCATTTAAATGTACACGACTCTGAGAGGGAAGGGATATTCTCCCCCACAACACAGGTAAGTGAGCCAATTCAGGCTCACCGAGGTCACAGAACTTACCTAAGTCACTGGATTGACAGGACGAACACTGGATTCAAGCCCAGGCTTCTCTTCGTTCTTCCTACTATAACCAACTGCAGTCCACACATTTTTTTTTTTTTTTTTGAGACGGAGTCTCGCTCTGTCTCCCGGGCTGGAGTGCAGTGGCCGGATCTCAGCTCACTGTAAGCTCCGCCTCCTGGGTTTACGCCATTCTCCTGCCTCAGCCTCCCGAGTAGCTGGGACTACAGGTGCCCGCCACCTCGCCTGGCTAGTTTTTTGTATTTTTTAGTAGAGACGGGGTTTCACAGTGTTAGCCAGGATGGTCTCAATCTCCTGACCTCGTGATCCGCCCGTCTCGGCCTCCCAAAGTGCTGGGATTACAGGCTTGAGCCACCGCGCCTGGCCAGTCCACACATTTTTAGTGAGCACCTACTAAGTGCCAAGCACTGTGCTGGGTGCTGGGGGGGTGGCGTACATCAGCAGACACACCCCTTCCCCCTAGTGCCCACAGCACTGCAGGAGGAAACAGGAAACAGACACAGAGACCAGCACAGTAATAATCAGAATCCCAGTATCAACCTCAGAAACTTAGCAAAGTGTTGCAGGGCTGCATCCCTGGCATTCCCCTGTCTCCTGGCTTCTCGAACTTTCTTCTGCCCCCTCACCCTCCATTCACCAGGATTTGCCTAGCTCTCTAATAATCACCGTTCCCAGGCCTCTGGCCTCGACCACGTTCCCAAGTCTTCACTTTAGATCGCCACCAGGGGACAGCCATGCACCATGGCAGGTGGCTCCTCCTGCCAGCCCAGCTTGGACCAGACTTTCCACCAGAATCACAGACCCCGGGAAGGGAGAGGGGAGGAGAGAGGAAGAAAGGAAGGAAGGGAGGGAACTAAAGGGTGACCCAGGCTCCCCAGTGGGGGTGTCTTAGGGAATCAGCTCTGTCCAGACCTAGGGCAGTTTCTCAACTGTTTTCCCTTCCTTCCACTTTATCTTCTCCTCCTTCATTTAATACACCCCTTTTTTTTTTTTTTTTTTTTTTTGAGACAGAGTCTTGCTCTGTTGCCCTGGCTGGAGTGCAGTGATGCGACCTCAGCTTACTGCCATCTCCATCTCCAGGGGTTATGCAATTCTCTTGCTTCGGCCTCCCAAGTAGCTAGGATTACAGGTGTGCACCACCACACCTGGCTAAGTTTTGTATTTTTAGTAGAGCTGGGGTTTTGCCATATTGGCCAGGCTGGTTTCAAATTACTGACCTCAGGTGATCTGCCCAGCTCTTGGCCTCCCAAAGTGCTAGGATCACAGGTGTGAGCCAGTGCGCCCAGCCCATTCAATAAACTTTTAAAAGGCTTTGTTGAGATATAATTTATATGTCATAAAAGTTCACTCATTTAGAATGTACAATACAATGATTTCTAGTATATAGAGAGATTTATACAACCATTACTGTAACCCAATTTCAGGACATTTTTACCCCCAAAAGAAACCTCATACCCAATGGCAGTCACTCCCAGGCCTAGGCAGGTACTCCTCTACTTTCTGTCTCTATAGATTTGCCTATTCTGGACATTTTGTATAAAAAGGATAATGCAAAATGTAAACTTTTGTGACTGGTTTCTTTCACTTAGTATGTTTTCTTTTTTTTTTTTTTTGAGACGGAGTCTCGCTCTGTCGCCCAGGCTGGAGTGCAGTGGCCAGATCTCAGCTCACTGCAAGCTCTGCCCCCTGGGTTCACGCCATTCTCCTGCCTCAGCCTCCCGAGTAGCTGGGACTACAGGCGCCCGCCAAATCGCCCGGCTAGTTTTTTGTATTTTTTAGTAGAGACGGGGTTTCACCATATTAGGCAGGATGGTCTCGATCTCCTGACCTTGTGATCCGCCCGTCTCGGCCTCCCAAAGTGCTGGGATTACAGGCTTGAGCCACCGCGCCCGGCCCACTTAGTATGTTTTCCAGGTTCATCCATGTTGTAGCATGTATACGTATTTCACTCCTTTTTATGGTTGAACAATATTCTAATGTGTGGATAGACCACACCTTGTTTCTCCATTAATCAGTGGATGGACCTTTGGGTTGTTTCCACATTAGGCTACTATGAATAATGCTGCTGTAAACATTTGTGTACAAGATGTTTTGTTTTGG
>NW_016808328.1:3990765-4008374 GCF_001698545.2 Rhinopithecus bieti
TTTTTTTTTTTTTTTTTTTTTTTTTTTTTTGAAATAGGCTCTCAGTCTGTCACCCAGGCTAGATTACAGTGACACAATCATAGCTCACTGCAGCCTCGACCTCCTGGGCTCAAGCTATGCTCCCACCTCAGCCTCCCGTGTAGCTAGGATGATAGGCATTCACCATGATACCCAGCTAACTTTGTTTTCGTAGAGATGGTGTCTTGCTGTGTTGCCCAGGCTGGTCTCAAACTCCTGGGATCAAGTGATCCTCCCACCTCGGTCCCCCAAAGTGCTGAGATTAGAGACATAAAAAGGTTTTTAAAAAATACAGATATAGGCCAGGCACGGTGGCTCACACCTGTCATCCCAGCACTTTGGGAGGCCAAGGCAGGTGGATCACCTGAGACCAGGAGTTCGAGACCAGCCTGGCCAACATGCAGAAACCCCATCTCTACTAAAAATACAAAAATCAGCTGGGCGTGGTGGCGGGCGCCTATAATCCCAGCTACTTGGGAGGCTGAGGAAGGAGAATCGCTTGAACCTGGGAGGTGGAGGTTGCAGTGAGCTGAGATTGCGCCACTGCACTCCAGCCTGGGTGACCAGAGCAAAACTCCATCTCAAAAAAAATAAAAAATACAGATACAATTCACATACAATAAAACTTAGTGAACTGAGTTAGTCGTTCTTAGGGTATTCACAAAGTTGTGCAGCCATCACTACTATCTAATTCCAGAACATTTCATCATCTCCCTGAAACGTATGCTCATTAGCAGTCATTCCCCATTCGCCCTCCCTCCAGCACCTGGCAACCACGAATGTACTTTCTGTCTCTATGTATTTGCCTATTGTGATTGTGACATTTCACACACATGAAATCATACAATACGTGACCTTAGTGTCTGGCTTCTTTTATTTGGTATAATGATTTTTAAGCTTGTACGTCATAGCATGTCAGTGCCTCATTCCTTTTTGTTGCTGAATAATATTGCATTATAATGATGTACAACTTTCTTTTTTTTTTTTTTTTTGAGGCGGAGTCTCGCTCTGTCGCCCGGACTGGAGTGCAGTGGCCAGATCTCAGCTCACTGCAAGCTCCGCCTCCCGGGTTTACGCCATTCTCCTGCCTCAGCCTCCCGAGTAGCTGGGACTACAGGCGCCCGCCAACTCGCCCAGCTACTTTTGTATTTTAGTAGAGACGGGGTTTCACCGTGTTAGCCAGGATGGTCTCGATCTCCTGACCTCGTGATCCGCCCGTCTCGGCCTCCCAAAGTGCTGGGATTACAGGCTTGAGCCACCGCGCCCGGCCGACTTTCTTATTTTTTATAATTTGAGACTCACTTTATTAATCAGGCTGACATGCAGTGGAGTCATCATGGCTCACTGCAGCCTCTAATTCCTGGGCTCAAGCAGTCCTCCCATCTCAGCTTCCCAAGTAACTGGGACCACAGGCATCCACCATGTGCCCAGCTAATTCTTTAAAAGTAGAGAAGGGGGGCCGGGTACAGTGGCTCACACCTGTAATCCCAGCACTTTGGAAGGCCGAGGCGGGTGGATCACGAGGTCAGGAGATCAAGACCATCTCAATCTCTACTAAAAATACAAAAAATTAGCTGGGTGTTGTGGCAGGCGCCTGTAGTCCCAGCTACTCTGGAGGCTGAGGCAGGAGAATGGCATGAACCCGGGAGGCGGAGCTTGCAGTGAGCTGAGATCACACCACTGCACTCTAGCCTGGGCGACAGAGCGAGACTCCGTCTCAAAAAACAAAACAAACAAACAAAAAAGTAGAGACGGGGTCTCTCTATGTTGCTCAGGCTGGTCTCAAACTCCCGAACGCAAGTGATCCTCCCACCTCAGACCTCCTAAAGTGCTGGGATTACAGCTGTAAGCCACCATCCCAAGTCAATATTTATTTATTTATTTAGAGACAGGGTCTTTCTCTGTTGCCCAGGCTAGAGTGCAATGGCACAAACAAAGCTTATTGCAACCTCCATCTCCCAGTTTCAAGCAATTCTCGTGCCTCAGCCTCCCGAGTAGTTGGGACTACAGGCATGCACCATCATGCCCAGCTAATTTTTGTATATTTTGTACAGACAGGATTTCATCGTGTTACCCAGGTTGATCTTGAGATCCTGAGTTCAAGCAATCCTCATGCTTCTGCCTCCCAAAGTGGCTGGGATTACAGGCATGAGCCACTGTGCATGCCATATACAGCATTTCATTTACATATTTGTCAGCTGATAGATATTTGAGTTATTTCTATTTTTTGGCTATTATGAATAGTGCTGCTTGATCATTCATGAACATGTTTTGTGTGGACATAGTTTCATTTCTCTTGGCTGTATACCTAGGAGTGGAATTGCTAGGTCACATGGTAACTCTGTTTAACTTTTTGAGAAATTGACAAACTCAAAGTGTCTGCCTCATTTTCCATCACCACCAGCATTTTAATTGCTCCATCTCTTTACCTTTTTGATTATAGCCATTCTAGTGGTGTGAAGTGGTAGACCACTGTTGACTCAGCAAGCTTTTACTGAGCACCTACTATGTGCCAGGCTCCATTCTAGTGCTGGAGATTTAGCTGTGACCAGGACAGAGATGACCTATGCCTTCATGGGGACTCAAGATCTACTATGGATTGAAACATTAAAGGAGTAACAAATACAATGACAAGTTCAGGAAGTGGTAAGAGCTAGGAAGACTTGAAACAGTGTAATGCATTGGGGGTGGGGGTGACTATCATGCAGGGGGTCAGGCAAAAGGGTCCCTTTGGGGAGGTGACATCTGCGATGAAACCTCACAGGTCAGGAAGAGCCACCTGCTGAGTCATGGAGGAAGAGCATCCCAGGCAGGAGGAGCGGCAAGGGCAAAGGCCCTGAAACCCGATGACTTGTGTGTTCCAGGAACATCCAGGTAGCTAGAGCTTAGTGAACACAGAGCAGAGGTGGGGAGAGGAAGTGGCAGAGGCGGGTAGAGGTAGATCTCATGGGCCTTTGAAAGCTACCATAAATAATTTGAATTTAGGCCAGGCATGGTGGCTCATGCCTGTAATCCCAGCACTCTGGGAGGCCGAGGCGGGTGGATCACTTGAGGTCAGCAGTTTGAGACCAGGCTGTCCAACATGGTGAAACCCCGTCTCTACTAAAAATACAAACATTAGGCCGGGTACGGTGGCTCACGCCTGTAATCCCAGCACTTTGGGAGGCCGAGGAGGGTGGATCACAAGGGTAGGAGATGGAGACCATCCTGGCTAACATGGTGAAACCCCATCTTTACTAAAAATATGAAAAAAAATTAGCTGGGCGTGGTGGCGGGCGCCTGTAGTCCCAGCTACTCGGGAGGCTGAGGCAGGAGAATGGCGTGAACCCAGGAGGTGGAGCTTGCAGTGAGCTGAGGTTGCACCACTGCACTCCAGCCTGGGCAACTGAGCAAGATTCCACCTCAGGAAAAAAAAAAAAAAAACACATTAGCCAGGTGTGGTGGCGGGTGCCTTCAATCCCAGCTACTCAGGAGGCTGAGGCAAGAGAATCATTCGAACGTGGGAGGCGGAAGTTGCAGTAAGCCGAGATGGTGCCACTGCACTCCAGCCTGGGCAACAGAGCAAGGCTCTGCCGCAAAACAAACAAACAAAAAAAAGAATTTGAATTTAATTTTAAGCTTGGCAGGTAGCCACCAAAATTATGAGGGCAGGATATTCACCCTTTAAAAATCTCCCTCCTGATATACCTATTAGAACGGCCCAAATCGAGAACACTGACAGCACCAAACACTGGGGAGGATGTAGAGCAACAGGAACGCTCATTCGTTGCTAACGGGAATGCAAAACGGTACGGCCCCGTTGGAATACAGTATGACAGTTTCTTACAAAACGAAACATACTCTTAACATATGATCCAACAATCGCAGTACCTGGTATTTACCTAAAAGAGCTGAAAACTTATGTCCACACAAAAACCTGCACACAGGTGTTTCTAGCAGCTTTGTTCACAATTGCCAAAAGCTGGAAGCAACCAAGATGTCCTTCAGCAGATAAATGGGTAAAGAAACTGTGGTACATCCAGACAATGACAAGGAGATGTTTTCCAGTGCTAAAAAAAAAAAAAAAAAGCTATCAAACTATGAAAAGACATGGAGGCCAGGCGCAGTGGCTCACGCCTTGAATCCCAGTACTTTGGGAGGTCAAGGTGGGAGGACTGCTTGAACCCAGGAGTTCAAGACCAGCCTAGGAAACATGGTGAGATCCCATCTCTATTAAAAAAAAAAAAAAAAAAAAAAAAAAAAAATGGAGGAAATTTAACTATATATTACTAAATGTAAGAAGGAGAAAGAATCTGAAAAGGCTGGATGATTCTGACTATATGACATTCTGGAAAAGGCAAAACTATGGAGATAATAAAGAGACCAATGGCTTCTAGGGGTTTGGGGAGTGGGACAGATGAATAGGCAGAGCGCAGCAGATGTGAGGGGCAGTGAAAATATTTGATGGTTTAATGATGGATACATGGCATTAGACGTTTGTCCAACCCCATAGAATGCAGAATGTACAATACCAAGAGTGAACCCTAAGTTAAACAATGGGCTCTGGGTGACAATGATGTGTCAGGTTCATCAATTCTAATAAACGTACCACTTTGTTGGAGGGTGTTGATAATAGGGGAGGCTGTGCATGTGTGGAACCTGGAGGTATAGGGGAGATCCGTGCATCTTCCTCTGTTTTTCTGTGACCCTAAAACTGCTCTAAAAAAATTATGCCTTAAGGCCGGGCGCGGTGGCTCAAGCCTGTAATCCCAGCACTTTGGGAGGCCGAGACGGGCGGCGGATCACGAGTCAGGAGATCGAGACATCCTTGGCTAACACGTGAAACCCCGGTCTCTAACTGAAAAAAAATACAAAGAAACTAGCCGGGCGAGGTGCGCGGGGGCGCCTGTATCCCAGCTACTCGGGAGGCTGAGGTCAAGGTGAACTGGAGTAAACCCGGAAGCAGAGCTTGAAGTGAGACTGAGATCGTGGCCACTGCACTCAGCCTGGGGTGACAGAGCCAGACTCCGTCTCAAAAAAAAAAAAAAATATGCCTTAAAAGAAAACATCGCCGAGCACGGTGGCTCACGCCTGTAATCCCAGCACTTTGGGAGGCCGAGACAGGCGGATCACGAGGTCAGGAGATTGAGACCATCCTGGCTAACACGGTGAAACCCCGTCTGTACTAAAAATACAAAAGTTAACTGGGCGTGGTGGCAGGCGCCTGTAGTCCCAGCTACACGGGAGGCTGAGGCAGGAGAATGGCGTGAACCCAGGAGGCGGAGCTTGCAGTGAGTGGAGATCGTGCCACTACACTGCAGCCTGGGCGACAGAGAGAGACTCCGTCTCAAAAAAAAAAAAGAAAAAAGAAAAGAAAACATCTCCTTCTTGCTGTGTGTGGAGGAGGCAGAGCCAGGAGACTGGTAAGGCCATCCACACGGTCCAGGAGAGAATGCTGGAGGCCATGGTAGAGGGGTTGGGGCTGGGTGCACTTTGGAGATCGAGCAAAAAGACATGCTGGTAGATTGGATGAGAGAAATGAAGGAAAGAGAGGCATCTTCCTCCTCCTGACCTCTCTTATTTGCAAATATACATTGAAGGGCTGGGTGCAGTGGCTCACGCCTGTAATCCCAACATTTTGGGAGGCTGAGTTGGGTGGATTGCCTGAGCTCTGCAGTTGGAGACCAGCCTGGACAACATGGTGAAACCCCATCTCTACTAAAATAAAAAATAAAAAAGTTAGCGAGTCGTGGTGGTGCACACTTTTAGTCCCAGCTACTCAGGAGGCGGAGGCACAAGAATCACCTGAACCCGGGAGGTGGAGGTTGCAGTGAGCCGAGACAGCACCACTGCGCTCCACCCTGGGTGACAGAGTGAGATCCATCTCCAAAAAAAAAAAAAATGCATGGAGGCCTCCATGTGCCAAGTTGACCCACTGGATTCACCAGGACCAGGACAGATACATCTCTGCCTGCAGCCTGGAGAAGCAGGACGCTCTGATGGGAAATTCCACTGTGGTGGCCAGTCTTTGTTAAGTTCTTAGGGCATCTGAGGTCTTACCCTTGGCACTATAGGGGCCCAAATAAGATGCCCATCCCTGTCATCAGGAGTTCAAGCCTCACACCAGTCTTACTTTGGCTACTGGTCATCCAGAACATGCTGTTAAGTTCATGTCCCATCCCCGCAACCCCACCCACAGCCCCTTAGCAGTACCTGAGTCCCTAGCAGTGTTTCCCAAATGAATGATTTACAAACAGGCTCTCCAAAAGGAAGAAGGTTCTTCTGTTCTTCTGGCCAGACAGTGCTGATTCTATTTATTTTGATTATACCGTTCCTTAAAACATAAAACTAGGTGCAAACTCTTCAGGACCGTATACTGCCATAAAACCAGATTAAATACAAGTACCACCACAAATTTAGATAAACAACATCCATTGAATGTGCTGGATGACATCATTTTGCAGAATCGAAATCACACCCTTTGAATGATGAGTGTTTTGCAGGCTGTGCCAGCGTGCTGTTTGCTGCCTGGCCTTTGTTTTTCCCTTGGCACTCCTGCACTGCTGTGTATGCTGATTCAATTTGCCCAGTTCTTTTCCAGTTTGGGTGAAGGGGAACCATTAAGGGGGTGAGCACAGCAGTTCTCCATTTGGCCTTCTTTGCCGGGATCCTATCCATCCCTCTATGCTTTAAGGAACTTCATAGTCCTCCAGCATCCCTGCTTTTGGAGACTCCACTTCTCCCCTTACCAAACATACTAAAACACACCCACATTCCACATCTAATATATTTTGCCATGAAAATATTCCTTTTTATGCTTTCGCAATTGAAATGATTTCAATTCAATTTTATACTTTCACAGTCGAAATGATTTCACATGCAGGGTGTGCGTGTGTGTGTGTGCATCCATGTGTTATTTTGGTGGTTGCTTTTGTTGCTTTAGAGTCATTACAATTCTTTTTTCAAGATTGGAACATCTTTCAGGCCCTTGGAATTCTCCCAGGCCCAAGCACTGAGCTCATGGGGCTGGAGAATAAACCGGCCAAGCTGAGACCTGCTCCTTTCTTTCCTCATCTGCCCAAGACAATCAAAGTGGGGCAGCTGGCACCAACCTGACCCCAGGCACAAACCAATCCAGACCCTGAAATTACATTGGTGGCTCCGGATTATGGCTGGATCATTCAGACAAGTCAGGATAGGCCTGTACTCACTGTTTAGAGATGATCACTAAAACGAAGGCCTCAAATTACGAAAATCTTGGGGGAGCCAGAGTACCGGGAGTATGCTTGAGGCTCCCCAGTGGCCATGAACTCCAGTTTGAGGCCCCATGGCCTTCAAGGTCAAGTTGCAGCTCCTTGGCCTGGCACTCAAGGCCTGCCATTGTGCCACCAGTTCCCCTTCCCAGCAGTTTTTCTTCCCATCCTTCCCCTGTCTGACATCCAATGTTCTGGCAGCTACTCCACAGCCAGGCCTTGACCTCTGCTGCCATCTTTGCCTGCAAGACCCCCTCTACAGCTTTTCTATATGCCTTTTTGTTTTAGGTTTTAAATTGCACAGGTAATACATGTTCATTATAGGAAAATCAGAAAATATAGATATGCAAAAGTAAATAGAAAAAAAATAATCAGTCATCTCATCACATGGAAATGATCATGATTATTTGCTACATATTCTTTATTTTTATTTATTTATTTATTTTTTGAGACAGAATTTTGCTCTTGTCACCCAAGCTGGAGTGCAGCGGTATAATCTTAGCTCACTGCAATCTCTGCCTCCCAGGTTCAATCGATTCTCCTGTCTCAGCCTCTTGAGTACCTGGGATTACAGGTGCACACCACCATGCCCAGCTAATTTTTGTATTTTTACTAGAGATGGGGTTTCACCATGTTGGCCAGGCTGATCTCGAACTCCTGACCTCAGGTGATCCGCTCGCCTCGCCCTCCCAAAGTGCTGGGATTACAGGTGTGAGCCACCGCACCTGGCCTTGCTATACACTCTTTAAATTATAGTTTTTCCATACATTCATTTATATTAACAAGATATAATGAAAGCTGTTTTTCAGGTGAAGTATTGTAAGCAAACAAAATCCAGAGACTTCTATAACATATACTGATACTCATAACCAAGTTTTGACAAATCCTAACATTTTAGCATATTTGCTTTGGCTCTTTTTTTTTTTTTTTTTAAAAAACTATCAGATACAGTTGAAGCTCCTGGGTGCCCCTTTGCAATCCTTCTGCTGTACTCCTCCCCAGAGTAAATCTCTCAAAAATTTGGGGTTTATCATTCTTATTCATGCACTTGATATGGTTACGCTTCAAATACATGGCATTATTCCGCACATATCCTTTTGCTAGTTGGTGTTTGGGTTTGACATTATGTTGTAGAGGTGTGTTCACATTGATTTGTGTTCATTCATTCATCCTAGTTCGTTCCTTTTGCTTTTGCAAACTGTGCTACACAACATTCTGGTAGAAGTCTTTATTTGTGTGTGTGAGACAGGGTCTTCCTCTGTCACCCAGGCTGGAGTGCAGTGGTACGAATATGGCTCCACTGCAGCTTCAACCTCTGGTCCTCCTGTCTCAGCCTCCTGAGTAGCTGGGACTATAAGTGCTCACCATCACATCTGACTAATTTACTTTTGGTAGAGATGGGGGTCTCACTGTGTTGCCCAGGCTGCTCTCAAACTCAGCCACTGCACCTGATTACAAGTCTTCATATGTATTAAACACAAGAACACAAATTTTTCTGAGATAAAGACCTAAGATAGAATTGCTAAGTTGTAGGGCACATGCAATATAAAAATTATCCTTTTGTTTAATTCAACCACAAATCATGAGCATTTTTCCATTTCTTTTCTTTTGTTTTGAGACTGAGTCCCACTCTGTTTCTGGGCTGGAGTGCAGTGGTGCGATCTCGGCTCACTGCAACCTCCACCTCTCGGACTCAAGCGATTCTCCTGCCTCGGCCTCCCAAGTAGCTGGGATTACGGGCACCCACTGCAATGCTCAGCTATTTTTTTTTTTTTCTATTTTTAGTAGAGCCGGGGTTGCCCCATGTTGGCCAGGCTGGTCTCGAACTCCTGACCTCTGGTGATTCACCCACCTTGGCCTCCCAAAGTGCTAGGATTACAGGTGTGTGCCACCTAGCCCAGCACATTTTTCCACTTAAATAAATATTCGACATCAATATATTTTAATGGCTTGTAGAGATTGCCAAAATCTCCTCAACGTTATGATAGACATAATGAGTTTCTATTTTTTTCTACCATAATCTACTCTGCGAGGGAAAATTTTTGTAGTTACACTTTTATGCATACTTTTAATTATTTCCATAATTAAAGGAATTCGTAAGTAGAACTTCTGGGTGAAAAGAGATATGTTTTTAAGACCAACTGTCCTGAGAATTCTTGAACCAACTCTTCCTTCCACCTGTAGGGTAGGAGGGCCTGTTTCCCCCAAATGTGGCCCACTTACCTCCTGACAAGCATTTGCCTTTGGAAATCTTGCCTGTCCTTACACTCTCCCCTCTCCTGTGCCTTCTCCTGTTCTCAGCAGATTCTGAGCTGTGGACTCCTGCAGGCTTTACTAACTCTTCATTTTATTTTATTTTATTTTTTGAGACAGAGTCTTGCTGTGTTGCCCAGGCTGGAGTGCAGTGGTACAAACATGGCTCACTGCAGCCTCAGCCTTCTGGGCTCAAGCAATCCTCTCACCTCAGCCTCCTAGGTAGCTGGAACTGCAGGCGTGCACCACTGCCCCGGCTAATTTTTTATAGAGACAGGATCCCACTATGTTGCCGGGCTGGTCTCAGACTCCTGACCTTGGGTGCTCCGTCTGCCTTGGCCTCCCAAAGTCCTGGGATTACAGGAATGAGCCACCGCGCCTGGTTCCATTTATGTGAAATTTCTAGAAAAGGAAAAAGCTAGAGAGACAGAAAGCAGATCAGCGTTTGCCTGGGGATGAAGACAAAAGCAGGGATTAACTGCAAGTGGCTAGGGTGGGATCTTTAGGGGGTGATGCAAGTGTTCTAAAACTGGCTTGTGGTGATGGTGGCACAACTCTGAATTTACTAAAAATCATTGAACTATACACTTAAAATGGATGAATGGTATGGCATGTAGGTTATACCTCAATAAAGAGACACAATGAGTCGGGTACAGTGGCTCATGCCTATAATCCCAGCACTTTGGGAGGCCAAGGAGGGAGGATCACTTGAGGCTGGGAGACAGAGACAAGTCTGAACGGCACAGTGAGCCCTCATCTCTACTAAAAATTAAAAAATTAGCCAGGTGTGCGTTCAGTGGCTCACGCCTGTAATCCCAGCACTTTTGGAGGCCAAGGCAGGTGGATCACTTGAGCCTAGGAGTTCGAGACCAGATTAGGCAATATAATGAGACTCCATCTCTACAAAAAATAGAAAGAAAAAAAATTAGCTGGGCATGGTGGCACGTGCCTGTAGTCCCAACTGTGTGAAAAGCTAAAGTGGGAGGATCACTTGAGCCTGGGAGGTTGAGGTTGCAGTGAGGTCGACCTGGGAGCTCGAGGCTGAGTTATAATTATGCCACTGCATTCCATCCTAGACGACAGAGCAAGACCTTGTCTAAAAAAAAAAGAAAAGGAAAAAAATAGTCAGGCATGGTGATGCCAGTTACTCAGGAGGCTGAGGTAGGAGGATCGCTTGAGCCCAGAAGTTTGAGGCTGCGGTGAGCTGTGATTGCACCACTGCACTCTAGCCTAGGTGACAGAGCGAGACCTTGTCTCTCAGAGAGAGAGAGACATGACAACATGACAAAAGGACAGTACCTACATTTGATTTGTAATCTGATTGGAGAGCCAGACAATAGATAAGTCACCAAGAAACCATGTTTAGAATTAGAAATTCTGGTAAGTGGCTGGGTGTAGTGGCTCACGCCTGTAATCCCAGCACTTTGGGAGGCCAAGGTGGGTGAATCACCTGAAGTCAGGTGTTTGAGAGCAGCCTGGCCAACATAGTGAAACCCCGTCTCTACTAAAAATAAAAAATAAAAAATGAGCCGGGTGTGTTGGCACGTGCCTGTAATCCCAGCTACTTGGGAGGCTGAGGCAGGAGAATCACTTGAACCCAGGAGGTGGAGGTTGCAGTGAGCTGAGATCGTACCATTGCACTCCAGCCTGGGTGACAAGAGCAAGACTCTGTCTCAAAAAAAAAAAAAAAAAAAAAAAAAAGAAAAGAAAGAAAAAAGAAATTCTGATAAGTACAATGAAGGAAATGAGGTGGGTGCAGTGAGGGACAAGAAAAGGAGAGTTCCCTTAGAGACGGTCGACAAGAAAGAGGGGGTCCCTCTCCAGAAAAGTGGAGAGTGACATTTGGACTGAGACCTAAAAAGAAGAAAGATGGGGGAGTCAGTCCCGGTGAGGGGCAGCCTGGTCTGACTCTGTGGGGGTTAAGAGCTCGGTGTTCTGGAGCTCATGGGAACCCCATGAGCCATGCTTTTACACACATGTTGTAGACTGTCAAAGCGGTGTAGGGGCTTGCCCGAGACCACCGGGCACAGGAGCAATGGGGTGGGTGTTTGGAAAAAGTTCTGCTTGTGCCTTGAGTTGGCATCAGCCTTCCTGTCAGTGTGTTCTTGCAGCCAATGCCAACACCCCAATCACACACAGGCTGGCTGGCTTGTCCACACTGGCCTGTCACTGCCCAGGGCTTGGGGCAGCATGGGTGGTGGAGGTGTCTGGGCACGTGCTAGGCTAGGAGGCAACAGAGGTGTGAGAGGTGTGGGAAGTGTGGGTGACTTCATGCTGCCCCAACACCTGCTACGAAAACAGTGTGAGTCACGGGCAGGGATGGCTTTGGGATCCCCGAGACGGGTCCCACCCAGGCCTCAGGTCTGCCAGTACAGGCACAGGCTCCAAGTGAACCTGCCCACCCACACCTCCTTTCCTTGTCTAAGACCCTCCTCAGTATCCTGCAGTTCCAGAGCGCAGACCAGGATTGAAACCTCCACAATGTCTCTTCGCTACAAGACCTCAGACTTCACCAGCCTTGCTCTCCTGTGCAGAATGAGGATGTTGATGTCTACGAAAGAATAGATATGGGATCAGAACCCATGCCCACTTGGCTCCACAGCCCTGGTCTTTCCATCATGCCAGGTCGAGGGGCTTCCTGCAATGGGCCTCACTGAGGGGCGAGTTTAATGTCCTCAGCTCTCTCCAGCATCCAGATCACATGAGAGTTTCATGAACTTTGGGACCTGCCTTCAGCTATTTTGGCTTAATTGACCTGAGGTGGGATCCAGGAATCAGTCTCTTTTAAGAGCTCCCCAGGTGATGCAAATGGACCCCTAGGGCTGACAATTGCTGATCCAACCCCTTCATTTTACAAAGGAGGAGACTGCTGAGGTGTGGTGGCTCACACCTGTAATCCCAGCACTTTGGGAGGCCAAGGTGGCTGGACAGCTTAAGCCTAGGAGTTGGATAACAGCCTGGGCAACGTGGCAAAAACCCATCTCAACAACAACAACAACAACAACAACAACAAAATACAAAAAAATTAGCCAGGTGTGGTGGTGTGCACCTGTAGTCCTAGCTACTTGGGAGGCTGAGGTGGGAGGATCACTTGAGCTCAAGAGGTTGAGGCTGCAGTGAGCCATAATCTCATACTCCAGCCTGGGCGACACAGTGCAACTCTGTCTTAAAAAAAAAAAAAAAAAGGAGAAGTCTGAGGCCCAGGGACCCTGAGTGACTTTTCCCAGGCCCCGCCCCCCTCCATAGGCAGCTGCAGCTGGAGTCCTCAGGTTCTCCCCTCCACATGAAAGAACCACAGTGATGACATACAAAGCCACGGTGGAGAGCAGGAACTTTAAAATCAGACAGAGTTGGGTTCACATCTTTCATTGACACTTACAGGCTGTGTGACCAGGAGCAAATCACTTCACCCCTCTGACCCTCAGGATCTTCATCTGTTAAAATACTGGTCATGTGAGTGCCACATGAGATAGTGTATGCAGAGAAGAGGTGCTTATTAATCAGGCCTCATTTCCTACAAGAGCCTTTCTGTAGGGTTTGATAATTTATGGAGCATCAGCTATGTGCTGGTCCCTGTTTCTGTAGCTGGAGTTGCAGAATTGGGCCTAGGTAGGGGAAACAGAGTAAACAGACTGAACAAGACAGTGGGAGATGCTACATTAGCAGTAATGCAGGGGGCTGTAGGGGCACAGACAGGGAAGGCTTCTTAGAGGAGGTGATGGTCTTACATTCAGATAGTTGTTTAGTGTTAAAGCAAACATTATAAAACATTAATCTAAAAAGACAGATTGAGGCTGGGGGTGGTGGTTCACACCTATAATTCTAGCACTTAGGGAGGCTGAGGTGGGTGGATAACCTGAGGTCAGGAGTTCAAGACCAGCCTGGCCAACATGGCGAAACCCCATCTCTACTAAAAATACAAAAATTAGCATGATGGTGCTTAGCTAATTATGACTGTAATCCCAGTTACTGAGGAGGCTGAGGCAGGAGAATTGCTTGAACCCAGGAGGCAGAGGTTACAGTGGGCTGAGATCACACTACTGCACTCTGTCCTGAGCCACGGAGTGTGACTCCATCTCAAATACATAAACAAATAAAAAGAGATGGAAAGCCATTAGAAAAACATAGAGATAAATCTATCTGGTGCCTGGACTGAGTTTTTTACCGAGGTTGAATATATAACCTATCTAAGGGCTTCCTAGCAGCCAAGGCAAAAAGGGAAATATACTTTGTTATAGTAGTTTGGCTCCGGGGGAACTTGTTTCTTTGAAATAACATACTTTTACTCCCTCAACTTGGAAGGGCTGTACATAAAAGAACTGATATTGTAGTGAAGGCATTTGAGGAAATGTTTTTCCACTCTGCCTGCATTCCTGTCCCCTCTGGCAGTCCCCCTGTGCTCATCCCAGCGAAGTCTCAGGAATTCCTTCCCCTTCACTGCTCCACCCTGGCCTGCTTTCTCAGCTACGTTCCCCTGCCTCTGTGCTCTCTGCAAAGCCAAGTCTCCCATCAGTGGAGGTGTTCACACTCGGGCCAGGTGACACCTGTGGAAGAAACTGCAGTAGAGCGTCATAAACTAAAGCAGGGACTGGATCAGATAACTTTGGACATCTCGTCCAGGTCCAGCCTTCAGGGTCTGTGAATCTGTACCAGGGTAACTGAAATGCAACCCTACTCCTCACCGTAGTAATTCCAACTTCTGTATGATTCTTCAGAAAACAAAACAAAACAAAAAAACAGCTGAGTTAAAATCCCACAACTTAACAGCTGCCTTCTCTAGATTAGTGTCCATGTCCCACTTGGCTTCAGCTTCTTTTTTTTTTTTTTTTTTTTGAGACGGAGTCTACTCTGTCACCCAGGCTGGAGTGCAATGGCGCAATCTTGGCTCACTGCAAGCTCTGCCTCCTGGGTTCACGTCATTCTCCTGCCTCAGCTTCCCAAGTAGCTGGGACTACAGGTGCCCACCACCACGCCCGGCTAAGTTTTTGTATTTTTAGTACAGACAGGGTTTCACCGTGTTAGCCAGGATGGTTTCGATCTCCTGACGTTGTGATCCGCCCGCCTCAGCCTCCCAAAGTGCTGGGATTACAGGTGTGAGCCACTGCGCCTGGCTGGCTTCAGCTTCTTAACACAGATAACGGCAAGGAGTTGTGGGATGGCTTCGTGACGGTACACACCTAACTATTATTTATGTATATATCCTTACTCTATCATGAATAGAAAGGCATTTGCAGCAACTCACAAAAAAACAAATAAAACAGAGCCAGACGCAGTGGTGGTGCATGCCTGGAGCCCCAGCTACCCAGGAGGCTGAGGCGGAGGATCCCTTGAGCCCCAGAGTTTAAGATCAGCCTGGGCAACATAGTGAGACCCCCATTACTAAAAAAAAAAAAAAAAAAAAAATCTTCTGGCTGGGTGTGGTGGCTCACACCTGTAATCCCATCACTTCGGGAGGCTGAGCCGGCCAGATCACTTGAGGTCTGGAGTTCGAGACCAGCCTGGCCAACATCGTGAAACCCTGTCTCTACTAAAAGTACAAAAAAATTAGCTAGGCGTGGTGGCACACACCTATAATCACAGCTACTTGGGAGGCTGAGGCAGGAGAATTGCTTGAACCTGGGAGGTAGAGGTTGCAGTGAGCCAAGATCACATCACTGTACTCCAGCCTGGGTGATGGAGTGAGACTCTCTGTCTCAATCAATAAGAATCTTCCTTAAGGTTCTTACAGCAAAATTAATGAGTTAATCAATTTAAACAAAACAACTGCGTTTACCAGAAAGTTAAGAAAATAGACAAATTGTCTCATCCCAGCTCTCCCACTTGGAGGCTGTGTGATCTTGGGCAAGTTGCTTCATCTCTCTAAGCCTCAGTTTCCTTGTCTGTAACAAATGGGATAATAGTAGTACCCACCCCCATTGGGCTATTGTAGAATTAAATAAATGAATACAGAGGAGTACTTAGCACACTGACTGGCATACATTACCTAGACAAGATATTTTAGCAGTTTTTATTTTTATGATGATAAGGTAATTGAGCTTTCTGTTTATAAAAAAGTAATCTGGGTAAAGCTAATCCACCCAAAGCCAGTCTCAGCCCCCTGTTGAATTAGAAACACTGTTTTCTCCTCTGAAAAAAACAAACAAACAAAAAACAACTGCAAAGCAATTTAAATATTTATCCAATTCTTTTGAGAATGTTAAAGTAGTTATCATCCACAATCTCAATAAAACTGCCTCCAATTTCCTCCCTGCTGCTTTCTCTCTCTCTCTCACTGTCTGACCCCTCACTCTTTTTCAGTATCTCACAGCACAGCAGCCCCAAATCTGCATCTGGATCCCCAAACACTCCCTCAAAACTTCAGCCTCTCCCCATTTTTCCCATCCCACAACCTCTGCCCTTTCTCTTGTAGCTTCTTTCTCCCCCACCTCCACCCATTACCCAGATCCGTAGGATAAAGCCCGGGCTGCAGCTGCCTAACACACCAAGTTTCCTTCCTTAGAGAAGACAGGGAGGAAGGAGGCTCTGAAAACGTTAATAACGTTTTCCCTTTCCCAAAATGGGCATACATTTGTCAATTCAGCTAAACGCAGAATCACATCAAGGCGTTTCTAATGGTTAATATCTGAGGAGTGAGATTATAGGGACTGTTTCTTCCCATTGTATTTATTTCTGCATTATCTATTTTACTTTTTTCTATTTTTTCTTTTTCTTTTTGAGACAGGGTGTCGTGCAGAAGTCTTGAATTCCTGGGCTCAAGTGATCCTCCCATATCAGCCTCCCCAGTAGCTGGGATACAGGCTTGTGCCACCATGCCCGACTAATTTTTTTTTTTCTTTTTTTTTGAGACAGAATCTTGCGGCCGGGCGCGGTGGCTCAAGCCTGTAATCCCAGCACTTTGGGAGCCGAGACGGGCGGATCACAAGGTCAGGAGATCGAGACCATCCTGGCTAACCTGGTGAAACCCCATCTCTACTAAAAAATACACACACACACAAAAACTAGCCGGGTGAGGTGGCAGGCGCCTGTAGTCCCAGCTACTCGGGAGGCTGAGGCAGGAGAATGGCGTAAAACCCGGGAGGCGGAGCTTGCAGTGAGCAGAGATCCGGCCACTGCACTCCAGCCTGGGCGACAGAGCGAGACTCCGTCTCAAAAAAAAAAAAAAAAAAGACAGAATTTTGCTCTGTCGCCAGGCTAGAGTGCAGTGGTGCAATCTCAGCTCACTGCAACCTCCACTTACGGGATTCAAGTGATTTCCCTGCCTCAGTCTCCGGACTAGCTGGGACTACAGGTGCATGCCACCACACCCAGCTAATTTTTTGTATTTTGGTAGAGACGGGGTTTCACCATGTTGGCCAGGATAGTCTTGATCTCCTGATCTTGTGATCCACCCGCCTCGGCCTTCCAAAGTGCTGGGATTACAGGTATGAGCCACCAAACCCAGCCCCGACTAATTTTTAAAAAATATATTTAGTAGAGGCCAGTTGCGGTAGCTCATGCCTGTAATCCCAGCTCTTTGGGAGGCTGAGGCGGGTGGCTCACTTGAGGTCAAGAGTTCGAGACCAGCCTGACCAACATGGTGAAACCCTGTCTCTACTAAAAATACAAAAATTAGCTGGGCATGGTGGCGGGCACCCGTAATCCTAGCTACTTGGGAGGCTGAGGCATGAGAATTGCTTGAATCTAGGAGGCGGAGGTTGCAGTGAGCTGAGATCACACCATTGCACTCCAGCCTGGGCAACAAGGCAAAACTCCATCTGAAAACAAAAACAAACAAAAAATATATATGTGTATGTATATATATATTTATATTTAGTAGAGACAAGGTCTCACTACGTTGCCCAGGCTGGTGGACGCCTGGCCTCAAGCAATTCTCCTGCTTTGGCCTCCCAAAGTGTTGGGATTACAGGCCTGAGCCATGGTGCCTGGACCGTATTGTCTGTTTTAGAGTGACCATGTATTACATTCGAAATTTGAAAAAATAGAGTTTCTTTCTTTTTTTTTTTTTCAAAATTAATTAAGGAAATCAGGGCAGAGAGAAGAAAAAGGTAAAAGCGGCGATAAAGTTAAGTATCCTAAGTATATTCCATTACTCTTTTTTTTTTTTTT
>NW_016808328.1:4008665-4025756 GCF_001698545.2 Rhinopithecus bieti
TTTTTTTTGAGGCGGAGTCTCGCTCTGTCGCCCCGACTGGAGTGCAGTGGCTGGATCTCAGCTCACTGCAAGCTCCGCCTCCCGGGTTTACGCCATTCTCCTGCCTCAGCCTCCCGAGTAGCTGGGACTACAGGCGCCCGCCACCTCGCCCGGCTAGTTTTGTATTTTAGTAGAGACGGGGTTTCACCGTGTTAGTCAGGATGGTCTCGATCTCCTGACCTCGTGATCCGCCCGTCTCGGCCTCCCAAAGTGCTGGGATTACAGGCTTGAGCCACCGCGCCCGGCCTCCATTACTCTTGTATTTAAATCATGTGAAGTTCGCAGTATGGCGCCTGGCACAGACTCGATAAATAGCAGTGATTGCTGGATTTCGTGGGTCTCTGTCCTTCACAGAAACTCAACTGCCCAGTTGAATTAGAGTAATTGGTGGCCCAGGGAGACACGAGAAGGGGGGTCAGGGGGGATAGCCTGATCTCCAGTCTTTCACCAGGGGCCCAGGGCAGGGGGAGGGGTCCTGGCTACCTCACTGGAGGGTTAGATGAGTCAGGAAGAGCCTCATTGAGCCTGACCAGCTCTGCCTGCCTGCACCCTGCCTCTGAGCACGGAGTCCCCTCCCCTGCCAGCCTCTTCAGAGCTGCTTCTGCTGTTTTCATGACTGTATCCTCTTAGACAGGCTGGTTACTGTTCCTTGGAGAGTCTGGTGATTTCCCCGGGTGCCCTAGACAGTATTTCAGCTCAGTTATGGAAGACAAAACAACATTAAAAATTCAAAAGCTCTTACAGTGAGTCTCATTCTGTCTGCGTGCCTGTGGGTCGCTCAGTGTGTCCAGCCTCTCTCTGACCTGGCACGTGGCATTACTCTAAAAGCAAAAAGTCAGCCAAACAAAAGGGATTCTCTAGACACCTACTGTGTATTAGTCATTACCAAACACCTATTCTGTACAAGATGATGACAGAGGCAAAGCGGAGGAAGAATAATGCCAGTGATAGCCGTGGCCATATATTGAACGTCTGTGACTCATGTCTCTCCACACATTCTGGGAGATTCCTTTTGGATCCTGGTGAGTCCTGAGGCTGCATGGCTGGAAACCGACACCTAAACTACAATGCCAGGTATCTCCAGGGTCTCACTTCCTGGATAGTAATAACCGTTGGCCACGGTGATTGGCAGAAGAATTGACACTCGTCTCAGTGACAGTTGACGAGACTCAGTTTTCCTACAGTTATTAGAACTGTAGGAAAAAGCGAGTCCCTGTTTCTGTTGGGAGTTGGTAAGAGAGTAGGATGTGAGCCACTGCTGCGGGCAGCCATCTTGTCATCATGAGGCCAACAGATGAGGCCAGCAGGGAGGGAAGCGGTCTGCAGAGATAGAGTAAATGAGACTGAATCCTAATGACATCATCTGAGCTCCTCTTGGAGCCATGCCTAAGGCTAGCTCTACCCCTGTACTTTGTAGTTACACAGGCAAAGAAGCTCCTTCTCTTTGGCTCTGGCCAGTTCAGGTTGGTTTTCTGCATTTGAGCCCTGGTGATCTGATGGGGCAGACCCTGTGCCCAAAGGCTTGAGTATTTGGAAGAGGCAACTCCCCACATCTCATTCAGTCTCCAGCAGTCTAACAAGCGACACCTTCTCCTGTCATACAACCACCTGTGTCGGTCAGAGGGCATGGTGAGCCCACGAATGTGCATAGAAGCAGTTGCATGCCAGCAAAGGAGCAAGGCCCCTCAAACTGCTGTATCTCCTCGGGCAAATCACTTTCCCTCTCTGAACACTGATTTTCTCACCTGCAATGTGGAGGTGATGTGGGAATCATAGCATCTACCATATAGAATTATCAGAATCACTCAGATAATGCTGCAAAGCACCTGCCACAGTGTCTGGCGCATAATAATAAATGCTTGGCATGTGTCATGGCTGGCCGTTCCCAGAAAGCTGTTTGGATGAGGTGATCTCTGAGGATCCCAGAGGAGTTGGGGGTAAGGGTCAGAGTTGGCAGCAAACCTCACTTGCTTCCCTTTGAGCAGCATAAGACCAGGGGCTGCGTTTTCTGGAGCAGCCTGGTAGAATGGAAGAGTCAGCCATCACCTTGGGAGGCCTTGGTTCTAGTCCTGATTCTGCTGTCAAGCCAGGTGAGTGGCTTTGGAGTGGGTTTGGGCATGTTGCCCCTCAATCCCTGCCCGCGCCGCCCCATTCCTTAATGTGCCCCTTTCGGAAACAAGAAAGCCACCACCTTTCTCCTCTGCTTTTTTCATAGAGCCAGGACCACACCTTACTTAATCTAGTGTCCCCAGTACTCTGCCCTGGGCTGATACAGCATTCCAGAATGTCCATTTCATGAGTGATTAAAATGTGGTTATAATACCTATACCTGACCTTCTGTTTTTTTTTTTTTTTTTTTTTTTTTTTTTTTTTTTTTTTTTTTTTTTAGACAGAGTCTCACTCTGTTGCCCAGGCTGGAGTGCAGTGGCTCGATCTCAGCTCACTGCAACCTCTGCCTCCCGGGTTCAAGTGATTCTCCTGCCTCAGCCTCTGGAGTAGCTGGGATTATAGGCACCTGTCACCCCACCCAGCTAATTTTTGTATTTTTAGTAGAGATGGAGTTTTGCCATGTTGGCCAGGCTGGTCTCGAACTCCTGATCTCAAGTGATCCACCACTGAGCCTGGCCTTTTTGTTGAAATGGAGTCTCACTCTGTCGCCCAGGCTGGAGGGCAGCAGCGTGATCTCAGTTCACTGCAACCTCCGCCTCCTCAGTCCAAGTGATTCTTCTGCCTCAGCCTCCCGAGTAGCTGGGATTACAGGCGCCCGCCACCATGCCCGGTTAATTTATTTGTATTTTTAGTAGAGATGAGTTTTGCCATCTTGGCCACACTGGTCTTGAACTTCTGACTTCAGGTGATCTGCCTGCCTTGTCCTCTCAAAGTGCTGGGATTACAGGCATGAGCCACTGCACCTGGCCCTTTTTTCTTTTGGAAACTTCTTGTTGGAGAATAACAGAGACAGAAAAGCACATAGATCCTAAGGAGACTGCTCAATTTTTCACAACTGAACTACCCCCCTCCTCCGTACCTAACCCTTACTAGTACCCAGAAGCTTCCCTGGTGCCCCTTTCCAGTCATTCCCTCCCCAAAGATAACACAAACCTAACTTCTGACAGCACAGGTTTAATTTTGCTTACTTTTAAACTTTATGTAAATGGAGCAATGCTTAAAGGCTTTCTAGCAGTTTGTAAGTTACAAAAGGCCCACAAGGTACATTAACTCCTTAAATCTTCACATCAGTACAGTGAGGTGGGCAAGAACTAAGAACCCCATTTTACAGAGGCAAAAACGGGAGTTCAGAGAGAAGAGCATCCCCCATAATCACATTGCTGGCAAGTGGAGTGCCAGGATAGCTGGGTTTCATTTGTGTGTGTCCCTGGATCTTCAATGTCTCTGCAGGCATCAGGCTGTGATTCTCAGGAAGACACCCAAGGAATGGTCAGGAATCGGACACCAGGTCAGGGAAGCTGATGGTTTAAGTTCCCCATGATGGAGGAGGCTCTGGACCTTCAGGTCTGGTCACCTTTCGGACATGGCCAGACCCTCCCCTCTTCACCATGCTCCCAACTGCTGCACTCAAGGAGCTTTTCGACCTCCCTGAGTCCTCCACACTGAAGAATTCGGAATGCTGCTGGAAGGAGGGAGCAACATAGAAAGTTATTTCCCCCTCCCCTCCCACTGCCCTCCAGGTTCCCACACAAGCTGCCCAGGAGCAGATGGTCTGCTTTGGAACTGACTCTGTGTGCCTAGACACATCCAGGGCCACTCTGGGTCAGCACCTGGGCAGGGGTTGCACTAAGCTGCTCCTCCTCTTCCCTGCTGGCAATAGGTTATCTGTTTCCAAATTCACCCCCCTTACCCACCACTACAGCCTCCTCACCCCGCTGGCTGATAGACAGGATTCCCTGGGTCTTTCCCTCTGACCTCATGAACATTCTGCCCTAACGAACTCTTAGACATCCTTCAAAGCCCAAATCCCAATGCCGCCAGGGGGTCTTTGTCCCGAATATGCACTCATTATGCATTATACCCAGTAGTTTCTTTCTCAGCCCAACTCAAATATAGATGATCACAAAAGTTATACAACGGTCACACACAAAGACCTCAGTGTCACCACACACGCAATGTTTTTATCTCGATGTCTCTTGCAAACTGGGTTCCACACAAAGTTGTACGAAATCACAGCCACGTCCCTCTTTTGTGTGGGCACACACGACACACACAAACTACACCACAAAACCCCAGGATTTTTTCTCAGCTTGTTTACAACAGGGACACCACGTTTCTTTCTACCACATTAACATGCATGCACAACAGGACCCAAACATGCAGACCACATAACACACACACACACACACACAGAGGCAGGCTGTCTTCTGTTCCTTCCTCCTTCCCTTGCCCTCACAAAACCTACACATGGAGACACTATCTCTCCTGGACCTGCAAATTCACATGCCTGGAGAGCCACGGCTCCTTCTCTCTGCTTTCCCACCATTCCCTCCCTCACCCCTCTATCACGGGGACACACAAACACACACAGCAACAAACCCCAAATATAGCAGACACACACACACAGCAATGAACCCCAAATATAGCAGACACACACACACAGCAACAATCCTCAAATATAGCAGACACACACACACAGCAACAATCCTCAAATATAGCAGACACACACACACACACAGCAATGAACCCCAAATATAGCGGACACACACACACAGCAATGAACCCCAAATATAGCAGACACACACAGCAATGAACCCCAAATATAGCGGACACACACACATAGAGCAACAAACCCCAAATATAGCGGACACAAGCAGGAACGAACCCCAAATATAGCGACACACAGACACACAGCAACAATCCTCAAATATAGCGGACACACACACACAGCAATGAACCCCAAATAAAGCAGAAACACACACACACACACACACAGCAACAAATCCCAAATATAGTCAGGGCTTTCCTTCACATATAAACACACAGGCACGCAGAATCCACCCCTTCCCCACTTTGTCTCCTCTTCTCCCTCTTCCTCACTTACACACACAAACACACACACACGCACACACAGAGCAAGAAACCCCAAATATACCGGACACACACACACAGCAACAAATCTCAAATATAGCAGACACACACACAGCAACGAACCCCAAATATAGCACGCACGCGCACACACACACACACACACACACATAGCAACAAACACCAACGATAGCGGACACACACACACACACAGCAACAAATCCCAAATATAGTCAGGGCTTTCCTTAACACATAAACACACGGGCACGCGGAATCCACCCCTCCCCCCCGTTTCTGTCTCCTCTTCTCCTCCCTCTTACACACACACACACGCACACACACACACACACACGTAGCTGCAGCGCCCTGGGTCACACTCCAGTGCAGGAGCCAGGCAGGAGACAAAGGTCGCCGAGGCTCCCGGCGCCCCGCACCGGACACAATCGAGCCTCTTGCCGGTTCTTCCTGCTCCCAACGCCGGTCTCGGCAAGGTCCGGATCCCGCACCCCGAAGCCACAGCCTCCAGGGTCCCGGCGCAGCCCGGGCAGCCGGCTCCCAGCGCGCCAAGGGTTAAGGGCCCGCGCGGGCGCGGGTAGTGTGGCCTCCGGCTGTGATTCGCTGCGCCACCCAGGCCCCGGCCCCGCGCCCTGCCATTGTGGCCCGCGGCGGCCCGCCCTCCTGGGACTCGCGGGGCGCGCGAAGCCGCGAGCCTCGCCGCTGGAGCCGAGCGCGCCGCCGGGGGCCAGACCGCAGAGCTGTCGGCCACAGCGGGCTGGGAGGCCGGGAGTCCGGAGGCGGGAAGATCGGGGGCCAGGCACGGGGAGCGGCCGCGGCACCGCGGGGGGGAGGAGCACGCGAGCTATGGCACAGGCCGCGCCCAGAGGTCCGGCTCTGGTCCAACCCAGGCCTCCGACCGGTTCCGGGCAGGCGGCGCCGGCCGGGTGGCACCCGGGGCCGCCCTGACTCGCGGGGCGCCGGCTGCATCAGCAGCCCCCGCCCGGCCCTCGGAAGGCGTGCAGTCGGGGGGCGCCTGGGCAGAGCGCGGCTCTCCGGGCGGCGCTGCGCTCGGTCCCGTCGGGGGCGGCCGCGCCGAGCTTGGTTCTGGTCCCGGCCGGATGTGGGGGGCTCGGGGTCCCCGACTCGCTTTGGGGACGGTTGCTGCGTTCTGGTTTGGGTTGTCCTGAAGTCCCTGGACTCGGCTTGGCTTGGAGACCCAGGGCAGCCGGGCTGGGTCGGGCTCGCGGGTGGCGGCGATTCCGAAGTGCCTGGATGCAGCTGGACCTGAGCGTCCCGGGACACTGAGGTCGGTCTGGGGCTCGCCTTGGGGCACCGTGGGTGGCCACGCCCGGCGCATTCGGAGGGCTACGTTGCGGCCCTCTGGGACTGCTGATCCAGCTGTGGCCTAAGGGGTGTATGTGGTGGCGGGACAGCTAGGTCGGTGCTGTCAGAGACCAGGGGACACTCGGGGGCCCTGCACCCACGACCCGGTCTCCCCAGCATCTCCCGGTGGATGGGTCCTCAGAGGAGGGACTTGCTGAGGCCAAGTACTGACTGCGATAGGCAGGGTACCGGGGAGAAGGGGAACTGGGGAGGGGCGTTTCATGGGGCTCTCTGAAGTCCCAGAAGAGAAATTCATTTGATCCAGGCTGGGCTCCCTGGGGGGCTGTTGGGAGGGGCATTGTCCCTGGACCCCAAGAGCAAAGGCCCTTTGTCCACTTGTCCAGGGCAGGGTGCTGGCCTCTCCGTCACGGGGAGGGAGCCGTCTACTTCTCTTTGGCTTCTTTCCCCATAGACCAGCCACTCTGATTCCCTCTCCTAGTTCTGTTCTGTGTCCTGTGAAGTGGGTCCAGGTCACCATATAGGGCAGAGGAGGGCATGTGTCTGGGACGGTGGCTGCCAGTACCTGTGATCCAGCCACCTCCTCTTCTCTGTGATGATGCTGCCAAGCCCGAGGGCTCCTGGATGGGAGCAGGACGGGACCCCCTGTAAAGCTGAAGAGTCCCACAGTGGTTCCCAACCCCTGCTCTGCCCAGAGCTGGAGTCCCCTTACAATCCCCCCATCTCTCCCTTCCAAGGCCTCTCTCTTCTCACCCAGCTAGGGTCTTCCTCGCTTAGGCACCACCAGCTGCCTCACTAGAGTCAGAAGCAGTGGAATTATGGCTTAGTTCTATACCTGAAGGTGCTTAGAGACCACCTGGGACTCAACCTACCTCCTCCATTAGGAATCTCCGCTGTAATGCCCCGCCTAGACGGTTTCCGTGACAGGGAGTGCACTATCTGTGGAACAGCACTGGATTTAAAGTCTCAGTGTATGGGCACTAAAAGGCCATGAGACTTTGAGGTTGTATGATCCCCTCTGCCTTTAAGCCCACCCTGAGTTACTCATAAAGAAAATTTTTTCTTCCTTAAAAACCACCGAAAAAAGAAAGAGGTCCCCTCACTCTGCTTTGGTGACACTTTATAGGTCCTTACAACCCAAAAAGCCTGCCAGCCCATTGTGAAGAGCCCAGGCTTTGGCATCAAACCAATTTGTGTTTGAGCCCCATCCCCTCCCCTTCCCCACAGGGACTTTGGTCTAGTTGAGCATCACCCTTGAGTTTCAGTTTCCTCATCTGCAAGACGAGATGATAACGCTTATTTCCGAAGGGTGAGATAACCCAAGTGAGAGTGCTTTGCTTCAGTACTGCTTAGTTTTCCTTTCTTTTCCAACCTTGAACCCACACTGGGAAGTTCTACCTAACATCTAACCTATTTGCCTGGGGGATGTCTCTGGAATCTAAGAACAAAGGCCCGTCATCCATCTGTCCAGGGCTAGGTGCTGGCTTTTCCAGCACAGGGACAGAGGCCACCTATTTGCTGGTCTGGAAGAAGGATGAAAGTTTATCATGTTGTAGGGAGGAGACCGTGATACTTTTGTCTGTCATTCAGCCAGGATGTGTTGAACACTTACTCTAAGCCAAACCCCGTGTGAGGGAGGAAAGAATTGACTGAATAAAGTGTTAAGGGAGCTTCCACCAGGCCATAAATGTCTGCACTGGTCCTCAGGCTCTTTGGCACGCCCTTGGAGAGGTAGAAATATGCCAGGCAGGGGCTCTCTCCAGGCTGGAGAGATGAGAGAAAGCTTCATGGAGCAGGTGACATCTGAACTGGTAGGGATATCCCGGGAGGGGGACCTGTGTGACAGAGGAGCAGAGGTGTGAGTGCACAGGACAGGCTCCTGGAAAGCCCAGAATGGGGCTGGTCTGGTACCTGGCTATGGAAGGACCAGGAAAGAGAAGAGAAAGAGAAGAGAAAGAGGGCAAAAAGGTTGCTGAGGCCAGAGAGTACGAGGCTGAGGAAGTCCACGGTGGATTGGTAACTGGCTGTGCGTGCATGGGGTGGAGGCTGATGTCAGGCCTCCCTGGCTCCTGTCGTTTTAATTTCCTCTAACATTGGTTCCTGTGCTGTCATTCCTGAGGCGGGGGTGATTCGGGACTGATCAAGTGTTTATTCCCTGGATCTCCTGCTCTGCAGCTTTTAAACAAATCCAGCACTCCTTTCTTTGCAGTGTGGCCAAGTTGTCCCTGGCCCCTGGGTTCCTAATAGGGCGTGTTTGCAGGGTGTGTATGTGTGTCTCTGTGTGTATCTGTGTGTGTGTGTGTGTGTGTGTGTGTCTGTGTCTGTGTCTGTGTGATGTGTTTCCTGTTGTCCTGGCTGAATCTCCCCAATGGTCACCAGCTCCCCACCCACGTCTCTGACCCCTTGGCAGGGAGTCAGTGCTGTTCTTAAAGGCCTCTGTTCTCCAAGGCCTCAGGTGGACCCTCTCCCCTGCTTACTCCCAGTGCAGTCCATGGGCCGAGGGTTCTGAGGAGGCCTTTTATATCTCCTGCCTCCAGTTGTACTCAAACCACCCTGCAGCAGGCACAGAGAGGTGAAGGAGGTTGCCCAGGGTCACAGAGCAAGATAGTACCAGAGCAGGCACAAACCTCCTTGACTTTTGGAGGGTTAACCTGGCAAACAGTTTCGAGAAGGAAGCCAAACCCATCATCCCCTATCTGCAGTCGTGGCACCTTGAGAATGTTCCTTCACATTCCAAGCTGGGGCTGAGTTGAGGCTACCGCTGCGGGTTGGGAATGCTCTTTACTATACAGCAGTTGAGTTGAAAACAGGGCCCAGGGTTCAGGTTTGAATCCTGATGTACTTACCAGCTTTCTGTGTGACCTTGGGTCAGCCATTCCCCCACTCTGTGCCACCTTTCCTACAAAGTGGGGCAGATTTGCTCCACTTCTCAAGATATCGTGAGGATCCAATGGATGTGGAAACACTGTGGGAACTATTAAGAATGTGCGGGAGTCCGGGGGCGGTGGCTCACGCTTGTAATCCCAGCATTTTTCAGGGGCGAGGCGGGAGGATCACTTGAGGCTGGGAGTTCAAGATCAACCGGGGCAACATAGTGAGACCCTATCTTAAAAAAAAAAAAAGGTAGGGAGAAGTGTTACTGTTTGAAGCTAGGAGACGAACCACATGCCCCCACATCACTCTGGTGCCTCTCAGCCACTCCAGATGCGGCTCCCAGGGCACCGTGCGTACTTTACCCTGGGCAGCCTGTGCCCCTGCCGGTAACTGGGCTACTGAGGCCTCCTTGTATTGCTACACTCTTTTGGTAAACAAGGATGTTATAACCTTTTGTTAAAGAATAAATACATTGTTTTCCCTGCAGAGTTGGAGAGGCCAAGGGAAGAACAGGATTTGAGGCATGAGAGGGCTACAGGGTGGGCTTGGCAGAATGTTCTGGGCATTAGCCCAGAAAGCCAGCTTGGCCAAGTCCACACTTTCACGTCTACGGTGAGAGAGGAACCATGAGCAAATGTTTACAATTTTTTGTGCTTCTGCTCAATTTTTTTCTCTCCAATTGACTGGGTAAGCCCCCGGCCATAGTCAAAGGGCTTCATTCATTCCTTCATTCATTCACTCACCAAACAAGTGTGCTCGGCACAACGCAAAGCATGGGGGCTGTGGTCAGTGTGAGTGAGACTATAGGTCTTTCTCTCCCACAGTCTGATGGACAGGCAGGCAGACAGATGCAGAGCAGGAAATTACAAGCGCAATTACTGTTGCCAAGGAGACGCGGGGGGCTGTGGGAGTGGACCGGGAACCTGACCTGAGGATCAGAAAAGGCTCCCTGAGCACATAGCATTGAAGCCATAATGTAGAGTGAGTGGGACTGGGAAGAGTGTTGGGGGACGGGGGGTGGAGGGAGCAGAATGCGCCAGAGTACAGACCGCTGTGCCTTCAGGGATGGTTCATCTGGAGCGCAGAGGACCATGCTTAGGAGGTGGCCCCAGAGGGTACACTCAGGGATGGTAATATGAAGGACCTGGGGCTCAATCCTCAGGGCAGTGGGGAGCCACTCAGGAGTTTATTTTTTAAATTTTATTTATTTATTTATTTATTTATTTATTTATTTATTTATTGAGACACAGTCTTGCTGTGTCACCCAGGCTGGAGTGCAGTGGCGCGATCTCAGCTAACTGTAACCTCTGCCTCCCCGGTTCAAGTGATTCTCCTCAGTCTCCCAAGTAGCCGGGATTATAGGCGCGCCACCATGCCCGACTACCTTTGGTATTTTTTTAGTAGACACCGAGTTTCACCATGTTGCCCAGGCTGGTCTTGAACTCCTAACCTCAAGTGATCCAGCCGCCTCAGCCTCCTACAGTGCTGGGATTATAGGTGTGAGCTACCACACCTGGCCTGCTGAGGAGTTTAGAGTCAGGGGAGTGACATGGTCGGATTTGCATTCTGAGATGGTCACAGGCTGCTTTGGTGGAATGTTTCTTAGACACCGAGCTTTGGACACATAAAAATGAGAAGGGGCGGTTTACCTGTCCTTGAAGAGTTAATAGTCTGAGGGGCATAGTTTAATGAACAACCAGTGCTGGCGGAACCCCACTGTCAAGGTAGCACTGGGAGTCCAGGGCTGAGGGCCTGCCCTTTCCTTGGGCCCCTGAGGGCAGGGTGGCTGGGATGCCCCAGGCCTGTCTTGGTAGGCTGACAAGCCTAGGAATGGCTCCCTCCTCCCAACAGGGCCCCTTCAGACTTCCTGGGGGAAGGTGTAAACAGGGGAGCAAGTTTCTGGAGAACATTCAGGAAATCAGCTTGGTGGGGGTCTAACATCAGGGAGGGGGGCCTGGCTTCTGGGCCTTCTAAAGACCGTAGAGCACTTGTATGAAAAGGGGATTAGGAACCACCTACTTCAAGGCCCCTGTTTTACAAGTGGGAAGACTGAGAGACAAAATGAGCATCTACTATGTGCCTGGCACTTAAATGGAATCTCTGCTCTTCACACCAACCCCAGGGAGGAGAGCGAGCCTTATTTCAGAGTTGTAAAAGCTGAGGCTCAAAGGTCACTTAGGGAATTAGGGACGGGAGCAAGACAGTGGCTCCCCGATTCCTCTAGATTATGGCTTCAGTCCCAAGCTACCACTCAATTTGGTGGAAACTTGGCCTTCCTGGGAAAGCCCGCTGGGACAGGGATAGGACGGTTGAGCCAGTAGCCAAAGGCATTGAGAGCTAATTGGGGCTGGACACTGGCCAGGCTAAAATGCTGGTTATTTATTGTTCACCTTTGCACGGCACTTGACAGACCTTTTCTTCCCCATTCCCTGACTGTTCTTGGATTCCCACTGCCAATTAGTGGCAGAACTAGAACTCGAACTCAGGCCTTGTGACTCCCAGCCTAGCTCCCCCCGCTCCCAACACCCAGATCCCCAGCTCCCTAGCTCCCCAGCTCAGATAACAGCCCCTCCCTGTCTGGCAACACCTGGTCTCCTGGCCTGGGTCTCCACTACCCCCCACCTGCAACACCTGGTGTCCCAGCCTTTCTGACCACATGGCCCTCTAAGCAGTAGGAGCAGCCCCTGGCCCAGAAACCTTCTCTCCCCATCCTCCTCCCACAAACTGCCTTCCCTCCTTGGCTGGGAAGGCAGGAGGGTGGGCCTGGGGTGGCAGCCAGGCGGAGTTAGGTTACAGTGTAAACACAGTCATGTCAATATTTACCTCTGCCTGGAACCAGAGCTTCCCACCTCCCTGCCTTACTCCCTCTAGCTGCTCATCCAACTGCACGTGGCCTGCTCCCAGGCTCTGATCTGGTCATTGAAAGCAAGGCCAGGGTGGCTTCCAGCCCAGGCTCTGCCACTAATCCTTCTTGTGTTCCTGAACTGCAGTCTCCCTTCCTGGGCCTCAGTCTTCCCATCTGTGAAATGACATGGCTGGAGCAGACTGACTCCAGGGCCGTCTTCAGTGATGACATGCAGGATGACAAGTATAATACTCTCGTTCAGAGGATAGACTCCAAGTTGTGCAGATCTGGGTTTGAATCCCAGCGCCACCACTTCCTCACCGTGAGATTGGGGGCAAGGCACCTAACCCCTTTGAGCTCCAGTTTCTTCCTCTCTAAAATGAGAGCCTAGCGGTCAGTACCCATTTTGTTTGTTGGTGAGGATTCGTGAGCTATGTTTGCAGCACTTGGCACAGGATAAGGTTTGATTAAATGGTCATGGTGTTGGTTGTGATTCCAGATAAACATTTTATGATTCTCTGAATCCAGACACTGGGTTGCATCACTTGGAAACTGGAACCAAGGGTGTTGACTCTAACCTCATGTCCTCCTGGTCCTCTGAGAGGCCGCAGGCTGGGCTAGGGTGTCCAGGGGTTGAGAAAGCTCCTTGGTCAATGCCACACCCCCCCCAGCTGCCTGGCCATTGGAGTCCCTTCTTATTGGGCAGAGGTCCAGGGCTGAAATGTCCTCAAAGATACGTGACCGTGAAAGG
Source organism: Rhinopithecus bieti (assembly GCF_001698545.2). Taxonomy (NCBI): domain Eukaryota; kingdom Metazoa; phylum Chordata; class Mammalia; order Primates; family Cercopithecidae; genus Rhinopithecus; species Rhinopithecus bieti. Next base: position 4,021,550 of record NW_016808328.1, read on the forward strand.
GATGAGGGAGGGCAGAGGGGGTGGAAGGGGAAGGAAGGGACTCATTTCCTCAGCAGTTCTTTCACAGAAGCTCTGAGTCCATTACCCACATGAGCTGTTCCTTCCAGCACTGGAGAGGAGGGGGCGAGGGGCGAGGGGTGAGGACTGGCCGCCTTCAGGTGCCATATCTGAGCAGGCAGTGTGGGGAGGAGAGGGCAGGGAGGCGAGGTCTGCCCATGCAGCAGGAGTGGGCCTTGGAGACTGATGGGCCCAGGTTCAAACATGGTATCCTCACTTTTTGCATTGTCACCTTGGACAGTGTGTGTCACCTCGCCAAGCTTTATTTTCCTGTCTCTAATATGGAGCTTCTGGGGCAGTATTTTACACAGTAGTTAGAAGCGTTCAATCAGACCCTGTTTCAGAGTAGGCCAGATGAGGGCTGGCACATACAGAGGACGCAGTCGGTGTCACCTGCTGTTAATGTCATGACTGTTATGATGACACTGGATGCCAGACTGGATCTCGTGAGGGCAGAGATTGTGTTTCTAAAAATTGTGGTATAGTATAATTTACTTCAGTAATGTATGCACATCTTGTACAGCTCACGGTTTACAAATGCGCACACCTGCACACTACCTGGACCAAAGCGTGAACCATTCCCACGGTTCCCGTGTGCCTCCTCCATCAGTCCCCTGCAGCAGGTGGCCACTGGCCCTCTAGTTTGGCCTGGTTTTGAGCTTTCTCTGTGTGTATTCATTCATGTGTGCTCTTCTGTGCCTGGTTTTCTTCAGCTTTGGACAGCACGGAATGTTTGAGGTTTGTCCATGTCGCCTTTAGCAGTATCTGCTCCTTTTTAGGCTGAGTTGTGCCACATTGGGTGGATGTACGTGTAAATGTCCGTAGCTGACATTTGGACTGATTCCAGCCTGAGGCTCCTGTGACATTCTTGTATGTATCTCTTTGCAGACCTGAGCACTCATTTCTTTGGGGCACATACTTAGGAGTGCAACTTCTGAGTCAGAGGGGCAATACGTGTTTAACTTTCTTTTTTTGTTGTTTTTTTTGAGACGGAGTTTCACTCTTGTTGTCCAGGCTGGAGTGCAATGGCGCAGTCTCGGCTCACTGCAATCTCCGCCTCCCGGGTTCAAGTGATTCTCCTGCCCCTGCCTCAGCCTCCTAAGTAGCCGGGATTATAGGCGCCAGCCACAACACCTGGCAATTTTTTTTTTTTTTTTTTTTTTTTTGAGACAGAGTCTCACTCTGTCACCCAGGCTGGAGTGCAGTGGAGTGATCTTGGCTCACTGCAAGCTCCGCCTCCTGAGTTCACACCATTCTGCTGCCTCAGCCTCCAGAGTAGCTGGGACTACAGGCGCCCACCACCACGCCCGGCTAATTTTTTGTATTTTAGTTGATACGGGGTTTCACCGTGTTAGCCAGGATGGTCTCTATCCCCTGACCTCGTGACCCGCCCACCTCAGCCTCCCAAAGTGCTGGGATTACTACAGGCGTGAGCTACCGTGCCTGGCCACAGCTGGCTAATCTTTTGTGTTTTTAGTAGAGATGGTGTTTCACCATGTTGGCCAGGGTGGTCTCGAACTCCTGACCTCAGGTAATCTGCCCACCTGGTCCTCCCAAAGTGCTGGGATTACAGGTGTGAGCCACCGCGCCTGGCCTCAGAGAATGTTTTTTGTTTTTTTTGTTTTTGAGACGGGGTCTCTTACTCTGTCACCCAGGCTGGAGTACAGTGGTATGAACACAGCTCACTGCAGCCTTGAACTTCTGGGCTCAAGTGATCTTTCCACCTCAGCCTCCTGAGTAGCTGGGACCACAGGTGCGCACCGCCACACCCAGCTAATTTTTTCATATATTTTTTTGTAGAGACAAGGTCTCACTATGTTGCCAAGGCTGGTATTGAGTTCCTGGGCTCAGGTGATTCACCCGCCTTAGCCTTCCGTGGTGCTGGGATTACAGGTATGAGCCACTGCCTGTCCCAGTAATTGTTTTTTGAAAGGAGGAAGAAATTTGAGTCCTTTCTTTGTCTTAATGCCCCAGATTCACTCTGTGGCCCTGCCCCTCCCCCCAGGGCCTGGCAGCTCTGGGCTGGCACTCTGCCCAGACCCTGGGCTTTGGGCTTCACCTGCTGTCCCTCAGGGGCCGCCCGCCCTGGAGACCCACTGATTGGCTGTGTGACCTCAGTCTAGTCCTTTCCCCTCCCTAGTCCTCACTTTCCCCTTCCGTCAAGCACTGGGTGGGTCGAAGCTTCCCCTGCTCCCCGTGTCTGTGGTCTCCCTCATTTGGGGGCCTTTGCTCCTGGTGTTTGGTGCCTCTTCACCCCCAGGATCTCACCCACCCCAGGCAGGAGCCCCTGCTGGCCTGTAGCTTGCAGAAGGACCATTTGGGAAAGCTGGTGGGCCCTTCATTCTTGGTACCCACCCTAAGAGCCTCACTGTGACTCTGTCCCCCCAGGTGAGAGCCCTCCAGAGTAGGCCCCCAGCCATGAGAGCCCCACCCACTGAGGCTTGGCATCAGGTCGCCCTGGGTCTGAATCCTGCTACTCCCTGGCTCTGGGACTTTGGGCAGCTCACTCCACCTCTCAGAGCTGCAGCGTCCTCATCTTCAGGGTTTTGAGGACCAAAGGAGGCCCTGCCTCGTTGGGACAGAAGAGAATGGAGCACTCACATGCCTGCCCCTAAGGAGCTGCACTCCAGGGGAGGAAGCTGGAGACCAGACAGGGAAAGCCGCCCACGGGAAGGATCACTCTTGAGAGAAGAAAGGAGAGAAAACATGGCGATGTGGTGGAGAGCGGCTGTGAGGGGAGGGGGCTGCTCTAGAGGAGTGACCAGGAAAGGAGGTGACGTCTGAGCTGGGACCTGAAGGTTGAGGAGGGGGCAGCCGGGCAAAGACGGGGAAGTTGAGAGTTCCCAGCAGCCGGACCAGCAAGTTTGGCACATACATGTAGGGGGTGAACACTGGTGTGGCCGGGCAGAGGCAGTGGAGAGCAGAGGGAATGCTAGGAAGAGGTGGGCCTGGAGGGGGGCAGGCCATGGATAGCCTTGTCTGTGGGGCAGGGGTCAGCATTCCAAGAGTGGTGGGAAGCCACTGGAGGACCCCACATTGAGGAGCAACTGGGTTTGGTTTCTGTTTGGAAAGACCCTGGCTGCTGTGTAGAGCATGGACTGTAGGGGGCAGGAGGGAGGCAGGAGCGCGGGCCTGTCCTGAGGGTGAGGAGGCTTAGGTTTCTGCAGGATCTGGGATTTTGGCAGCTACTTCAGGGATGGGAGAGAGGTAGCCAGGGATCCCAGATGCTTCGAGACCTCGCTGGCAGCAGAGCACAGTGGGCAAAAGTTACCCGTGGAGCCGGACAGACCTGTCTGAACCTCCACTTGAACTCAGCCTTCCGGGCTGGGCTTGGGATTCTCCCAGAGTGACCAGTTCCCACCATCCTAGTCCCTGGGGACCCGGAGAAACAGAGCCAGAGGGCATTGAGCTGGAGCCTGCCTCCCTCGCTGCCGCACACCCTGCCAAGAAGTGAGGGCATAGGAAGAGATGGCCGCAAGGGGATGCCCAGCCCCTCTGCCCCAGGGCTGCTGTTCACAAGGCCACGCTGGAGGGAATCCTGTGGCTTTGTGGTTCCTTGTTTCCTGGGTGGGTCTGGGGTGGAGGATGGCCATGAGAAAGCGGCACTTCATCTTCCTTCACCCCTGAGCGTTCAGTGGGTGGTTACTCGGCATCCTGTTGGGCTTCCGGTGTGGTGGATGTGAGCCAGAGAGAGGAGGGCATGAGAGTTCACAGTCACAGGAGGTGGGACTTGGAGGTCATCTAGGCTGACTTCCTCATAGGGCAGACTAAGACTCAGAAAGGGAAAGAGACTTACATGAGGCCATATAGCAGGTTAGAGGCAGGACTTAGGCCCTGATTCCCGGCTCCTCATCCAGCACTCTTTCTAGGTACCATGGAGGTTTTGGAGCCAGACAGATGTGGGTTGTAGTCCCAGCTCTGTCACTTAGTCCCAGCTGGCTGACCTTTGGTGAGTGACCATCTCTGAGCCTCGGTTTTCTCCTCTATGAAATGGGATGATGGTATCACCATTCTCATAGTGGTGTTGTGAAAAGCGGTGGTTAATTTATGACAGGTTGTAAAGCTCATAGGACGGTGCACAGAGTTGACTCTTGGGAGGTGGGAGCTGTCATTACCTTTGTGGCTCTGTCTTTTTTTTTTTTTTTTTTTT
>NW_016808328.1:4025844-4124268 GCF_001698545.2 Rhinopithecus bieti
TTTTTTTTGAGACAGAGTCTCACTCTGTCACCCAGGCTGGAGTGCAGTGGAGTGATCTTGGCTCACTGCAAGCTCCGCCTCCTGAGTTCACACCATTCTGCTGCCTCAGCCTCCAGAGTAGCTGGGACTACAGGCGCCCACCACCACGCCCGGCTAATTTTTTGTATTTTTAGTTGATACGGGGTTTCACCGTGTTAGCCAGGATGGTCTCTATCCCCTGACCTCGTGACCCGCCCACCTCAGCCTCCCAAAGTGCTGGGATTACTACAGGCGTGAGCTACCGTGCCTGGCCACAGCTGGCTAATCTTTTGTGTTTTAGTAGAGATGGTGTTTCACCATGTTGGCCAGGGTGGTCTCGAACTCCTGACCTCAGGTAATCTGCCCACCTGGTCCTCCCAAAGTGCTGGGATTACAGGTGTGAGCCACCGCGCCTGGCCTCAGAGAATGTTTTTTGTTTTTTTTGTTTTGAGACGGGGTCTCTTACTCTGTCACCCAGGCTGGAGTACAGTGGTATGAACACAGCTCACTGCAGCCTTGAACTTCTGGGCTCAAGTGATCTTTCCACCTCAGCCTCCTGAGTAGCTGGGACCACAGGTGCGCACCGCCACACCCAGCTAATTTTTTCATATATTTTTTTGTAGAGACAAGGTCTCACTATGTTGCCAAGGCTGGTATTGAGTTCCTGGGCTCAGGTGATTCACCCGCCTTAGCCTTCCGTGGTGCTGGGATTACAGGTATGAGCCACTGCCTGTCCCAGTAATTGTTTTTTGAAAGGAGGAAGAAATTTGAGTCCTTTCTTTGTCTTAATGCCCCAGATTCACTCTGTGGCCCTGCCCCTCCCCCCAGGGCCTGGCAGCTCTGGGCTGGCACTCTGCCCAGACCCTGGGCTTTGGGCTTCACCTGCTGTCCCTCAGGGGCCGCCCGCCCTGGAGACCCACTGATTGGCTGTGTGACCTCAGTCTAGTCCTTTCCCCTCCCTAGTCCTCACTTTCCCCTTCCGTCAAGCACTGGGTGGGTCGAAGCTTCCCCTGCTCCCCGTGTCTGTGGTCTCCCTCATTTGGGGCCTTTGCTCCTGGTGTTTGGTGCCTCTTCACCCCAGGATCTCACCCACCCCAGGCAGGAGCCCCTGCTGGCCTGTAGCTTGCAGAAGGACCATTTGGGAAAGCTGGTGGGCCCTTCATTCTTGGTACCCACCCTAAGAGCCTCACTGTGACTCTGTCCCCCCAGGTGAGAGCCCTCCAGAGTAGGCCCCAGCCATGAGAGCCCCACCCACTGAGGCTTGGCATCAGGTCGCCCTGGGTCTGAATCCTGCTACTCCCTGGCTCTGGGACTTTGGGCAGCTCACTCCACCTCTCAGAGCTGCAGCGTCCTCATCTTCAGGGTTTTGAGGACCAAAGGAGGCCCTGCCTCGTTGGGACAGAAGAGAATGGAGCACTCACATGCCTGCCCCTAAGGAGCTGCACTCCAGGGGAGGAAGCTGGAGACCAGACAGGGAAAGCCGCCCACGGGAAGGATCACTCTTGAGAGAAGAAAGGAGAGAAAACATGGCGATGTGGTGGAGAGCGGCTGTGAGGGGAGGGGCTGCTCTAGAGGAGTGACCAGGAAAGGAGGTGACGTCTGAGCTGGGACCTGAAGGTTGAGGAGGGGCAGCCGGGCAAAGACGGGGAAGTTGAGAGTTCCCAGCAGCCGGACCAGCAAGTTTGGCACATACATGTAGGGGTGAACACTGGTGTGGCCGGGCAGAGGCAGTGGAGAGCAGAGGGAATGCTAGGAAGAGGTGGGCCTGGAGGGGGGCAGGCCATGGATAGCCTTGTCTGTGGGGCAGGGGTCAGCATTCCAAGAGTGGTGGGAAGCCACTGGAGGACCCCACATTGAGGAGCAACTGGGTTTGGTTTCTGTTTGGAAAGACCCTGGCTGCTGTGTAGAGCATGGACTGTAGGGGCAGGAGGGAGGCAGGAGCGCGGGCCTGTCCTGAGGGTGAGGAGGCTTAGGTTTCTGCAGGATCTGGGATTTTGGCAGCTACTTCAGGGATGGGAGAGAGGTAGCCAGGGATCCCAGATGCTTCGAGACCTCGCTGGCAGCAGAGCACAGTGGGCAAAAGTTACCCGTGGAGCCGGACAGACCTGTCTGAACCTCCACTTGAACTCAGCCTTCCGGGCTGGGCTTGGGATTCTCCCAGAGTGACCAGTTCCCACCATCCTAGTCCCTGGGGACCCGGAGAAACAGAGCCAGAGGGCATTGAGCTGGAGCCTGCCTCCCTCGCTGCCGCACACCCTGCCAAGAAGTGAGGGCATAGGAAGAGATGGCCGCAAGGGGATGCCCAGCCCCTCTGCCCCAGGGCTGCTGTTCACAAGGCCACGCTGGAGGGAATCCTGTGGCTTTGTGGTTCCTTGTTTCCTGGGTGGGTCTGGGGTGGAGGATGGCCATGAGAAAGCGGCACTTCATCTTCCTTCACCCCTGAGCGTTCAGTGGGTGGTTACTCGGCATCCTGTTGGGCTTCCGGTGTGGTGGATGTGAGCCAGAGAGAGGAGGGCATGAGAGTTCACAGTCACAGGAGGTGGGACTTGGAGGTCATCTAGGCTGACTTCCTCATAGGGCAGACTAAGACTCAGAAAGGGAAAGAGACTTACATGAGGCCATATAGCAGGTTAGAGGCAGGACTTAGGCCCTGATTCCCGGCTCCTCATCCAGCACTCTTTCTAGGTACCATGGAGGTTTTGGAGCCAGACAGATGTGGGTTGTAGTCCCAGCTCTGTCACTTAGTCCCAGCTGGCTGACCTTTGGTGAGTGACCATCTCTGAGCCTCGGTTTTCTCCTCTATGAAATGGGATGATGGTATCACCATTCTCATAGTGGTGTTGTGAAAAGCGGTGGTTAATTTATGACAGGTTGTAAAGCTCATAGGACGGTGCACAGAGTTGACTCTTGGGAGGTGGGAGCTGTCATTACCTTTGTGGCTCTGTCTTTTTTTTTTTTTTTTTTTTGAGACGGAGTCTCGCTCTATTGCCCAGGTTGGAGTGCAGTGGCACGATCTCGGCTCACCACAACCTCCACCTCCTGGGTTCAAGCAGTTCTCCTGCCTCAGCCTCCCAAGTAGTTGGGATTACAGGCAGGTGCCACCATGTCTGGCTAATTTTTGTGTTTTTTAGTAGAGACGGGGTTTCACCATGTTGGCCAGGCTGGTCTCAAACTCCTGACCTCAAGTAATTTGCCTGTCTCGGCCTCCCAAAGAAGTTGGGATTACGGGCGTGAGCCACCGCGCCCGGCCTGTGGCTCTGTCATCCTAACCTCCTAAAGCACCAGAAAGAATGGCTGTGCGCTGGCCCTCACATATGCTGTTTTCTGATGAACGCAGTTAGGGATGGAAGATGAGAATGGGCCATGGTTGGCCCATCTCTCTGCTACTTGCTTTATTTCCCCATTATATTTGAGAGACTCCTTAGCCAGGCCATGAGTGACACACACACATACACACACACACAATGCTCTGGTGGGCTGGAGCTGTGTTGTCTGCCTTCAGCCCAAATTGGGGTGGGGGAGGTGGAGGCACAGACAGGCACTAAGTGCAGGTCCCAGGTGAAAAACTGGGCAGCTCCCCACCTTTTGCATCAGATGCCTACCACGCACCACCAATACCTGTTTGTTCAGTGTGACCTAGTGGTTAAGACCAAGGACCATGGGATCAACTTAAGCTTGAACCCTGGATCTGCAACTGAATTGTCGCAAAGGACTTTTAGCAGGCGTTGTCTTCCTCTCTGAGCCTTGGATTTTCCGTCTGTGAAGTGAGGATAACAGTCCCTCCCAGGACGATTGCAAATATTCAGTGAGAGGAGCAGCACTCAGAGCATGCATGGTGCATATCTGGTGCTAGACTCCAAGAATTGGATGGCACTAACATTTTAACAGTGTTGACACATGTCCCGATTCTGTTTCTCTTTCCATAGCTGTTCTTAGAAACTTACTTCACCATCCGCCCACCCCACCCCCATCCTGTGTTCCCACAGCCCCCTTCCCTCTAACTCCTTGCCTGACTACCTTCTTCTCAGGGTCACCTTGGACTGAAATCTTTCTCCCCCTCCCTCCCTCCCTCGGGCCTCTTCCCATTTCTCCTCCCCTCCTTTCCCTCGCTCCTTCCTCCTTCCTCCCCTTCTCTCCCCTGCCTCTTCCCCCCTCCCCTGGACTAACACAGATCAAGAGTTCAAGCTCTGGCCCAGCCTGCCTGGGTTTGAATCCCAGCTCTGCCATTTACTGGAGCAGCCTCAGGCAAAGTACTTAATTCTTAGCCTCTATTTCTGCATAAGTAAAATGGGAATAAGGATAGTGCCAAGCTTAGAGAGTTATTTGAATAACCGACGAGATTCTTGTAAAGTGCCAGGATCAGTGCCTGCAATACAGTAAGTGCCTAATAAATGTCACCTGGTTTATGACTAGACAGGGTTCTGCTGGAGCAGAGCCCCTGCCTTTTCATCTCTGCGTTCCCAGGGTCTGGCAGGGTTGGGATTGGAAGGGATGTGGGCTCTCTAGGGGTTTGCACCATGGCATTGGAGAGTTGCTTTCACAGTGCAGCAGGCCTCTCCAGAAAGGGGAGGGGACTTGGACCACTTCGGAAGTTTGTCTGTCTGGCAGATATTTCCTACAACCCTGCTGCACGCCACTGGGTGCTGAGGATGGGGTGGGGGAGGGTGCAGTAAGGCTGCCCTTAGTGAGCTCAAGTCCATGGAGGAAAGTGGGACAAAATGGCCCTGATACTATCAGAGAATGACGAGCCCAGGGCTGGCAGGTTGCTTCTGAGGAGGCTCCTGGGACTGGTGATGTTTGATGTTTCCTTGTGGGAGTGACATAATAGTAACTTCCGGCTGCATTAGGGCTTTATTCAGTAATCCTCCATTCTTTCCTATCCGCGGTGTTTACCAGTCTTAGCAGTAATAATAATAGCGTTTCTTGAGTGTTTGCTATGTGCCAGGTATAGCGCTAAATATTTTATATTATAAGTTTACTTAATCTTCATATCAACCCTATGAGGTACTTATTATTGTTATTCCTGTTTTGTAGGTGGGAAAACTGAGGCACAGAGAGGTAATGTATCTCTCCTCTCAGTCAGTAATTGGCAGAGCTAGAGTGGAACCTGGGCAGTTTTGGCTACAGAGTCCACGCTTTTCTTTTCTTTTTTTTTTTTTAGCGAAGTCTCATTCTGCCTGTCACCCAGGCTGGAATGCAGTGGCACTGCTGTGCATCATGGCTCATTGCAACCTCAACCTCGCAGACTGAAGCGAGCTTCCCACCTCAGCCTTTTGAGTAACTGAGACTACAAGCGTGCACCACCATACCCGGCTAAGTTTTTAATTTTTTTTTTATTTTTTTGAGATAAAATCTTGCTCTGTCGCCAGGCTGGAGTGCAGTGGCGCTATCTCAGCTCACTGCAGTCTTCACCTCCTGGGTTCAAGTGATTCCTCTGCCTCAGCCTCCCGAGTAGCTGGGACTACAGGTGCTGCACCACCACTCTTGACTAATTTTTGGATTTTTAGTAGAGATGGGGTTTCACCATGTTGGCCAGGATGGTCTCGATCTCCTGACTTCAGGCGATCCACCCACTTTGGCCTCCCAAAGTGCTGGGATTACAGGCGTGAGCCACCGTGCCTGGCCTAATTTTTTTGTAGAGACAGGGTCTCGCTATGTTGCCTAGGCTGGTCTCAAACTTCGGGCTCAAACGATCATCCTGCCTCTGACCCCCAAAGTTTGGGATGACAGGTGTGAACCACCACGCCTGGCTGAATCCAACTTGTGCTTCCTCCATAACTGACTTTTACCCAGCTGGTTGTAGTCCTTGTGACCAGCCAATCTCATGGACTTTGAGCGCCTCACCTTCCACGAGAGTCCTCTGCAGCCAGCAAAAGTGAAGAAATTAATCTTAGGCCTTCCTGTACAGCCTGCGTTCAGCATCAGCTCAGGAGTGGGGGGATAGGGACCTTCAAGGAAGGGGGTGTGGAAGTTTAAGGCCCAGAAAAGAAAGGACTTGAGTCAGGAGGAGGAAAAAGGATTAGCATAGGAAGCATTTAATGGAGAGAGAAAGGAAACTCAGAAGGCTGGAAAAGTTGGAATTCAAACTGAAGCAACATTTGCTGAGTACATTTTTGGTGCCAGGCATGGCAGCGTCTGTGCCTTCCAGGAGCTCCCAGGCCTGTGGGAGAGATAGACAAATTAGCAGGTAAATTGCTGAATAGTATTTGGTGAGGTTGGCCAGGGGTGGTAGCTCACACCTGTAATCCCAGAACTTTGGGAGGCCGCAGTGGGTGGATCACTTGAGGCCAGGAGTTCGAGACCAGTCTGGCCAACATGACAAAACTCCATCTCTACTAAAAATGTGAAACAGTTAGCTGGGCATGGTGGCGTATGCCTGTGGTTCCAGCTACTCAGGAATCACTCGAACCCAGGAGGCAGAGGTTGCAGTGAGCGGATCATGCCACTGCACGCCAGCCCGGGCGACAGGGAGATTCTGTCTCAAAAAAAAAAAAAAAAAAAAAAAAAGTATTTGGTGAGTGTATGGGCAGGAGCCTTTGAAGGCCCAGAGGAATAGATCACCAACTTGACCCAGAAGGTGTTGTTTAAGTTGGGTCTTGAAGGATGAGTAGGAGTTTGCCAGCCAGGCAGGGCTAATAGTAGCAGAGCCAAAGTTTAAACCTGAACAGTCTGGCTCCAGAGTCTGTGTTCTTGCCTGTGGCATGCTTGGCCCTGCTGCCCTCCAAGGCCTACCCTTGGGAGATGAGACTTTCTGGGTCCTGGGTCACTCCACAAGAGCCCTAGACAACCACCCAGCCATTTTCCCATCCAATTCCTGTGTTTGCTCTTCACAAACTCCCACTCTCTCCTGCTTCTGCAAGGGTGGTTGGGAGTTGACTAGCCTTGTAGGCAGTCCCTGTCTCTCTAAGTGACTGGGATTTGTGGTGTCCTGAGAAGGGTACACAGATTCTACCCGCAGTTCTCCTGTGGCAGGTAGGAGGCAGAGACAGACACAGAAGCATTTCCTGTTTTGTTTTTCCACTGTTTGCCCTGAGCACATGAACTGCTTTGCATAAAGCACCTCCTCAGATCATTGCAACAACCCTGGCAGGTAGAGGTAATTTACTGCCATTTTAAGCACGAGAAAGGTGACTCACAGAGGTTGAGCCATGTGTCCAAGGTCACACAGCTAAGCCAGTAAGTAGAGGGACTGGAATTTGCACCTCAATCTAACTGTGAGGCCTGTACTCGTGTTTTTAAGCCATCAGGAAGAATACCAGGTTATGAAGGCCACGCCCCTTTCTGATGAGTCTCACCTCTGTGCTGGTAATCGGGACACCTAGGAATTGCAAGTTAGCGGTAGCAAGCATATGGTTGCATTGATTTCAGTTCTTCTCAACAGGAATGTGCATGAGAATCACCAGGAATGTTGGTTACAAATCAAGATTCATTGCCTTCATCCTAGAGATTCTAACTCAGTAAGTATAGAGGGGAGGGTCCAGGAACCTACATTTCCAGCAGAATGCCTGATTCTGATGCTGGTGGACCATAGAATATGCTAGAAATCCTAATTTATTGCATGTCTTCTCTGGGTCCAGCACTATCCTGGGCATTTTATTTGGTCACTTCAGCCATCAGAACATCGCCTAGTAGGGAGAATGGATACAAAGGAAGGTGGGAGTCTAGAGAGAGATTCGTAGCAGTCATGATGAACAGCCAGCATGTCCATTCCACCTTTAGATCAATTGGATAAGGAAACTGAGGCTCAGAGAGGAGGCACCTTGGCCAAAGCTTGTGGTGGCAGAGCTGGGATTGGAAAGCAGACCCCTCAGCTGCCGAGACCTGCGTTCCTCCTGATACCCCATGTGGTTGCTTTCGCACACTCCCACACAGAGACTCTTTTTTGATTGTTTGTTTGTTTGAGATGGAGTTTCACTCTTGTTGCCCAGGCTGGAGTGCAGTGGAGTGACGTCAGCTCACTGCAACCTCTGCCTCCCAGGTACACGCCATTCTCCTGCCTCAGCCTCCTGAGTAGCTGGGATCACAGGCGCCTGCCACCAAGCCCGGCTAATTTTTTGTATTTTTAGTAGAGACAGGGTTTCACCATGTTGGCCAGGCTGGTCTCGAACTCCTGACCTCAGGTGATCCACCCACTTCGGCCTCCCAAAGTGCTGGGATTACAGGCTTGAGCCACCGCACCCGGCCCACAGATTCTTGGGGGCATCTGCCAAACACCTCCATAGGTAAATGTGAGATCATTGGTGGTGGCAATATCTACCATTTACTGAGCACCCACTGTGTGCCAGGCACAAAGTCTAGAATGGTCAGCAAGCAGGCATGGTCTTGGACAATTGCACAGATCTCTAATTATAAGCAGGTTGCTATGGGAGTTTATGTCAGAGGAGCCATTCCTGGCAGAGAGCAGGAGCAGGGAAGATGTCCCTGAGGAAGAAGGATTTGAGAAGAGATCTGAAAGATGTGTTAAGTGTTAACCAGGCAAAGAAATGGAGAGTAAAAGATTCTAGGCTGTGAGAACAGCATGTGCAAAGGCCCTGGGGTGAGTGATACATAGCAGCAATCCGCCACCTTTTTGGCACTGGACTTCGTGGAAGACAATTTTTCCATGGACAGGGTAGGAAGCATGGTTTCCCTTATGAGAGTCTAACTAAGCCTGATGATCTGAGGTACATGAAGCTTCCACTTCAGTTCATGTTAGTCAGATTCATCACCTTAGTTAGATTCTCATAGATTCTCCTAGGAGTGCACAGCCTAGATCCCTCATATGTGCAGTTCACAGTAGGGTTTGCACTCCTGTGAGAATGTCATGCTGCCGCTGATCTGACTGAAGGCGGAGCTCAGGCGATAATGTTCACCAACAGCTCACCTCCTGCTGTGCAGCCCGGTTCCTAACAGGCCATGGACTGGTACTGGTCTGAGGCCTGGAGGATTGGGGACCCCAGCTGTGTAGCTGGAGTAGAGAGGAAGGGTGAAGCTGAAGCGTGGTCAGGGCGGGTCCCGCAGGGCCGTGCAGACCAGGTGAGGCTTTACTTTCCTCTATACCAAAGGATTCCATTTGTGCCCTCAAAGTAAGAAAAGGCAAAAATGTGTAACCAGTAGGGTGGCGGTCTCCCGGCTCTCGAAGGGGTGTCAGCAGGGAGCTAAGAGGATCCAATTTGACTTGAATGGGGAGAGCAAGAGTGGCATCAGAAGGTGATGGTGGCTTTGCCCAGGTCGGTGGTAGTGGTGAGGGAGAGGCAGACAGAGAAACAGTAGAGTGGGCAGTGCCTGGTGATTGATTGGAGTGGGGCAGGGGATCAGCCCATCACTTTGACCAATGAGAACATAGAGCCCAAAAAGGTTGCATGAGCCGCCAGAGTCACACAGTCCAAGCATTAGAGCCAGACGCTAAGCTGGAGCCTCTTGTCCCAGGGCCTTCCAACCAAACTTGAACTCCGGGCCCCAGATTCCTGGCAGCTGCTCTGGCAGAGTCCCTCTTCCCAGCCTCCTGGTGGCTGTGTCCCTCCCCATGCCCCCGCTCCCTGCAGAGTCTGGCAGCTTCGAGGGAGTAGGGTGCTTTGAAGCGTCTTCAGGGAGGGCAGTGCTGTGACCTCCAAATTCTTTCCGTGTGACCTATGCGACCCCAGCGAGACCAGGGCCCCTCAGGACCCTGCCCTCCCCAGGCTTTGATGGAGTCCACAAAGGTGGGGTTTAGGGCCAGAGCCACTGTGCAAACACAGCCCCTTGCTGGGGAGCGGAGCTGTTGCCAGGGACCCGAGCTAATGCCCCTGCCATGAAGAGAAAGGAGATTCAGGGGCCAAAGCCTGGGGAGACCCTCTCTGTGCCCGGTGGGGTCTCCCCAGCAGTGGGGAGCTGCTCCCCCATCCAGGCTCCATAACTGCAGGCCGCTGGCTGCTATCTTCGGATTTCTGTTTTCTTCCCCGATATCACCCCAGTTGGCACCTAAGACCTCTGAGATGCTGCTCAGTTAAATGGATTCTCAGCTCTGCAGGCCTCGCTCCACCTCCCTACCCTGCTGCAAACCATCCCCCTCCTGAAACCTGAAATAGTCATAACCCCCCATTATGAACCTCATCTCCCCGTACCTGAGCCCCTATTTTCCTTAAGATTTGAATCTCTCTTTGGGGTTCAGGCCCCCCTTTTTTCTCACTAGGTTCTAAGACCTGCTCCCTGCTTAGGCACCTTCTTCTCCCTGGACCCCTTCTTCACCCCTAGACCCTGGACCTGGGTCTGATCCCTCTCTGGAGACTGGAGGCTCTGCTGTGTTAGAGACCAGCACCCCCAACACACCCCACGGTCTCCCAGGTTTCTCTAACCCCCAGGGGCTTCACCCTTCTCAGCTTGACACACAGTAGGCACTCAAGAGACAAGCTTGATCCTGCCACCCCTTCTCCCAGCCCTCCCCCTTTGTGGCCCCTCCTGCACCTCCCCACCCTCCCCCGCGTGGGTATTTTTGCTCAAGGAGCTCGTGCTGTGTGGCAGCTGAGCCTGGGAAGCAGCTATTGTTGGCTGAGAACGTGGGGCGGCAGAAGGATGGGGGCTGAGAGGAGGCAGGAAACATACTTATAGGTCCAGGCCCAGCCCCCTGGTCCCCACACCCCACTGGGTCCAGGTGAGGCCATTTTAGGACAAGTCAAAGAAAGCCCCCTTCCCACAGCCGGGAGCTCCGTTGTGAAAATCACTGCACTAGGGGAAGCTGGCAGCAAGTTTGGAAACGAGGTGGCTGTTGAAAGTGCCACCGGCAGTTTCAGAGAGCAGCCGGGGCGCTCCTTGAGCCTCTGATGGCATCGGGACAGTAGGCAGGACCCCTTGTGTGGTGATGCTCTGCTGCTGCCCGTTCTGGTTGCTTCTCGTACCTGTTTCATGTCTGCTCTGTGGTGCAGGAGGTGGGAACCACAGTTGATTGAGCATTAACTTTGAGCTAAGCCGTGTGCTGAGCAATGAATGCATCGACTCAATTCATACCTCAGTCAGCTCCAAGGAAGTGGGTCCTATTGTGTCCCCATTTAACAGATGCGGAGGCTGAGGCTTGGTGAGGCAGGTGAGGTGACTCGGTCAAGGCCACACAACTCCTGAGTCTGTTTTTGCAGGCTTCTGTAGAGCATCTGACTTCAAGGCTGAGAATGTTTTGCTTGTGGCCGAAAAAGACTGGGCACAGCGAGGAGAGTGGAGGCCGGTAAAAGAGGATGAGAAACCTGCAGGGGAGCAGGCAGTGCCTTTTCTGGGGTGGTGATAGGCAGTTGGAAGCAAATTTCGATCTGGATGAGGAACTGGCACTATTCTGTCCTCTGGCCCCTCTTGCCCTTTAATTGTGACATTACCTCTCACCGCTGAAGGGGAACCCCTCGAGGGCAGAGACTGTGGCTTGTCCTGGCACCTGCCTTGAGCAGAAGCTCAGAGAAAGATGCATGGAGGGAAAGAGTAGGGAGCAGAAACAAGCCATCAGGTGCCAGGTTGGTGGTCCTGGAGCCAGTTTATGGTTCATCTGGTCATGAGGGCCACACCTCTCAGTGTTTAGCGTCAGCTATTGAAGAAATTGAATCCAGTACACAAAATTGGATTTTGCAGTTTTGCAACCAGTTTCAACCCCCCTCTATTGTGTAACGTGTTTCTTTAGATAAGGAAACCCAGAACAAAACATGTGTGCTTTTCTCCTGGCGACCTCTGATAACTCCATTGAAGACATGGCTTAACGAGAACTGTTTTTCTCCTTTCGTGATTTGTGACTTTTCTTGCAGTCTCCAGGTGGCGGTGAGTCAGCCATAAAGCTCGTTCAGGAAAGTCCAGAGGAATTTTTCTTCTGCATCAGGTTCAACTTGAGCAGTGCTGGGTGACACCCAATGACACACTCGGTTGGGGAAGGAGAGGCTGGCACACTCCTAGCTGCTTATCTCTGCCACCTCCGCCTCCATTTGTCCCTGGCTTCCTGGGGCCCAGAGCCATCTCCGCCAGAGCAGGGAGGCCGATTAAGTGACCCGCGGGCTCCTTCTGCCTGACTCAGCTCAGCTCCAGCCCTCTCTGGGGAGAATGAGTCATTTTTTCAACCCTGAAATATTTATCTTCATGTGGGAAATGGGTGGGGGTGGGGAGAGCCCCTTGTGGTCCTCTCCAAACTTGTTCCTCAGCTCTGAGGGGCACTCCAGCTGCAGGCAAAGGGATTCTAGGGCAACTCTGGAGAGGGCAGTCAGACCTGAAGTCAGTAAACCATTGACTGTGGCAGCCATTGGAGTCACCCTGGACAGAAGCACACTGGGCTGAGTGGGTGGAGCGTCTCTGTCAGTCCCCCACTGATGGATGGTTTCTCCCTGGGGATGGGCCTCTGCCCCCTGCTTCCTCTGCCCACTCAGTTAAGAAGCTATATGAGTCTGTGTGTGGCGGTGCACATCTGTAGTCCCAGCTATTTGGGAGGCTGAGGCAAGAGGATCGCTTGAGCCCAGGAGGTCGAGGCTACATGGGCTGTGGTCAAGGCTGTGCTCCAGCTTGGGCAGCAGAGCGAGACCTTGTCTCTTTAAAAACAAAACAGGCCGGTCGAAGTGGCTCATGCTTGCCATCGCAGCACTTTGGGAGGCCGAGGCGGGTGGATTACTTGAGGTCAGGAGTTTGAGATCAGCCTGACCAACATGGCAAAAACCCATCTCTACTAAAATACAAAAAAATTAGCCGGCCATGGTGGCGCATGCCTGTAATCCCAGCTACTCAAAGAGGCTGAGGCAGGAGAATAGCTTGAAACCCGGGAGGTGGAGGTTGCAGTGAGCTGAGATTGTGCCGTTGCACTCCAGCCTGGGCAATAGAGTGAGACTACGTCTCAAAAAAAAAAAAAAAGGAAATTGCCCCCATCTCCCATTTTCTGTTTCCCCTCACTACCTCATTGCTCCCCTTAGCCCCTCCCACAGTCTAACATGCTGCATATTTGATTTGTCTTATTTATTCTGTCTCCTACTAGCGTATAAGTTTCACGAAGGCAAGGTTTATTTTATTTTATTTTTAGTTTTTTTGGGACGGTGTGTCACCCAAGCTGGAGTGCGGTGGCGCCATCACAGCTCTTTGCAGTCTCGAACTCCCAGGCTCAGGTGATCCTCCCATCTCAGCCTTCCAAAGTGCTGGGTTCACAGGCATGAACCATTGCACTTGGCCCAAAGGCAAGGATTTTGTCTGTTTTGTTTCCTGCTATATCCATCGAGAATGGTGCTAACACATAGTAGGCACACGATTTTAAAGAGGATAAGAGGAAAATGAATGAGTAAATGAATGTGAGCCGTCGGGGCTATGTGTATTTTGATCCATAACCCTCCTCCCTCCCCCCACTCCAGCTGTGTTGTTCTAGGAGGCTAGGGTCTTTCTCCACCCACGCCCTCAAGGTCAGCTTATCCACTCTTGAGGTTTCATGCTTAATTTCTATATTTGAGCTTCTCATACCAGTGTGTGAGATTGCCCTGGGGAACAAGTGCCCTGAGTAGGGTACTTGTATCATAAAATAAAAAGGTGCTATTTTAGAGTAGAATGCAGAATTGGCATGAATTTTTGAGATTCAAAAGAAAATGAGGCTTAAGCTTTTTTCAGAGGTTTTAGCTGTTGTCCTCAAACCTGCCAGGGCACGGGTTGACTCTCCTCTGCCATGTGGGTGCTTTGGGAAAGTGGAAGCAGCCTTGTTTTTGGAAATGGCCCCAACCCCTGAGCCCCGGGACCTGCCCTCCCCCCAAAGCCCCAGTGAGGGCTTTTCACCAAACACGCACAAATTCCAGCAGAGGGCGGATCCACGTGCGTCCTCATCCGGGGGCCATGCCCACTTCCCTTCCCGGCCTCCCCGTTTCTTTCTCTCAGCAGAGTGCTAGATCGGAACCTCTTGTCCTTCCCGACAAGAGGCCCTTCTCTGTCTGCCGCCTTTCCTGTGCCTCTCCTCTCCGTCGCTGGGTTTTCTTGTCCTTTTCCCCAGTTAGGTGGTGAGGTCAACTTCCAACCCCTCAGGGCCAAACAGTGCCACCACACTGGTGTCCCCATCCCCTATGCCAGCAGTGGCACTACCATTTTGGTCACAACCCTGGGGCCCTGGAGTGTGACACATGGGGGACCCTGGCACAGCCCCAACCTGTGCCTCAGCCTGCGCCTTGCACTGGCCAGGTGAGAAGGGCTGATTGCTCTCCTGCCCTCAAAGACCCCGCTGGTGTTTCCATGGCAACTGTGCAGCCAGGCTGCCTGGGCGTCTGCTGGGCTAAGGGCTACCAAGTCCTCCACAAGGTGCCCACGGTTGTGGGAATGGAAGCATTAGCTAGAGGTGAGTGGCACTGACCTGTCCCCAGCTGTTAGGGAGGGAGCTGCGCTTTGGGCTCAGGTGGGGTGTGGGGTCTCCTGGTTTTATCCACACCCCCATCCCCAGTCCATCTCACTGGGAAGCCACCCTGCCACTTCTTTCTGAGCCCCTGTTTCTTCATCTGTAAGAGGGGGATATAATGCTGACTTCAGAAGTTGTTCCAGCTCCCGACATGAGCCAGGTGGGGCAGCGGTGAGGGAGCCTCAGGTAGAGGAGGAGGGAGACAAGACCAGACCAAAGGGTGGCCAGGGATGCAGCTCTGTTTCATTCGGACCTGGGAATCAGACCAACCTGCCCCTTGCAAGGGGTCTTAGATCCTGAGGAAGCACTCTCACCTCTCTCAGCCTCAGTTTCCCCTTCTCTAAAATGAAAATAGTCTGGGCACAGTGGCTCATGCCTGTAATCCCAGCACTTTGGGAGACCGAGGTGGGCGGATCACTTGAGGTCAGGAGTTCAAGATCAGCCTGGCCAACATGGTGAAACCCTGTCTCTACTAAAAATATGAAAATTAGCCGGGTGTGGTGGCACGTGCCTGTAATTCCAGCTACTTCAGAGGCTGAGGCAGGAGAATTGCTTGAACCTGGGAGGCAGAGGTTGCAGTGAGCCAAGATTGCGCCATTGCACTCCAGCCTGGGTGACAGCGCGAGACTCTATCTCAATCAATCAATCAATCAATCAATCCTGTGTGACAGGACTGCAGAAAGAATAGAGTCAGATAATAAGTGCATGACAAGCCTGGTGCCTGGCCCAACACACCGTAGGTGCTCATTCCATGTTGATTACCTGTGAAGGCACGCGTGGACCACTGCACTGGAAATTGTCTTTCCTGTGGTCAGGCCTGGGTCCCCAACAGACCCTCTTCCAGGGCATGGCTGCTGGGGGGCCCCAGGGCTGCTCCTCCCAGTGGGGAATTCCTCTTATGTTATTCACACAGAGATTTCCCCAGGAAGCCCGAGCCCCTCTTTGTATATCTTCCCAGCTGTTATCTGGGCCTCCTGAAGGCCTGCCTGGTTTTCTGGTTTATGTTAGGGTTGTTTATATGGGGTCTTATCTCTCCCAGGAGCAGGGGCCAGCCTGGGGAGCAGCAGGATTGTGGGCTTTGAGTCAGAGCAACCTGGGTTTGAGTCCCCAGCTCCACCACGCACTAGCTATGGGACCCTCTGCAAGTGACACCACCTCTTGGAACCTCAGTTTCCTCCTCTGTAAAGTGGGGATGGTAGTACCTCCAGCACAGGGTGATCATGAAGATTATGTGGGAAAATATCTGTGCGGTTCCCGGCATGGGTTAGATGATGAGTTACAGACAGCTCCTTTCCCCTCTTCCAAACCAGGAGGTTCCGCAGCAGCAGGGTCCTAGAGACTCAGACCCAGGGCAGGGGAAGAGCATCACAGGTCCTCAAGGCGCCACCTGGGCAGTAGGCAGGGGAGGCTGCACAGCCGATCCACGTTGCTGGCAGCTCCCAGGACTCCATGACCTAGAGGAGGCTGGGGACCTCAGGAACCCTCCCCAGAATGAAGGAAGTATGGGGAGGAAAGACACAGAGATGAGGCTGTGGCCCCTATAAGAGCGTGGGTGAGTGTGGAAGATAAGAGCACAGGCTCTGGAACAGACGCATGTGTCCATCAGGGAGCTGTGTGACCCCCTGTGAGTGACTCAACCTCTCTGAGCCTTAGTTCCCTGTCTATGCAAATGAAGGATGATGATACACCATATCTCCTGGGGTTGCTGCGAGGCGTTGGTAATACATGAAAAGTGCTTGGCACAGTCTGGCCAAGAATTTTCTATTTATTTTTAGGTCGTATTCTCAGGACCCACTGACTCCTGGCCAAACTCTGCAGTTACTCATAAAACTAATAAAAATTTTTTAAAAGCTTATTTCTCCAGCACCTTCCGTGAACCCTGCAGGCAACATGCTTAGTGCCTGCCTCTCATTATCCCATTTGATTGTAGCAGTCCTCTGTGGGGTTGGCCCTATCACTATCCCCATTTTATAAATGCGAAGTTGGGTGACCTGTCTGAGCCCATACAGCTGTTGACGGCTGGAGCCTGGAGATAGTCGTGGTCAGGGTTAGTGTCTCACCAGGTATCAGCTGGACGCAGCATACCTCAGACAGAATCCATGGGGAGAATCTGTGAATGAGCTTGTCCAACCTGTGGCCCGTGGGCTGCATGTGGCCCGGGATGGCTTTGAATGTGGCTTACCACAAATTCGTAAACTTTCTTAAAACATTATGAGATTTATGCATGAACCTTTGTTTTTTAGCCGATCAGCTATCATTGGTGTATTTTATGTGTGGCCCAAGACAATATTTCTTCCACTGTGGTCCAGGGAAGCCAAAAGATGGGACACTCCTGCCAAGTGTAAACGGAAGATCTGGAGTGGGACGGGGACACCTGTGGACTCAAGACAGCCTGGGTGGCGAGTGGTGTGTGGGGGCTGGCTCCAGAAGCCGTGGGACCGCGTGTGTTTGTTCAGCCTGTCTCGGCAGGCAGCGGGCCCTGACGTACTAATGTAAACATCCAGACTGCTTGTTGGACCACTGGGGGACCAAGACAAACTAGGGAACAGTAAGCAGTGCCTCCCAGTGCCTGGTAGGGAGTGGTGAGAATGAGGAGCAGGGTCTCAGGAGAGGCCGAGGAGAGTTGGACAGGGATGGAGCCTGGCTTTCCTGCCCAGTTCACAGAGGGGAGGGCATAGCTGCTGGCTTGGAGGGCTCCCAAGAAGGCCAGGAGCAGAAAGTCTGAGAAGCAGATGGGGGACAGCAGAGGGAGTCTGGCCCTTGGTGCTAGGGGTACCATGGTGGACAGAGGTGGGGGTGGCACAGAGCCAGCATTTATGGAGCCCCTAGTATGTACCAGGTCATTTAGACACGAGGTCTTATCACGTCTCTAGAAAAGCCCTGCGTACTCCACTTTATAATTATTATTATTATTAATTATTATTTTGAGACAGAGTCTCATTCTGTTGCCCAGGCTGGAGAGCAGCAGTGCAATCTCCGCTCACTGCAACCTCCACCTCCCAGGTTCAAGTGATTGTCCCACCTCAGCCTCCCAAGTAGCTGTAGCTAGGATTACAGGTGCACACCACCACGCCCAGCTAATTTTTTGTATTTTAGTAGAGACGGGTTTCACTATGTTGCCCAGGCTGGTCTCGAACTCCTAAGTTCAGGCAGTCCACCCACCTCGGCTTCCCAAAATGCTTGGATTATGACCGTGAGCCACCGTGCCTGGCCTAATTTTATTATTTTGACTTAGCTAATGAGAAAATGGAGCCCGGGAGATTGTACAGACCCAGCTCCACTGAAAACCCACAGAATTTGGCTTTCTGGGAGGGGGAGTTTATGAAAGCATTTTTGGGTAGTATTCCTTTGCATCTGCCTCTGCTGACGTCACATTTCCCCTGCTAACTTTCTTCTGACCCTCGCTCAGCATCTGCTCGGCGTCTCCCTCGATGGAAGTGCAGCCTCTGGGGAGCTGAAGCTCTTGCTGCAAATCCCCTCCCTGGTCCGCTTTTTGGCACATCACTGCGTGGGGGCCTGGCCAGGCTGAAGTGACTGTCAGGTCGGGTTAGCTCCTTGGAGGGCTGGTGTGACCAGCTCAGGGGTTTCGCCTGTCTGTCACCCAGGGAGGAGGATTTTGCCAGCTCTGCTTGGATAGGCTTGTGAAGTGGGCATCAAGCAGGCTTACTGGTTCTAAGTCTTCAAAAAAATGGGATTTTAGAAGTTGCTAAGACCTGAAATATCACCCCACCCATTTTACAGATAGAGAAACTGAAGCCCAGAGAGGGGGAAGGTCTGCCCTAAAGACTCAGAGAGAGGCCAAGGCACAACCGCAGGTGAGGTCTCCAGGGAGGACACCCCTAGGCCAGGTGGACTTTTGTTAAGGGGGTGGGACAGGGTCAGGAAAGGGCAGGGATGAAGGAAATAAGTTCCTCAACTGGATCATGACCTGAAACCCAATTTCACAGCTGCTCCCACCCTGCTGCCCTCCCCAAGCTGTGCCCTAGAAATGCCCTTGGGCCCTCAGGAACCCTGATAAGTCCCTGCGCATGCGCCAGCAGGGTACTTGTTTCATTGGGTTTGGGTCTCTGCGAATCCACACGAGGGCCTCCTGCTCCCCACTTGCCACACCAGGTCTTGCCCACTACTCTCCCCCACTGTTTCCCTCACTCATATTCATCTCCGAGTCCAACAGCTATCACTTGGGTTGTGCAGAGCTGAAAAGAATTGTTTACCCGTAACAGCAGCCAGTGAGGGGACCTTGTCTGTGCCATCTGATACCTTCAAGGTGCACCTTTGAGGGGCAGACCCTGCTTTGTGTGTGTTTTGTCCCCACTTTGAGAAAGAGATCACGGTGGCTCTGGTTTAAGTTCAAGAACATTGGGCTCACACCCTGAGCCTGGATTTGAACCAGGAGACAGACACCGGTACCCCACACCCTCAACCACACCTGCTAAAGCCAGGGACCTACAGAAGTCAGATGACCTGTCTGAGCCCACAGAGCTCTTGACTGCCCTGACCCACTAGCGCGTCTCCAGAGGACCGTGTGGATGCAAGGCGGTTAGGACCCCACCTTGAGATGGGGAGCAGGGGCTCGGGAGAGGCCGAGGAGAACTGGGCAGAATGGAGCCAGTCGGGCGTGGCTGCCAGCCTGGAGGGGTCCCAAGAAGGCTAGGAACACACAGTCTGAGAAGGGGGTTGGGAGCAGTAGAGAGGCTCCAGCCAGCCTAGGCCCATGACTCCATCCCGGTCAAGGGACCAAGATTGCTCAATCCCCAGAGCCGCAGATGCGTCACCAGCTCAGTGTCGCCGCGGGCTGGCCTGGCCTTGTGACGAGCAAATATTTTTCCCCATCTGAGGCCTGCGAGCTGGCCTTCAACTCTGCCTGTTCATTTTGGGAGACCCGCCCAACAGCAGCAGGAACAATGGCAACCACCAGATGCCAGGCCCTTTGTAGACACGACCTTGTTTAATTCTCAGAAGAGTCCCGGGACCTAACACTGGGCAATAGGATCCCACTTCACAGAGACGACTGGGATCACATGGCAGCAAAGCACAGGGCTGGCTCGAAGCCCAAGTCTGTCTGACCTATTCTGGTGGGCAGCAAAATATATCAGACATACTAAAAACATCAGGCTCAGTAAAACCAAACACTGGTATATAAGCCTTTAGCTTAAGGAATAAAACTTCCCAAATGCAGTTAAATCCCCCATACCCCCACACCCCAGTCCATTTCTTTTTTTTTTTTTTTTTTTGAGACGGAGTCTTGCTCTGTCGCCCAGGCTAGAGTGCAGTGGCCGGATCTCAGCTCACTGCAAGCTCCGCCTCCCGGGTTCACGCCATTCTCCTGCCTCAGCCTCCCGAGTAGCTGGGACTACAGGCGCCCACCACCACGCCCGGCTAGTATTTTGTATTTTTTAGTAGAGACGGGGTTTCACATCCTGTGTTAGCCAGGATGGTCTCGATCTCCTGACCTCATGATCTGCCCGTCTCGGCCTCCCAAAGTGCTGGGATTACAGGCTTGAGCCACCGCGCCCGGCCCATTTCTTACCACTCTCTCTCCCAGGGGAAACTACTTTCTTCAGTGACTGCCTTGATACTGTTACTCCTGACCTCAGGTGATCCTACCACCTCCCCACCTCGGCCTCCCAAAGTGCTGGGATTACAGGTATGAGCCACCACACCCAGCCTGCTTTTGCCTCCCTAAATGATACATGTTGCTCACTGTTTTTGAACTTTAAATAATTGGTGGGAGGCTCCATGTTGACTTCTGCAGCTTTTCTCTCTTCCCATTGTGTTTGAGTTGCAGCCACTTCGTTTTCAGGCCTGTATAGTATTCCATCCCATGATGTGACTCTCTTACAGTTTATCCAGGCTCCTATAGATGGGCATTTAGGCTGTTTCTCGTTCACAACCACAGCGCATGCTGTATGGGACTTCCTTTTGTCTCCTGGCAACCACAGGAGAGTTTCTAGGAAGTATATGTGTTATGTATGTTAAGAACTGGAATCAGGCTGGGCATGGTGGCTCACACCGTAATCCCAGCACATTGGGAGGCCGAGGTGGGCGAATCACCTGAGGTCAGGTGTTCGAGATCAGCCTGGCCGACATAGTGAAACGGTGTCTCTAATAAAAAAATACAAAAATTAGCTGGGCTTGGTGATGCACGCCTGTAACCCCAGCTACTCAGGAGTCTGAGGCAGGAGCATTGCTTGAACCCAGGAGGCAGAGGTTGTAGCAAGCCAAGATCGTGCCACTGCACTTCAGCCTGGGGAACAAAGCAAGACTCCATCTCACAAAACAAACAAACAAAAAAAACTAGAATCAGGTAAACCCATGGCATCATGGGATTCCTCACTGAGAGAACAGGCCAACAATATTGGGGTTGCTGTTATAAGGGTGAAAAACCCCTTAAGGACAGGAATGTTCCTCTGATTCGCCGCTGTAAACAGCACCCAGAACAGTGTCTGGTGCATTGTGTGTGTGGAGTAAATCTGTTCCCTAGACAAAGGGATATGTGCCAGCTACTGTGGCAGGTACTCAGCTTGCACAGTCGCACTCAGTCCACTGAGGAGGGGTTCTCCCAAATCACAGGTAAGCTGACTGTGGCACCAGAGAAATTAAGTACCATTCTTAAGGTCCTACAGTCGGTACCCAGGTTGGCTGTCTCCAGAATCTGTACTCTTTCCTGAAGCTGCCTGTGTAGACAGAGGGAGTGGATTCACAGAACCCTAGAATATGGGGAAAAGTGGGGCAGCTTTTTTTTTTCTTTTGAGACAGAATCTTGCTCTGTTGCCCAGGCTGGAGTACAGTGGCACAATCTCAGCTCACTGCAACCTCTGCCTCCTGGGTTCAAGTGATTCTCATGCCTCAGCCTCCTGAGTTGCTGGGATTACAGGCATGTGCTACCACACCTGGCTAATTTTTGTATTTTTAGTAGAGATGGAGTTTCACCATGTTGGCCAGGCTGGTCTCAAACTCTTGACCTCAAGTAATCTGCCTGCTTCGGCCTCCCAAAGTGCTAGGACTACAGGCTTGAGCCCCCATGCCCGGCCGGGAGCAGCTTTTAATGCCTAGTTGCCTATATACAAGCCCCTAGGACTTCCAGGTTGTCCTAGAGGCCGTGAGGGTGAGGTGGCACCAGCCAGTAGATCACCTTTGGCCTGGGATGCCCCAGACGTTGGGGCTGAGTGACAGCTCATCTCTGAGGTTGATCCATCGGGGAAGTGCAAAGGTTGAGACCCCAGTAGGCATAGGATTCAGATGCAATTGGATGGAGGAGGCAGCCTGAACCAACCAAAGAATTATTTGCTTGGGACATGAGCAGACCTGAGCTCAAATCACAGATCTGCCACTTACTAGCTGTGTTTTTAGACAAGCTTCTTAACCTCTCTGAGCGTTATCACCCCCATCTGTTAAATAGGTATTGACTCTGTCTTGCAGAGAGGTAGATTTGAAATTAATGAGTGTGACAGTCTTAACACAGTGCCTGGACAGTAGTTATTAGTTACAGTACAGGGGAGGGTTTTCTACTAGGGATACATACAAATCACTACAGATACATACAGATGGGGCAGCATGGGACACAGAGGAAGACTTCACAGAGGAGATGACATTTCATCTGGGTTCTGAAGGGTGAATAGGAGTTCTCCAAGCCAAGAAGCAGACCGTGGGTCAAACAGTTTCTGTGTCCCCCAGACTAGATTTGGTATTGAGGAGGATAAACACAGTGTTGTTTACAAAAACAACAACAAACAAACTCAAGTTGCTTGCAGTAGATAAAGATACATGATCCCATGGAGATGGTGCAGGCCAGGTGCTGGCTGAATAGACAAAGGATCAGTGGCGTTGGGGTCTTAGGAACACATGAAAGCTGTGAGTCAGGACAGTCAGGAAGTTCCCTGGAGGGGAGGTTGGATTTAGATGACAAAGGAATATGGAGAGGGGCTGTCTGACCCTTGATTTCCTGACTGGGCTGGGTTAGGAAAGGGGTCACCCAACCCGGCAAGGGGCTGGGGACATACCTAGTATGTTCTGTCAGAAGCCCCACTGTGTCCCTGTCACTAGGGCTTGGGCCCATCCTTCCCTTGGAAGAAAAGAAAAGTTGTTTCTAATTGTTAATTGTGCAACGGCAGATTGGCTCCCAAACCCGGCTGAACTGAGCCAAGCTCTGGAGGGAGAGGAGGAGCTCAGGCTGGATCTCTACTGAGCCAGGAGTTTGGGGGCCCGGGAGGGGGTTTGGGAATATTGCTGTGTGAGTGTTCCAGGAAGGGCCACTCCTCTGGCCTAGCCAGGGCCCCCTGCCCAGAACTCCCACTCCATTCTGCAGGGTCCCGTAATGCCTGAGTATAGTGTAGAAATTGGTTTCAAATTTGATCCCATCTTCTTACCAGCTGTGCAACCTTGGACTGGTTACTTAACCTCTCTGTGTCTTCTTCCACATCTTTCATATGGGGTTGCGGTTATGATTAATTAGAAAACACATGTAAAGTGCTTAGGACAGAACCTAGAATGAAGTCATTGCTCAAGACGTGGCTTTTGCTGCTGCTCTGTCATTGGTGTTACCATTTATCAACAGCTGTAGCCTCAGCACTGTCGTCATTGCCCCTATATCTGTAACCCAGGCCACACTATTGCTCAGGTTGCACTCCAGGGTCATTCCAGCTGCTCATGCCCATTCTCCGTGAGCCGGGACATTCCTGTGCCACAGGCACTACCTTGGCAGTGCCTCTCTTTAGGAGGCAGCTCTTGAATTCCCCATGTGCCTTTTCATGGATTATTGCCTTAATTCCCACCATAGCCTAGTGAAGTAGGTTCACATGTCCCCATTTTATAGATGAGAACACATGCTCAGAGAGGTAAGGCAACTCTCCCAGGGTCACACAGCAGCAAATTACAGAGAATCCAGCTGAAGTCTCTCTGTTCCAGAACTGTTGCCCTTTCCACTCCAAGGTTGAGGGAGCGGAGCAGTTTGTTCCCATTGGATCTGAGCCTGGTGCTCAGCTCCCTGTTCCCCTACTCCCACCTGCATCATGTCTTCCTCTCCCTGCTTCTCGTACCCCCCAGCTCTGCTCTGGGCCTGGGACCACTCTGGACCAAGACTGCAGCCAGGGTAGCTCATGTCCTCCTGAGCCAATGCAGTCATTTCCCCCCCACTGTCAGCCGGAATCAGCCCTCCTCTCCCCAGCCAGGCGTTTCCTCCCAGGGTCCCTCCATCCCCTCAGGCAAGCATGACACATGTGTCTTGAGGGGGATGGGGTGTAATGGGGACCAGATGGGAAGCTGAGCCTGGGGTGGGCTTGTTCAGCAGATATTCCTGGTCACCGAGGCAACGCCAGCTCAGCAGCATCTGGTTTGGCTGCAGATCCACCCTGATTGGCTGGGGCTAGACAAGGGGAGTTGGCCTTGGCATTGTGGGCAGGTGGGGGGACAAGCACAGAGGCTTCAGAATCCAGGAGAGAACAGTGGGTTACAGAGGGCAGAGTGTAAACAACAGGTAGCATAGAATCAGACAGACCTGATGTCCAGTCCTGCCCTGTCACTTTCTGGCTGTGTGATCCAAGCAAGTCACTACCCCTCTCTGAGTTGCAGTTTTAACATCTGCAAAATGAGAGACAACGATAATATTTACCTTACATCTGCATGAGAGGATCAAATAGCAGTGCCGGTGTTCACAATACTTACATCTTTGAACTATTTTAATTCTCATAGCTACCTATGAGTGTGGAGCTATTATTAGCTCTGTTTTTTTACTGATAAAGAAACCGAGGCACAGGGAGGTCACATCACTTGCCCAAGTCAAACAGGTAGTAGGAGGCAGAGCTGAAATTTGAATACAGGCAGTATAGACCCGTGTCCACCACACTCCAGCCTGCTCCATCCTACTCTCAGTGATGGGACAGCACACGGGACATGTGCTGTGTCAGCTGGGGATGCTGCTTGCTCTTTTTATTTATTTATTTGAGAGACAGGGCCTTGCTTTGTCACTAAGGCCAGAGAGAAGTGGTGCAATCATAGCTCACAGTAACCTTGACCTCCTGAGCTCAAGCGATCCTTCTGCCTCAGCCTCATGAGTGGCTAGGATAATAGGTGTGTGCCACCACTCCAGGCTAATTTTTAAATTTTTTCAGATTATTTTTTTGAGACAGGATTTTACTCTGTCTTTCAGGCTAGAGTGCAGGGACGCAATCACAGTTCACTGCAGCCTCAACCTCCTGGGGCTCAAGCAATCCTCCCACCTCAGCCTCCTGAGTAGCTGGGACTACAGGTGCCCACCACCATGCCCAGCTAATTTTTATATATTTTTTTGAAGAGACAGGGGTTTGCAATGTTTTCCAGGCTGGTCTTGAACTCCTGGGCTCAAGTGATCCTCCCGCCTCAGCCTCCTGAGTAGCTAGGACGATAGGTATGTGCCACCACACGAGACTAATTTTTTAATTTTTTTTTTTTTTAAGACAGAATCTCACTCTGTCGCTTGGGCTGGAGTGCAGTGGCATGATCTCGGTTCACTGCAACCTCCACCTCCTGGGTTCAAGCAATTCTTGTGCCTCAGCCTCCCCAGTAGATGGAATTAGAGGCATGCACTGCCATGCCCGGCGAATTTTTATATATATTGTTTTGAGATGGAGTCTCGCTTTGTCGCCCAGGCTGGAGTGCAGTGGCACGATCTCGGCTCACTGCAAGCTCCGCCTCCCAGGTTCACGCCTTTCTCCTGCCTCAGCTTCCCAAGTAGCTGGGACTATAGGCACCTGCCACCATGCTCAGCTAATTTTTTGTATTTTTAATAGAGACGGGGTTTCACCGTGTTAGCCAGGATGATCTCAATCTCCTGACCTCGTGATCCGCCCGCCTCAGCTTCCCAAAGTGCTGGGATTTCAGGCCTGAGCCACCACGCCCAGCTAATTTGTATATCTTTAATAGAGATGGGGTTTCACTATTTGGCCAGGCTGGTCTCGAACTTCTGACCTCAAGTGATCCGCCTGCCTCAGCCTCCCAAAGTGCTGGGATTACAGGTGTGAGCCACTATATCCGGCCAATTTTTAAAATTAAAAAAATTTTTTTTTTGAGACAGGGTTTCACTCTTTCAGACTGGAATACAGTGGCACAATCACTGCTCACTGCAACTTCAACCTCCTAGGGCTCAAGCAATCCTCCCACTTCAGCCTTCTGAGTAGCTGGGACTACAGATGTGCATCACCACGCCTGCTAATTTTCATATTTTTTTTGTAGAGATGGAGTTTTGCAATGTTGCCCAGGCTGACCTTGAACTCCTGAGCTCAAGGGATCCTCCCACCTCAACCTCTGTGTTGGGGTTACAAGCATGAGCCACTACACCAGGCTAATTTTTTTTTTTAATTTTTTATTTTTTGTGGAGACAGGGTCTCACTATGTTCCCCAGGCTGGTCTCAAACTCCTGATCTCAAGCGATCCTCCTGCCTCAGCCTCCCAGAGTGCTGGGATCACAGGCATGAACCCCCGTGCCCGGCCCGCATGCTCTTTTCTCACTTGCCCTAGAAGCCTGTGCTGTTGGTGGTGCATGGGACACGCCTACTGAGTTTATAAATGGGTGGACAGAGGAGGGCACAGACGCTATGAACATATCTGCATGTTGGGCAACAAAAGGGAGGCACTGGGGATGTGACCCTGCAGGCCCTGTGGTGTGGGCAGCCAGCCAGACCCAGCCATGGCCCTGAGCTGGCCAGGGAGCCCCACTCTGAAAACAACAGCCCCCATTCATCAAGTCCTATTCATCAAGTGCCACACACTTTGTCTAAATTCTCTCATTTCATCCTCACTGCCAGCCTGGTTGCCCATGATGGCAGAATGTGTCTTTGACAGAAGCTAGTTTTGAACGTAGGTCCAGCTTTCCTCGCAGGGACACTGGGCTAGGGCCATCTGTTGCCTCCTGAGGGGTGGGTGATGGTTTCCTTGTCAACGTGTTTTTGTAGGGTATGTTGCTGATTGTGGGGCTGAGGGAGGAGGCTGCAGGGTAGGGTTGGAAGAGCCCAGATGAAGATTTTCATCCTGGTTGGCCCCTTACGCAACCCCCTTCTATTCCATGATCCTTCATTTTCTTCGTTTGTCAAAAGTAGTTTATGATCGGGGGCAGAGCAGAGGGCGGGGAGAGCCAAGATGACCAGGGCCTTGGCCCTTTAAGACTTCATGGTCCAGTGGCAGGGACAGTCACCCATACTCAAGTACCCAAATCATCCCTGGGAGCTCGGCGGAGTCTGCTGGAGGTGTGTGCAGAGTGCAGTGAAAGCACAGGGCCAGAGGTGGCAGGAAGGATGATGTGGACACAGGTTGTTTTGCCTTTCTTCTGCTAACAGCAGCCCCCTTCCTTTGGGAATTGTTCCTCCCCGACTCATTGTGATATTAACCAGGCTGTCAATCACAGCATCAGGCCCCGCCTCTACGAAGTCACAGCGGAGGGCACAGGAAACAGGCGTGGCCAATCAGAGTTCTTCCCTGGGACTTTCTAATTCAGCCCAGGGAGAGAGAAGGTTTTTTTCCTCTAGGGCTCGCAGCTACCACGAGGTAAGACTGACCGAGTTATCTGGGTGTGAAGGATGTCTAATCTCAGGAGATGAGACTGAGGGTAACACACAAGGGGAAGATGAGGCATGGAATCGGGGCAGAGGAGAGAAATCTAGCAGCAGCGTCTGAACTCCTGGATCGTCTCCTGCCTGATGATCCTCCCTCCCGCCCTCCCTCTGAGTCAACGTGAGCCAATGTGTTTGTTTTGTTAGAAAATCCATCTGGGGGCCAGGCGCAGTGGCTCAGGCTTGTAATCCCAGCACTTCGGGAGGCTGAGGTGGGCGGATCACGAGGTCAGGAGATTGAGACCATCCTGGCTAACACGGTGAAACCCCATCTCTACTAAAAATACAAAAAATAGCCGGGTGTGGTGGCGGGCGCCTGTAGTCACAGCTATTCAGGAGGCTGAGGCAGGAGAATGGTGTGAACCCGGGAGGCAGAGCTTGAGCTGAGATAGCGCCACTGCACTCCATCCTGGGCAACAGAGCAAGACTCCATCTCAAAACAAAACAACAAAAAAAATAGAAAATCCAGCTGGGTTTGAGTTTTATCACTAACAGACCTGAGGTTCCTGATTGAGGAAGCTTCAGAGAGAAGGTGGCATTTGAAGCATATGTTTAAGGAGTTCTTGGGACTAACAGCAATGATGAGGTTATGTCAAGCCAAGGAAGCTGATGGGAAGGATGTGATCATGATCAGCTTGGGGAATGGCGGGTGCTGATGTCTGGGCAGATCCTGAAGGACCTCATGTGCCACAGAGCAGAGCTCCAAACGTGTTGACTTATTCCTTCATGCACCCATTCATTCACCCAGCCAAGCCAGCGCTCACTGCATACCAGGCACTACTCCAAACGCTTTCTGTGTAACTGACTGCATCTTCCCAACAACCTGGTGGGATGGGTACTATGATTTACCACTTTGCAGGTGAGAAGACAGAGGCACAGAGAGGTTAAGTAACTCACTCAGGGTCACAGTTGGTGAATGACAGAGCCAGGGTTTGAATGCCAGCAGTCTGGCTCCAGAGTTTCTGTCCTTAACCACAGAGGGGGAGTGACCATCCTCCCCTGACTCCAGCCCAGAGTTCTTTGTGTGTCTCATATCCCAGTGGGGACAAGACTGCAGTGCCTGTGCCTGGGGTGTGGCCCCAGAACTCTGGAGCCCCAGTGTGCCTCAGTGAGGGGAAAGGAGAGAGGGAGGGCCCTGTGGATCCATTTAGAGGACACGACGTGCTGTCCTGGCCTAGTTCCAGCCCCAACTAGCAAGGAGCCAGCGCCAGATTCCTGCTAGGTGCCCTGCTGTTTCTGCAAACTGTGATAATCTCCAGAAACAGTGAATGATGGGCTCTGGCTGGGTCCAACTAAGCCCGCTGCAGGAGATGGGGAACTTTAAGAAGCTGTGGCTCATAGCCCAGGTACTGGGGAGTTTTAAAACTGCTGCTACCGAGGGAAGCCCTGGACAGGCAGGAAGGGGAGGAGGCTTTGAGACATGGCATCAGAGAAGGAGCCCTGGGGACCTTTAGCATCGGCTTAGGCCCCAGCTCACCCCTCAGTACCCAGACTCAAGCCCCTCCCATGCGCCAGGGCTTTTCACCCTCACATTCAGAGGTTGGGGATACTAGCCCTGTTTCACAAATGAGGAGGTTGGGGCTCAGCAAGGGCAAGTGACTTGCCTGCGGTCACCCAGCCAATTTTTCTGGGTCCATGTCCAGGGCCCTGCACAGCCTCATAAGGGCTGCCTCTTTGACCTTGTCTCTGATCCCAAAGGGTTTCTGGAACACACGCCAGAGCTCCCTCAGGCCTCCTGGCCCCTCCCTCTCACAAGACCCCCTTCTTCTTCTTACCCCCAATTCCAGAGAAGGGCTGTTCCCCCAAATAGAGAGTGCTTTGCCATTTGTGGGGAGGATCCCAGCAACCCCTAGGGGTCCTACACAGGTGGCCTCCGGGGTGGGGGTTGGAGAGTAAGACTTCCGGTTGTCCCCCAGTGGCCAGGCCCTGGCAGGGTGTATGAGGGCAGGACAACCCATCTACAGAGCATCCACAAATAGTTGTTAAATTAAAGCTGGGGCAAAGGGAATGCCATTTTGGCTGAGTCTCCAAAGGTTGGCCATTTTCTGACAGCACAGCAGAGAGTGAGGTTTACCAGATGGAGGAAACAGCGTGAGCAGAGGTCTGGAGGTAGAGAAGTGGAAAATGTCTCCAGGGGAAGGGTAGCTGCTTCCCACGTGGGTGGGAGCAAGCTCGTTCATGGTTCCAAGCTAAGAGCGAGCCAGGGAGGTTTTGAGGGGTGACCCCATTCTAGAACCTTCTGGGGGGATCCAGAAGGCATGTGACCCATTGGGATCGCAGCAAAACTGAGCCAGCCTCCTCCTCTCTTCTGTCCTGCCCAGATCTCTGCCCAACAAGGATGCTCAAGGTGGGGCCAGCCTCTCAAGGGGGCAGGGCCTCTCCCCTGTGCCTGGCCACCTTTCATAGAGGCTTATCTGTCCCTTCCCATTTCCTGTCTGGAGCCCAGTGCCCTGGGAGCAGCGGCCCTGCGTGGGTGCAGCCTGGCCACCGCAGCAGGTCTGGTCTTGCCGGCCAGGCAGAGCTTCCACTTCGTACCTCAGAGGTACAAAGAAGCCCCAGCCCCAGACCTGGTAGGGACAAGTGACAAGAATGCCTCCTGGGGTGCAAGAAAATGTCCTCTGGAGGCCCCTCTGCTGCTGACATCTTCACATCAATGACTGTAGTGATCATGTTTAAAACTTGCTTTCTATGAAATACTTAATATGTGTCAGCCACTGTGGCTGGCACTTCACACAGCCTCTAGTGGTGTCTCACTAGATGCTCATAACCCCCCTGCAAGGAAGCCACTGCCACCCTCACCGTGCAGAGGGAGGAAACTGAGGCTCCGAGAGGTGACGTGACTCCCTCAACATCACACAGCTGCTGAGCAGCCAAGAGGGTCTGACCTTGAGATGTGTGTTCCACCCATGACGTGGAGATGCTAGCTCCGACCCCTCAGAGTCGCTGTGAAGAGCAAAACTGAATTCAAGCGAACGAACCTGCTTTCGAAATGTTAAAGCCAGCATTACAGGGATGTGTGTTCCACCCATGACGTGGAGATGCTAGCTCCGACCCCTCGGAGTCGCTGTGAAGAGCAAAACTGAATTCAAATGAACGAACCTGCTTTCGAAATGTTAAAGCCAGCATTACAGGGCCCGGGCTGGGGTAATGTGGACAGGAGTTCTAAGCAGGGAGCACTCTGGGAGCTGAAACCCATGCTGGGCCCAGAGGAAGGGGAGAGTCTTGAGTGCAGGGAGACAAGGGAGTCCTTGGTGGACCTCAGTCATCCTAAGCCCAAAGGTTGGCCCAGTCCTCGCTGCCGAGCCCTTAGCATTCATGGCACAGGTGCAGGGCTTTGGAAGGAGCACTGGGCCAGGAGCGCAGAAGCCTGGCTTCTAGTCCTGACTGTGCCCCTGACTCAGCATGTCCGGGGGGCCTCAGTTAGTTCATCTGTAGATTAGGAGGCTGGTCAGACAGGGCTCATGGAGACCTTCCTCGACTCCTCTCCAGAGGCTTGAGCATACCTCGCTGCTGCCCTTTCTTTGAAACACTCATCGCTCTCTGCAGTGAGGCCATCACTGTACTGGTTAGGGTCAAATTGGAGTCACATTGTCTGGGTTCAAATCCCAAATGTCTTAGAGCTGGATGATCTTGACAGTAACCTTTGTGTGCCTCAGCTTTCTCACCTACAAAATAGGGTCAGTAATATGGCCAGATGCGGTGGTTCACGCCTGTAATCCCAGCACTTGTGGGAGGCTGAGGTGGGCAGACCACCTGAGGTCAGGAGTTCGAGACCAGCCTGGCCAACATGGTGAAACGCCGTCTCTACTAAAAATACAAAAATTAGCCAGGCGTCATGGCGGGCACCTGTAATTCCAGCTACTCGAGAGGCCAAGGCAGGAGAATCGCTTGAACCCAGGAGGCGGAGGTTGCAGTGAGCCGAGATCATGCCATTGCACTCCAGCCTGGGCAACAACAGCGAAACTTCAAACTCCATCTGAAAAAAACAAAAAACAACGTATAGTATGTGGTACACAGTAAGCACTCAATAAATGTAAGATGCTATTGTTATTATTGCGACTCTTAGTAACATTGTTTATTGTCTCTCCCTGTATTACAATTCAAGTTCCTGACAGCAAAGGCTTTGTCTTGTTTAATGTATTCCTGGTAGGAAGCTCATTTCTTGGCACATAGTAGGTACGTAATAAATACTTGTTGAATGAATGAATGGATGAATGAATGAGCAAATGAATACACAGACAATGACATTGACATCCCCAGCATCCAGGAGGCCCCATATGGCTGGATATGGAGAAGGATGGATGCTGGGAAGACAAACCCAGACCAGCTCCTTGCTCAGGGCCCAGCCAGCCCTCTTTGTTCCTAGCAGCCCTCGTGGCAGGCCCTGTCTCAGTCTGCCCTGATGGGGGTCCATGCCACTCAGAACGGAGGGTTCTCTCTGGGGATCGAGGTGGCTCCCTGTCCTGCCACTATGACCACAGCAGTATTTATGGGTGTCTGATGCTGTTTCCCAGCTCAGATTGCAGCCACCAGGCATGGGGGCAAACGTAGATTTTTCCCTGTGCTCAGCAGCCCTCCCTCCCAAACCCGCAGAGTGGAGCCCAGCCTGCTGTCTCTTTACCACCCATACCCGCCCTTTCCAAAGGCCACTCTCACAAACTGAAATGCTCCCACTGCCCTTTACACAGCTCCCTTGCCTCCCTCCTGTTCTAGAATTTCCAGATGGGACTGCTGACACAGCGGTTCTCCTGTGAGTTCTTCTTGGCCCCTGGTGGTCTGAGCGACCCTAAGGACGTCGGTGTATGTGCCCAGTTTTGAGAGTGAGGGACAGATTGTTATGCTGTTCTCTATACAGAGGAAATGAAAACTCAGAGGGGAGGTTTGCTGGAATGTTTACAGTTGTCGGAGGCCCGAGTTGGGATTCATTCAAGTCTTTATTTCTTTTGCCTTCATTCATTCATTCAATTCGTATTTCCTGAGCACCTGCTCTCTGTCAAGCACTGCACAGCAGTGTTCATGGTGCCTGCCCTGCCCAGGGATCCAGATGTTAATCAGACCAGAAGTTAGCCTAGCTTTGTAGACAGTATGTATACCAGTGTTGTCCAATGGAACTTTCTGGGATGATGGAAATGGCCTGTGTCTATGCTGTCGAGCCTGGGTGTGGCTATGAAGCACTTGATATGTGGCCAGTGCAAAGGAGGGTTGAATTTTCACTTTGTTTTAACTAATTTGATTGAAATAGCCACACGTGGCTCATGGCGATTCTATGTTGTATGTTGGAGTTCTGCATAGGTTTTTGAAGATCTGTCAATTAAGGCCTAACCTGTGGGTCTCAAACTCAAATGTAAGCAGGGACCAAGCACGGGACTGGGCTGATTTTCCAGAGGCATCTTCAGTTGTGTCTTCTTTCCCAATCGTCAGTATGTTCAACACTATAAAGGAATCAGTTTCCGTTTTCGTTGAAACATGAGCCCCTCCAGATCTATCTTTCAGTTTTCCATTTTTTTTTTTCTTAATCAGGTGTAATTCCCATTAGAGTGAAATGCACAAATGAGGTTGAGGAGTTTTGACAAACGTAGACACATTTGTTTTCTGTTTTCCTTGAAACATGAGCCCTTCCAGATCTATCTTTCAGTTTTCCATTTTTTTTTCTTAATCAGGTGTAATTCCCATTAGAGTGAAATGCACAAGTGAGAGTTGAGGAGTTTTGACAAATGTAGACACCCGTGTAACCACAGAATCAAGATAGAGGGTATTTCCAGGACATTCCCATTCCCCAGAACATTCCCTCATACACCCTTCCAGTAAGTCTCATCCTTGGAGGTGGCCGCTGTTCTGATGTCTGTCGCCATATGGCTTAGTTTTCTTGTTTTGAAACTACGTGTAAATCATTTCACTTTTGACCAAGACAAGGATATGAGAAATATTTCTCTCTTTTTTAAAAATAAGAAACAACATTGACATGATGAAAATTGGCAGCTCACCCTGGGGCCACAGTGAGGAGGAGATGAGGGGTTGGGGTGGGCTGTGGAACCCCAGGGACTCGTGACCTATCCAGAGGAGGTGGCCACTCCTCAGCCCCAGCCACCATGTGGAGAATGTGGTCCCAGCATTGCTGTATCTTTTTTTTTTTTTTTAAGGAAAATCGAAACTATTCATTTGTTTTATAATATCCCCAAAATGTTACATTTCAAAAACTTTTCTAAGCCGGGGGCACAGTGACTCACGCATGTAATCTCAGCACTTTGGGAGGTCAAGACAGGCAGATCACCTGAGATCAGGAGTTCGAGACCAGCCTGGCCAACATGGTGAAACCCCATCTCTATTAAAAATACAAAAAATTAGCCAGGTATGATGGCGCATGCCTCCTAGTCCCAGCTACTCGAAAGGCTAAGGTAGGAGCATTGCTTGAGCCTGGGAGTCGGAGGTTACAGCGAGCTGAGATGGTGCCACTGTACTCCAGCCTGAGCGACAGAGTGAGACCCTGTCTCAAAAAACAACAACAACGAAATTTCTAGCGCCGTAGGCCAAATAATTCACATCTGTGGGCCAGGTTTGACCTGTGGATGGCCAGTTTGTGAGTTCTGCCTCGGGCCAGCTGGAATGTTAGTAATAATGACAGCTGGCATTTTCTGAGTGCTTCCTTTGTTTCAGGTCCTGTTCTAAGTGCTCTCTATTATTAAGTCATGTAATCCTTGTAACAGTTTATGAATAGATCCATTTTACAGATGAGTAAGCTGAGCCATAGAGAGGGATTAAGTGATTTGTCCAAGGTTACGGAGTGAGTGAGTGGCAGAGCTGGGACTTGAATTCTGACTGTTTCTCCGTAATCTGTGTTCCCCACCACTACAGATGCTCCCCTCAAGGGCAAGAGTGGAGGGTGAGACCGCTGGGGATGGTTATGCCACTTGGGTGGAGCTTTGATAGCCACCACGGTGCCACCTCCCTGAACAGGTGAGGAGAGAGTACCTCGGCCCCACCCTGCTGGGACTGCCCTGGCTTGGGCACTTTGCATGTCTGGACACCATGGCTATCAGTTGGTGGAGCCCAGTTTTAGGGAGTTCTGGGAAAGGAGCCACCAGGCTGGGTAGATGGAAGCCTGGTGGATGAGGAGCCATGAGAGGCATAGAAAGCACCAGGCAAGTGGGGGCAGAAATAGCAGGAGCCTGGTCGGGTTGAGGAGATGAGGATAGAGAAATCGGCCAGCCCAGGGCCAGGGCAGGCTGCTGCTGCCCAGGAGCCAACAGCTGGGGCATTCTTGCCCCTTGGTGATTCATCTGGACAAGTCTGTCGTTTGGGGAAGGTAGGGGAGGGGAACATAAGCATCACGGGGCAAAACATTGCCACATTTCCGTCATCACCTTCCACCTCCAAAGGGGGCAGGATGGGCCAGGGGAGGAAACTGAGGCCCAGGGAGCACTCGGCTTGAACTCACGCCAGGACTCCTGGCTCCCACTCTGGCGTTCTGTGCATTCCTCAAGGCAGGGGTTTGGGAAAATGGTCTGTGGTCATTTCTGGAGCCTGAGAAGGGGCATGGTGGGAAGGGGCCAGCAGACACATCAGATGCTTCTCTCTGGCTCTTATCTTACCTGTAAGTCACTGAGCCAGGGCCTGATATGCAGTAAGTGCCAAGTAAGTATTTGTCATTATTACTGGATTTTCCTAATTTGATCCTCACACCCAGTTCTGAGATACGTGCTGTTATCATCACTGTTTCACCAATGAGAAAGTCGAGGCTCAGAGTACCCGGGTCACAGAGCCAGAAAGTTGTTGGCAGGATTAAAAAGAGTGATGTATGTAGGGTGCTTAGCACAAGCCTGGTGCACAACAAGGGCTTGGTGTGGGGCCTGGGCCAGAAGAGGGGGAGGTGGCAGGACTGGTCAGAGAGGGCCTCCTGGAGGAGATGGCATGGGGCTGGACATGGGGAGCTTAGCCTGTTAAACTGCTGATTCCCTTGGGGCCAAGGTTGGTTCCTGACTAAGACCTAATGCCTGCTGGGTCTCTCCACTCTGAGAATGCACTGCCTGCTAGAATGCCATGCAGTTTGTGCTGGTGCTTGGGCCTCACGTGCTTTCCTGCAGCTCTATATCAGGGGAGCCCACTGAGCCTGGCCTGGAAGGGGCAATCTGGCCTCAAGGTGGCCATGTCACCTCTCTGAGCCTCAGTCTCCTCATCTGTCAAATGGGAACAGTGCTACCTACCACACAGGGTTGTGATGAGGGCCTGGCATCACAGAACTTGCAGGAGATGGCTGTTGAATTGGCCTTTTTTTTTTGGAGACAGGGTCTCACTCTGTCACTCAGGCTGGAGTACAGTGGTGTGATCTCAGCTCACAGCAACCTCCATCTCCCAGGTTCAAGTAATTATCCTGCCTCAGCCTCTCGAGTAGTTGGAATCACAGATATGGGCGACCACGCCACCATGCCTGGGTAATTTTTTTTTTTTTTTGTAGAGATGGAGTTTTGCCCTGTTGCCCAGGCTGCTCTCTCCTGAGCTCAAAGCAAGCCCCCCACCTCAGCCTCCCAAAGTGCTGGGATTATAGGGGTGAGCCCCTGCACCCAGCATGAATTGGCTTTTTAAGAACAGAAGTCAGACACAGCCCCAAGCCAGCCTAGGGAAGCTCGGTCCATATGTGAGCTCAGAACCCAAACATTCTCACTCCTGCTTTTTGTGAATTCAGAACCCAAACATTCTCACTCCTGCTTTTCACCTGTTTACTTTGAGAGGGTCAGGAGGAGACACGCCCTCTTCAGCTTTGT
This sequence comes from Rhinopithecus bieti, assembly GCF_001698545.2. NCBI lineage: Eukaryota > Metazoa > Chordata > Mammalia > Primates > Cercopithecidae > Rhinopithecus > Rhinopithecus bieti. The sequence continues at coordinate 4,061,529 of NW_016808328.1, forward strand.
CTACACTGGACATGAGTGCTAGGGAGCAAGTTTACCATTATTGTCCACCAAACCCAAGAGCAGCAAACACTAATGGAGCACTTGCTGTGTACCAAGCACTAACAAAGCGCCTTATGTTTTCATTTTACTCCAAGGAAACAGGCTCAGTAGCTGGATGTTGAGCAATCAGCTAGTGGTGCTGGAGTGGAGACTTGGACCTATGTAGTCTGGCTTCAGTCTACGCTCTTAAGAAGAAGAAGAAAAAATCTACCAGAAAGGAGCAAAAATAGTAATTCAGGGCTGGGTACAGTGGCTTAGGCCTGTAATCCCAGCACTTTGGGAGGCCAAGGCAGGCAGATCAGTTGAGGTCAGGAGTTTGAGACCAGCCTGGCCAACATGGCAAAACCCCGTCTCTACTAAAGATATAAAATAGCCGGGCGTGGTGGCACAGCGACTCGGGTCCCAGCTACTCAGGAGGCTGAGGTAGGAGAATTGCTTGAGCCCAGGAGGCGGAGGTTGGAGTGAGCTGAGTTTGCACTACTGCACTCCAGCCAGGGCAACAGAGCAAGACTCTGTCTCAAAAAAAAAAAAAAAAGTCATTCAGGGCAGTCTTTCCATTGCAAAGCCTTTTCACGCATGTGATGCAATTTTTGTCATTAGGACACCTGATGAGTGCGGTGTTACCATCCCTGTCTTACAGGTGAGGAAAATGGTCCCCAGAGAGGGACATGGCCTGCCCAGAGCCACCCACCTGACTCCAGGCCTGGTGTTCTTCTCCCTGCTTCTCAGCGGCCTCTTGGGGGGACAGTTGTCCAGCTGTAGTGGAGGCAGCCAGCAGGCCAGCAGCAGGGAACTCTGCGTGTCCCACAGCCCCCATGTGCTGCCTTCAGTGGGTGAGCACCAGCCTGGCCCATGCCATGGTTTCCTGCTTCCGCCCAACCCCTGATCTCAGAGCTTAGAGCCACCAGTTCTCAGAGACAGTTGAGTGATTTTTCAAACTCCATTCCTTAGAACCCCTGAGGGAGCTGGGTTCAGGGTCAGGATATGAGCTCATTGAGTGCCTAAGTGGCAGCTCAGCTCCACTTACATCTCTTTTGTATTTTGGGTTGCCGTGTTTAGTTTTTTAAATAAAGGGCGCTATGTGATGAAAGAAAATCTGTTTGCAAACCACTGTTCGGATCCAGCAACTACTTCCCCATTTTACAGATGAAAAATGGACAGCAAAAACTCATTTCTCCCCATAAATGACAATAATATTCAGGCATTGTTCTAAGTCTTGATACTCATTTTATCTTCACAAGCCTATGAGGGAGACACTGTTGGCATCTCCATTTTACAGATGAGGACACCGAGGCTCAGATGGTGAAGTAGCTTGCCCAAGGATTAAAATCCAAGGAGCCTAGCTCCCAAGTCCACACCCTCAGCTGCCCGTAACCTGACAGACATACTATCTCTTTGTGTCCTGAAGAGGGATGCTACTTGCTGAGGCCCACGGTAAGGCAGTGTCAGAACTGGGACCCAAATGTGGATCTCCAGCCTCCCAGCCCTATTCCTGTTCCTTCTGCTGTCCAAGACACGTCCTGGGCTGAAGAGGGAACTCTGGATCTGTCATTTTCTAGCTCTCTGAGCTTGGACAGGTGAATGGACTTCTCTGAGCCTGTTTTCTCACCTTAGAAGAGAGATAACAGTACATCATGAGGTCATGATGAAGATTAGACAGGATCAACCACATGAGTAGGCTGGCATGGGGTTCATGGATCCAAGGAGTCCCCAGAGCTTCCTGCCCCACCTACTTCCTCCTCCTTCTGCCCAGCCCTCACCCATCCACCCACCCACCTGTGTAACACGAATACTAATTACAACCAACTCCATGAGCTGCTTCCTGGTTGAGCACAATTAGCGGGCAGCTCAGTCGTCACCATTATACCATATCATTCAATGAGATGGGTTAACTTTGTCTTAAGTTGTACGTGATTAGATTGGCAAATTGTCAGGGAGCACTTGGTCTCTTCAGCTTGGGACTTCCCCAGCCTTGTCATCTTGCACAGCCCAGGACATCACACGGGAGCACAGGAGCATGAGGAGGTACAGGGGCATCTGTGGGTAGCCCTGGAGTCAGGGCCAGCTGCTTTCTGGTCTGCTTTGCAGTTTGTGCTTGGAAAAGATCAGAGTGGACAACTCAGCCCCTTAAATCCAGCTGGGAGGTGACACCTGAAGTCGTAAGGATGAAGCAGGTGAGGCAGGGTGGGTTAGAAGGGGGTGGTGACTGCCATCTTATCCAATGTAATGGGAAAACCTGGGTTAAAATCCAGGCTTTGCTGTTTACCAGATGTGTGACTTAAGGCGAGTTACTGACCCTCGCTGCACTCCAGTCGTTTCACAGTTGCAAGGAGCTGACATGTGCTGCCGAGCCCCAGGTCTAGTGCCTGGCACACCACAGGTCTTCTCTAGTCGTTCCTTCCCTCCCATGTGCTGCTTCTCTGCTAGGCACTGGGCTGAGGCCTTTCCGTGGCTCACTTTTTTAAGACGTGTAAGGGTCCTTTGGGGTCGGCACCATGGTCATCTCCGTTCACATCCGTGGAAAGATGTGAAAGCCAAAGCATAAAAACAAAGTGAAATGACTTGGTGAGGGCCACATAGCCGCACATGGCTGCTGGTCACTCTGTTGGGATGAGATGCTAGAAGCATGCTGCTGGGGAGCACCGAGGAAGGGTCACTGCGAAGCCCAGAGAACTGCCTGGAGGAAAGCGCGTAAGCTGAGGAGCCAGCCGGAGAAAGAAGGCAGACTCAAACTCTTGAGGGAGCCAGGAGGGAGGATTTAGCAAGCCAGGCCAAGGTTCGTGAGCTTCATCCCGCCAGCTCCAGGGAGTCAGTGTGTGATGCAGTCCCTCTTTAGAAAGTCCTGCCCAGGCCGAGCGTGGTGACTCATGCCTGTAATCCCATCACTTTAGGAGGCTGAGGCTGGAGGATTGCTTGAGCCCAGGAGTTTGAGAGACCAGCCTGGGCAATATAATGAGACCTTGTCTCTACACAAAAAATGTTTAAAATTAGCTAGGCATGGTGCTACCCACCTGTGGTCCCAGCTACTCAGGAAGCTGAGGCAAGAGCATCACTTGATCCCATGAGTTTGGAGGCTGCAGTGAGCCATGGTCATACCACTCCACTCCAGCCTGGGTGACAGAGTGAGACCTAGTCTCTTAAAACAACAACAACAACAAGAGCCATGGCTCACGCCTGTAATCCCAGCACTTTGGGAGGCCGAGGTGGGTGGATCATCTGAAGTCAGGAGTTCGAGACCAGCCTGGCCAATGTGGTGAAATCCCATCTCTACTAATAATACAAAAATTAGGTCGGGCGTGGTGGCTCACACCTGTAATCCCAGCACTTTGGGAGGCTGAGGCTGGCGGATCACGAGGTCAGCAGATCGAGACCATCCTGGCTAACACGGTGAAAACCTGTCTCTACTAAAAATACAAAAAATTAGCCAGGTGTGGTGGCGGGCACCTGTAGTCCCAGCTACTCAGGAGGCTGAGGCAGGAGAATGCTGTGCACCCAGGAGGCAGGGCTTGCAGTGAGCCGAGATGCTCCGTCACACTGCAGCCTGGGCGACAGAGTGACTCCGTCTCAAAACAAGCAAACAAACAAAATACAAAAATTAGCCGGGCATAGTGGTGGGTGCCTGTAGTCCCTAATACTCAGGAGGCTGAGGCAGAATTGAATCGCTTGAACCTGAGAGGCAGAGGTCACAGTGAGCCAAGATTGTGCCACTGCACTCCAGCCTGGGTGACAGAGCGAGACTCCGTCTCAAAAAAAAGAAAAAGAAAAAAAAGAAAGTTCTGCCAGGAGTTAGCCAGGAGCTGAAGGACTAAAGGGAGCTACAGTAGGAGATCAAGGGGGTCAGGAGGTCATCAGGGAAGGCATCCTGAGGGGACAGAGCCCCCTGGACAGAGGACGGGAGATGACTGATGGAGGCTGTCAGGCAGGTAGACAGGGTGGGCAGGTCAGTAACCTGTATCAGGTAGGAGTGAGAGGCTGCTGACCAGGTTTGGGGCTTGGGCATGGGGTGGCCTCCACAGCAGGCACTGAGGAATGGGCCAGCAACACTAGGTAAGACTTCCCATGTCCCCAGGGCCTCTGGCAGTTGAGTCAACACCGGGCCACATGGATGAGTGCTTCCCAGCGCTGTGTGTGTGGAGGCAAGTCTCCTGCTGCCAGCACATTCATGGGAGCCCAGCCCTGGGACTCCGTGCCACACCAGAGTGGTTGACTTACAGGCTGGCAGGGCTGCTGCCTTCTCCAAGGGGCAGTTAGCAACCTTGACCTCCTACCTCTGCCCTGTGCCCTTGGCCTTGGAGTATCTCCCTGAGTCTCACCTTGAGGCCTCCCCAGCCCCTGCCCACCTGCTGCCTTCCTATGCACAGGCCTTCAGTTCCATCTGAGCCTTTGGTGGTACAAAGGGGAGTCTCCCTCTCCAGCCCCCAGCAGTTATATCTGTCCCTCTCTTCCACATCCCAGATGGGTGGCCCGTAGCCTCTGAAGGAAGTTAGCCTAGGTTCCTGGTAGGAGGTACAAAAAAAGGGGGTGAGGCCCCGAGATGACCAGGAAGATCTGGGTTTGGGCTCCAGCTCTGGCAAGCTAAGCTGCTTCCTTTCTCTGAGCCTCAGTCTCTGCATCTGTAAAATGGGGATCCCAGGACTTATTCCATAAGGTGATTGTAAGACACAAGGTGCTGTAATCCCAGCACTTTGGGAGGCCGAGACGGGTGGATCACGAGGTCAGGAGATCGAGACCATCCTGGCTAACACGGTGAAACTCCGTCTCTACGAAAAAATACAAAAAAACTAGCCGGTGAGGTGGCGGGCGACTGTAGTCTCAGCTCTCGAGAGGCTGAGGCAGGAGAATGGCGTAAACCCGGGAGGCGGAGCTTACAGTGAGCTAAGATCTGGCCACTGCACTCCAGCCTGGGCAACAGAGCAAGACTCCGTCTGAAAAAAAAAATAAAAAGACACAAGGTGATTGTAAGACACAAAAAGCCTTGAGAACTGGGCAATGTCAAGGTCAATGACTATTTTGTTTTGTTTTATTTTATTTTATTTCTGTTTTTTTTTTTTTTTTTTTTTTTTTGTAGTTGAGACAGGGTCTTGCTCTGTCACCCAAGCTTGAGTGCAGTGGCGTGATCTCAGCTCACTGCAGCCTCAACCTTCTAGGCTCAAGGAATCCTTCCACCTCAGCCTCCCAAGTAGTGGGGCCACAGGTGGATATCACCACAACTAGCTAATTTTTTTTTTTTTTAATTTTTCGTAGAGACAAAGTCTCACTATGTTACCCAGGTTGGTCACAAACTCCTGGGCTCAAGCAGTCTGCCCGCCTTGCCTCCCAAAGTGCTGGGATTACAAGCATGAGCGCCCGGCCGAAGGGTACATGATTTCTATTAATAACTCATATTTGACTTCTTGCTGTTGATATTAACCTCCATCACCTGGGCAGTCTGTTATTTTCACTGAGTTTACAGCAGGGCTAGAGTAACAACAAATGTTGGCTGAACTAAGGTCAAGACTGGAAAATCTGGATAAGGGCAGAAGCAAATGGGAGGGGTGGTGAGGAAGACAAGGAGAAGCAAGCAGAAAGAGGTGGCCTGCGCAGCGTGTCCCTCTGGTGCGGTTCACGCAGGGCTGGGCTGCTGGATGCCAGGCAGTTCATGTTCTAGCTTACTCGGTATTCACAATGGCCCTTTTATGGATGAGGAAACTGAGACCTGAGGGTGAAAACAACATGTCCAAGGTCACATGAGCCAGGAAACTTGTGATTGGGCTCAGGTCTGTCTTAACTGCCTGATAAATGTTGTTTCTAACTCTGTTCCACAAAGGATTCATGATAGGTTATAAATAAAATACATTCAGTAAAACAACATGCAATACCAAATGGAAAATCAGAATCACGGAAAACAGAGTGGAAAATGTGGACAAGGAAAAAGCTGAACATAAAGGCCAAGAAAGTGCCCATAGGCGAGTTTCTGATTTGGCTATGAGTTTCCTGGCAGCCAAAGAAAAAAGAGATACAAGCCGATTCCTGTTATCAAAAAGTAAAGAAGCAGTTTACACTTTCAGGAACTTCATAGTAAATTTTAAAATGAGTTAATCACATGGAAATTTCTCTGGTGAAAAATACTGGGAAGTATAATGGATAATGTAATAATAATAAATGTCAAATGGCATATCTTTAGAAGTCATAGCCATATTTTTATATCTTACCCCTTGCCCAAAGTTGTTTGTCTTGGGTTTTTTTTTTTTTTTTTTTTTTTTGAGGCAAGGTTTCGCTGTGTTTCCCAGGCTGGTCTTGAACTCCTAGCCTCAAGCAATCCTCCCAAAGTGCTGGGATTGCAGGCATGAGTCACCATGCCCAGCCAAGCACTTTATCTGTATTACCTCATTTAAGTGTCACCACAGTCCTATGAGGGAGGTACTATTATTATCATCATCATCCTCATTTGACAGATGAGTACTGAGGCACAGAGAGGCTGAGTCACTTGCTAAGGGTCACACAGCTGGGAAGTTCAGATTGGGGATCTGAAATAAGGTTTAGATCCAGAGCTTTTACCCGCTACATTATAGCATCTTTCAAATATAAGTGTTTAGCTACCAGATAATATGAGTGTGTTTTAGATGATATGTGAAGATTTCACAGATCCCAGCCAATTACCAGCACCAAAAGTAGTAACTGAGGGGACTTTGGCCACAAAGGGCAGAGCGTCTAAGGAGCTGAGGCTTAGAGACAATGTGAAAACAGCTGTGGAGGGTGTGGCTCCGTCCCAGGCCTCAGAATTTCACTTATGGGGCTTCCGTTTTCCACCTCACACCCCAAGATGCCTTAACGATCCCCCGCCTTTGGCCACCCAAACACAAGAGCCAAATGAGTGACTAATGTCGTCTGGGCAAAGGGGGTCATGCCCAGGTGCCACCAGGCCAGGAGGCTTTTGTTACCAGAAACCTGTGCGTGTTTATATTTCTCGTTTCTGCTCACCCCAGGCCTTTGATTTCCCAGGGTGGAGTTTCCAGAGCTGGGCACCGAGGCTGTCGTCACTTCCTTTGTGCGGCTGGGGCACTGGGGACTGAGGACGGGGCAGTCCACAGGGAGCTGTGGTTCCACCCCTCCACTCTTGGTTTCTGTCAGGCCCTTCTCATGAACACAGACCCAGATTCAACCCAGATTTCTCCTCCACGACTGCACAGTGCCAGGAAGGGAACTGAGAAGACCAAAGCAGAGGTTCTTTTCCTTCCCCAACGCTCTCGGGGCCAGGTATGGCACCCACAACCGCAAATGAGACAATTAGGGAGAATAAGTGGTGGCTGCCCCGCCAGCTCAGAGCCTGTCTGCCCAGGGCACCCAGACTCTGTGAGGTTCCCACCTGAAGAAGCAGTTCCACCTCCCACAAGGAGCACGGGACCAAGAGTCCAGGACCCAGGTTTGAGGCCCAGCTCTGCCGCTTTCTCGCCGCAGGGTTCAGGTTCTCTGGAGGCAGCGTAATGGAGTCAGTGGGTTTGGCAGGGGGAAGATTCACATCCTGGCTCCCTCAGTCTCCAGGCAGGTGACTCGGGGCTGAGGGGTAAGTCCTTTCTCCTCCCCGACCCTTGGTCATCTCATTTGTAAAGCAGAGGTGATGATTCCCATCTCAGGGACGAGACACTGTGGGGTTAGGAGAGAATTTGTCAAGTGGCCTGATCGGTTTTTGGTCTGTCCAGGCCCCTCCCCCTTTCTGTAAGCTGGAAGTGATACCTGTGAGCCTGAGGCTCTAGGTGGGTGTGGGGAGCCATTGAAGTAGTGAATGGAAGGCCCTGGGTGAAGGGCCCCAGGCAGCTGTTGAAATGTTACTTACCCACTGTGGACTTCCCACCAAGCAGAGCCCACCAAGCCTTTCCCATCTGAGATGGGTTCAGTTTCACTGAGGCAGGCATCTCAGGAAGGGGCCCTTGGCTTTTGTGTGCTGAAAAATAACCAGTGCTCCATCTCTGCTGATTTCTGCTTGGGAGTTCCATGAGCTTCCTGCATCATCTGTCCACAGACAGGCTGCTGCAGGGTAGACATCAGAGCCCCTGGGGTGGCTTCCGGCCTCCCTCCCTTGCCTCCCGCCTTCGCTCAAACATCTGTAGAGGTTCCAGCCCCAGACTAAGCCCTTAAGGAGACAGGGTCCCACGAGACCGAGCCTCTGCCATCCGGGTTCTGTCTAAAATGCTGTGTGCAGTAAAAGGCAGCATGGGGTAGGGTGGCTGTGTGGGGACACAGAGCCAGGGACCAAATGCTGTCGGGGTCCCCGGAGGGTAGTCAGGAGAGCTTGCCAGAAGGGGGAAATCTCTGAAATGAGACAGAAGGAGGAGGAGCCATCGCTTAACCGCACCTGGGCAAGTTACTTCCCTGAACCTCAGTTTCATTCTCTGTAAAAGGAACCAGTGATACCTGCTTCCCAGGGAAGGGTGAGAAGCTTAAAAGAGATGGTGGGTGTAAAAGGACTGACAAATCCCTTACACCACCCGGGTGAATCCCTTACACCACTCAGGTGCCCAGGGGAGATGTTCGGTGAACTGAACTTCTTTTTCAAGTCTTTTCCTCTGGCGATTGACACCTGGTATGTAGTATAACCAAGTGTCCTATTCTAGAAAAAGCCCATCTGCAACCCAGCAGTAAGTGAAGCAGCCTCAGAGTCCCCCCTCTCTCAGGGATAGGTAATGGAAACTCCTGCACCCAGTGGGAGTGAGGCAGAAGTCTCCAGAATTCAGACTCTTCCCATGCACCCTGCCTCCCCAGGGCCTGTGACTTTTAGATGTGTTCCCTATTTCTGTAGGTATTATGAAGTTAGATGCAGAAGAATTCTTGAGAACTTAAAGGCACTTCCCCTCTACTTGTCCCCCCTTTGATTTTAACAACCGTTTGTTGAGCACCTACTCTGTGCCAGGTGATGGAAAGTCTCTTTTCAACAGGCCAGACAAGGTCCCAGCCCCAGTAAAGCTGTGGATTCCGGGGAGGGGCAGAGAGTGTGATGACAAAGACATGAAAACAAAACAAAACAGCCTGCAACAAGTAGTATAAAGGAAAATGAACAGGATGCTGTAATGGAGAATTTGGGGGACTGCTTAGGGCTCCTGGGACATTTGAGGAGGTGCTAGGCTGAGATGTGAAGTTGGAGCTGACCATGGGAGGAGTAGAGAGGAGGAAAAAATGTTCCAGACAGAGACAACAGCAGCTACAAAGGCCTTAGGGGAAGGGGAAACCTGTAGAAACTGAGGAACTGCATGAGGAGGTCAAGGGGCGGGTAGCACAAGATGAGGGTCCAGAGTGGGCAGGGGCCATGGGGCCCAGTGAAGGGTTTGGATTTGACTCCAGGGACAGTGGAGGGGTTTTAAGCAAGGGAGTGGTAATATCAGAATTTTATTTTTATTTTATTTATTTACTCAGACAAGATCTTGTTGTGTCGTCCAGGCTGGAGTGCAGTGATGCAATCACAGCTCACTGTAGCTGCCACCTCCTGGCTTCAAGCGATTCTCCCACTTCAGCATCCCAAGTAGCTGGGACTACAGGCATGTACCACCACACCTGTAAAAAAAAAAAAAAAGAAAAAAGAAAAAAAAAGGGGTCTGTGCTGCCCAGGCTGACCTAGAATTAGACTCGTGATCCTCCTGCCTCAGCCTCCCAAAGTGCTGGGATTACAGGTGTGAGCCACTGCACCCAGCTAGATTTCTGTGGGGTTTTTTTGTTTGTTGGTTTGAGATCGAGTCTCACTCTGTCACCCAGGCTGGAGTACACTGGCACAATCTCAGCTCACTGCAACCTCTACCTCCTAGGTTCAAGCAATTCTCCTGCCTCAGCCTCTTGAGTAGCTGGGATTACAGGCGCATGCCACCAGGCCCAGCTGATTTTTTGTATTTTCAGTAGAGACAGAGTTTCACCATGTTGGCCAGGCTGGTCTTGAACTCCTGACTTCAAGTGATGCACCTGCCCTGGCCTCCCAAAGTGTTGGGATTACAAGCGTGAGTGAGCCACGGCACCTGGCTTCAGCCAGATTTCATTTTAAAGGCTCACCCTGGCTGCCGAGGGGGCTGTCAGAGGGCAAGAGTGGAAGCCAGGAGACCATTAGGAGCCACTGCCCTCACTGTCCCTGTGATGTCAGGCCCCTCACCCCTCTAAACCTGTTTATTCACACATATGTGTGATGGTGAGAATCACATTTGGAATTAACAGAAATGTACTTTGCAAAGTTGAAAAGTACTCATAAATGCAGGGATTCCCATCTTGCTAGAAGTGGAGAGTCCTTTGGAAATCTGCTGGGTTAGACCTCTCTGGGGTTCTTGATTGGGACAGTGCTGGGGCTGAGTCCCTAACTGAACACCTCATATCTGAGAGAGCCCCCTTTCCCTGCTTAGGGTTATAGGAGAGGGCTCAGGGGCTGGGGGGAGGGGGCACCTGGCTGAGGCTCAGACTCTTGATGGGGAAGATGGGAAAGAAGGGTCCCCTTCCTGGCTGCTGACGTCCCTTGGAGCAGTGGTTCTCTTGTGTTGCAGGGAAGGCGACACCTTTGAGCACAGGGGTGACCACCGGACCACCCTGCAGCCATCCAAATGCGCACACACAGCTCTTTCATCCCGTGTCAGGGAGTTAGATGAAATTTTCTGAAACTCATTCACAAACTCTAGCTTAAAGGCCTCTGAGCTAGAAAGGGGAACTGAAAGGGGACACCTATCTTTTTACTCCACCTTTTTTGTCTGGTCTTTCTAGCATTAACCCCCTAGACACACCTAAGGGCTGATGCTGAGGGGAACCTGTCTTGATTGCTCTGGGCCAAATCGAGGGCACCTTCCTGACACTTTTGTTATCTGCCACTGGGGACCCCATTGTTGAAGGGGGACTTAAGATTTTCACGAAGGAGAGCTCACTGTGAGGGCCTTTCCTGCCTGCTAGGGGCTTCAGTTTGGGGGCCTCCTCTCCCGACCTCCGGGGAAGGGAGGGGTCCCCATCTCCCCCAGGCCTCTCGGGGCTTGTGGTCTCCCCGGGAGGCCGGAGGTTGGGAACCGGGCGCCGGCGCACTGATCAGGCCCCGCCCGCGAAGGTGGTGCAACGCCTGGTCCGGCCCATCCCATCCCGGCCACCCGGGCAGCGGGACCAGGCGTCTGGGGCGCAGCATGCGGGGCTTGTGGCCGCCGCCCCCCCGTGTCCGCCCTGCTGTCGGCGCTGGGGGTGAGGCGGGTGCGGCCCGGAGGGCGGGGCGGGAGGCGGGCGGGACCCCTCCCCGCGCGGGCCGCTCCGTGGGCCGGTCTCGGTCTCGGGTGTCCTAGCTGGGGCGGGGCCCGGTAGCGGTGGCGCCGGGGTCGGGGCCGCTTCCCCAGTCGGGCACGAGAGCCATGGAGGCGCTGAGGGAGTCCGTGCTGCATTTGGCCTTGCAGATGTCGACCTACAAGCGGGCCACGTTGGACGAGGAGGACCTGGTGGACTCACTCTCCGAGAGCGACGCGTACCCCAACGGCCTGCAGGTAGGCGCCCTTCGCTCCCTCCCGGTGTCCCGGCCCCCGGGGTCCAGGGTCCGGGCATGCGCGCTGCTGCTGCCGCGCCCCCTGTCCCTACCTACCCCGCCTCTTCCCCTCCCCCGTCCCGCCATCCGGGAGGGGCCGCGCCTCCGCGCAGCTGGAGCTCCGCGCGGAGAAGCCTTCCGGAGCCCACCAGTTTCCCCTCACCTGCCCCCGCCATCCCCAGATCCTCCCGGCCACCTGCTTCTGGGGCCACAGCCCAGGTGGCAGAGTTGAAAGCACCCCCGAGACCCGAACTGGCCCAGTTCCCTTTCCACAGAAGGCACAGTTTGTGAATGTCCCGGGACTTGCCCAGGCTCATTACCGGCAGTCTACAGCTTTTCTGTTTTAGCGTGGAAAGCCCTGCATCCCTGGAACCCACTCCCCCAGTCCTGGGCAAACTGGGAAAGTTGGTCACCTTATCCCGGAGGCAGTACCACCCTCTTCCTCTTTCCCACCCAATACCTGAGTTTCCTGGGGCCAGGAACCTGTCCTCTGCCCCCTCTCCCTGCCACTTTTCATCCTACTGAGGAAGTCCAATTCCTCCCCTCCCCAGGGTCTGCGCCTGTGGGCGTCTCATCTGCCCACTCCTGGGGAGGGCCCCACCCCCGTCCCTGCCTTGTGACAGGACATAGAGCAAGGCTGCTTTCTGCCCTCCCCTCCCTGGGGGGATGCACTGGGACAGTTGTGGCCAAGACCTCAGTGCTGGAGGGGTTTGGAGCCAGCCAGGTGCATGGGAAGGTGTTGGAAACGATGCGGACACCCCAGGAGACCCAGTGATCTGGCTCTTCAGAAACCAGTGTAGAAAGAGGAGCTGGGGCACCCCAGTTCCCAGAGGACTTCTGCCAGGTAGACCAAGGGAGGTATTCGGGAGAATCTTGGGGGCGCTTGGTGAACTGGCACACAACCCTTCCCAAAGGCGAGCTTAGGATGAGTGGACACTTAGGTTGCCAGGCCCTCTCCACTCAGACACGCCTCTTAGAAGCGAATAATCCTCCCAGTGCAGGGAGACACCATTGATGGAGTTCCTCCTCCAGGAGTCAGGCCCAGGGGACCCAAACTCATGGTCCCGAGTGCTCTACCCACTGGGATGTGGTACCCCTGCTTAACCTTCAGGAACACCCCTGAGAGCTGTAGGGATTACTGTCCCCACTTACAGATGTGGAAACTGAGGCTCTGAGAGGGGCAACCACTGGCCTTCGGTCACAGAGCTAAAAATCCAGGAGCGACACATCAAACCCCGTCTGTCTCAAACCTCTTCCCAGTGGACTGTTCATAAGAGGCTGAAGCCAACAGGAAATTAGATTTCTGGGGCAGGTGCTTTTCCTTTCACGAATCAAAACAGAATCTAATCAGCAATGTTTTTCAGTCTCATCTTCCACAGAATGGTCTAAATATATCAACACGAAAGCATTTCAGAATTCAGCAAAGTAATATGCCGTGTTGCTGTTATGCTCACAGTAGCCTGTTTGGGGTATAGCCTTTTTTTTTTTTTTTTTTTTTTGAGACAGAGTCTCGCTCTGTCACCCAGGCTGGAGTGCAGTGGCCGGATCTCAGCTCACTGCAAGCTCCGCCTCCCGGGTTTACGCCATTCTCCTGTCTCAGCCTCCTGAGTAGCTGGGACTACAGGCGCCCGCCACCTCGCCCGGCTAGTTTTTTGCATTTTTTAGTAGAGACAGGGTTTCACCAGGTTAGCCAGGATGGTCTCGATCTCCTGACCTTGTGATCCGCCCGTCTCGGCCTCCCAAAGTGCTGGGATTACAGGCTTGAGCCACTGCGCCCGGCCGGGGTATAGCCTTTTTAAGATGAAGTAGCACATTTGTCTGGGGAGGGCCCCCGGCCAAGCAGGGGGAGCCCTGTCTCTGAAGCCAGCGACCCAGGTTTGAATTCTTACTCCACTCATGACCTTGGGCAGGTGGCTTAATCTCTTTCATTGGTGATGCCTCACTGTGAAATGGATGTTAGGGAAAGTGGATGTCATGCATATTATACAGGGCCTGCTAGGATTATTGTTTTATGGCCACGTTATTGATGATAAAGGCGAGGTACAGAGAGAGGTTAGAGACATTCCTGGGGTGGCATCGCTGTTGTCTATGGTCGGAGTTAGTGTCGGTGTCCCCAAATGGATACATTTTCCACTTTCCTTGTAGGAAAAAGCAAAGAGGTTACCCAAGAATTTGGGGCATTTTTGTGGGTACCCAGCTTGGCTTGCATGGCGCCGCCACAACTTCCCCAACGTGAGCATAAATTAGCTAGTGCTTGCTTTTCTGAGTCAAGAACCCGTTCATCTCCATTTATGAGGCGGAGTATTCTATTAATTTAATGTTTTCAATCATTGTTTTTTTTTTTTTCCCGCAGTGTGAAAGCTTTATATGCTCACTTGGGGGAGAAAAAAAGATAGTCAAGTATAAAAAGGAATTAAAACGGAGCAGTAATCCTGCCACTTGGAGATAACAGTTTCTAATTTTCACACTTGTATGTATATATTTTTAAACATAGTTGAACTTACTCTAAATATACAATGTTATATCCTGCATTTTTCATTCAGTGCCACTTCATAAGCATCTTCTACATTGTCAGAAACTCCCAAAACATGCAGCCATTAAAAATCGTAACACCTCATGGTACCAACATATAAAACTATATTTATTCAATCCACTGTAGTTGGACCCTTAGGCTCAATTGCTGTCACTCTGTGGGTGACCCATTTTTTAGCTTTTCAGATTATTTCCTTTGGGCCGGTTGCTAGCAGCACAACTTCTCCCTCAACTTTATTTATGTTTATTTATTTATTTTGAGACAGAATCTCTCTCTGTTGTAGAGGCTGGAGTGCAGTGGCGCGATCTCAGCTCACTGCAACCTCCACCTCCCAGGTTCAAGCGATTCTCCTGCCTGAGCCTCTGGAGTAGCTGGGATTACAGGCGCACGCCACCACGCTCGGCTAATATTTGTATTTTCAGTAGAGATGAGGCTTTGCCATGTTGGCCAGGCTGGTCTCGAACTCCTGCCCTCAGGTGATCTGCCTGCCTCGGCCTTCCAAAGTGCTGGGATTATAGGCATGAACCACCACGTCTAGTCTGCACTCTCAATTTTAGACTTTTTAGAATAGACCCTTCACCCCAAATCCTTTCTCTTGATGGACAGCTAAAAAATAAGCTATTTGATTTTTCAAGATTTTGAAGTCCATTAGTCTTAGGAAGTCCCAGGTGATCAACACCAATAACTAATAAATGGAAACTTCCATTTTTCAGCCAAATTTGCCACATTCGTTACTTTATTACTTGCCACATTTATTTATTATTACTGGACCTGCTGGCTAGTGTTGAATTTAACCAGAGCAAAATTCTACCTGTACCTCACATGAAAGCATTTTCTTTTCTTTTCTTTTTTTTTTTTTTTTTTTTTTTGAGACAAGGTCTCACTCTGCTGCCGAGGCTAGAGTGCAGTGGCGCAATCTGGGCTTACTGCAGCCTTGACCTGTGATTCTCTCACCTCAGCCTCCCAGATAGCTGCAACTACAGGCACATGCCGCCATGCCTGGCTAATTTTTGTATTTTTAGTAGAGATGGGGTTTTGCCATGTTGCCCAGGCTGGTCTCGAACTCCTGGCCTCAAGTGATCCTCCTGCCTCAGCCTCCCAAAGGACTGGGATTACAGCCACCGTGCCTAACCTTTTCTTTTTCTTTATCCCGTATTTTAGGCACAAATTACTTGCAGTCTACTAAAGTGAGTCACTCTAGACCAAGCACAGAATTCAGAGGCAGTTAGCTCTAGCTTGGAGCCCAGCTCTGGCTCTTCTGGGCTGTGAGACCTGAAAGCAACTCACTTCCTCAGCTTCCTTTGTAAAATGGGGTTAATATTATTACCCACCTCTTGGAGCTGTTGTAAAGGCTCAAACGGGACAGTATGAGGGAAAGCATTTTGCATAATGCTTAGAAAAAGGATCTGGTTATTACGAGGATTATTATAGAAACTCACTATGGGTGACATGATATAATAATATACATCTAAATATGTTAGCTTTCTCTCTGAAGCCTCTGCTCTGCTAAAGCCAGCTGCCTGATCTTCCCACACCTGAACATACACCATTTCAGTGGCAGGAAGGGAAACAGCTGAAGTTACACCTGCAGCCTGAACTGAGGAGCAGATGGCCATGTCTACCAAAACCTTTGAAATTCATTCAATTACTTCTAACGATCTTTTTTTGTTGTTGTTAGGAAAAAAGGAAAGGTGAGATATTAAATTCTTAGTTATGGTTTTCTCATTTTTTTCCCACCTTGCACAGGGCTCCCCTCCCCTCCCCTTTGCCTTCTTTCCCCTTCTTTCTTCTTCCTTCTTCTTTCTTTTTTTTTCTTTTTTTTTGAGACAGAGTCTCGCATTGTTGCCCAGACCGGAGTGCAGTGGCACAATCTCAGCTCACTGCAACCTCCACCTCCTGGGTTCAAGCAATTCTCCCACCTCAGCCTCCCCAGTAGCTGGGATTACAGGTGCGCACCACCATGCCTGGCTAATTTTTGTGTTTTTAGTAGAGATAGAGTTTTACCATGTTGGCCAGCCTGGCCTCAAACTCCCAACCTCAGGTGATCCACCTGCCTTGGCCTCCCAAAGTGCTGGGATTACAGGCATGAGCCACTTTGCTGGCCCCCAGCCCCTAATTTTTATATGTATTTTGTAGAGCCAGTTTCTTACTTTGTTTGCTCTCTCGTCTGGGCTTGAGTGCATTGGCGTGATCATGGCTTACTGCAGGCTTGAATTCCTGGGCTCAAGCGATCCTCTCACCTTAGCCTCCCAAAGTGCTGGGATTACAGATGTGAGCCATCATGCCTGGCCAAAGCTGTCTTTTGAGGGTGATTTCAGGGACAGGCCCACTCAGTGCTTTAAAAAGACATGTCTCTTTACCTGTAGTTATCAACTCTGTTTGCCTGTTAGAGCCTTGAGGTTCTAGAGTCTGAGAGGTCATACCTGGAACCTCATCCACCCTCCTCATTTTAGAGATGGGAGACTGAGGCCCAGAGACTGCCCAGCAACACGCAGTGGGATATTTGACTTCTCGGGGTTACCGTCTTTCTCCCATGCTGTGGGGAGCTGGGTGTTCCTTCTGGGAGGCAAGGAAAGCTAGAAAGTACTTGATCAGCCTTTGACTCTTGCTAAGATGTGAGGAGTGCCCTCCCCTACCTACAGCAGGTCATACTTTAAGCTGTTACCAGTCATTTAAAGTCAGTCATCTGGATGGGGTGGCAGACAGGGCTCAGGCGGAGACAAGAGGACACAAGGACATGAGTTTTGCTCTGGACTGACCCCAGTACCTCAGCCAGAAGGCCGCCTCATGGAAACTTTACTGGAAGAAACTTCCCCAAACTGACTTTGCGGCACTTCCGGAGGCAGGGTTCCTCGCAGGCTGGGCTGTCACAGTCGACTTGCTCTCAAAGGCTTATTTACTCCAGGGAGCGGAGCCTGGTGCCCCTGCCAGCGCTCCCGGGTGGCTGGGCTTCTGGGCTGCAGACGGGTGGGATCCCTGCTAGACCCTTGGCCAAACCACTCCCATCGCTGCTTCCTGCAGCCCAGGTTGCTGAGTTCTGCCTTCCCTCCCGACCTGACTCTGAAAACCTGGCTTCGCCTGGCTCCCCACCCTTTCTGCTCCTGGCTTGTCTCCTGGGCCCCAGGCAGTGGGCCCCGTCCTCACCTGTAGAACTTGTTCTTGCTGTAAGCCTAGGTGAGCCAAGCACTCACTTCTGTAACCAAATATGTGTCCCGGATTAGGGCTTTGTTCCCTTGGCTGTGGAAACCCTGGGAACTCCTGGCTGGATAGCGCTGCTCTGTTTCCCTTACTCTAGCTCTCTCACTCTCTCTGTTTCTCTGGCTCTCTCATTTCTTTGTCTTGTTCTCCACCTCTCTGTTTTGAGGGCACCACCTCCCTCTCATTCTCTTTCTGTTTTCCACGACAATAAATAGGAAATTAAGCCCACCAGTGAGCTGAGCATCTACAGCAGTTCTGCGTCTTCCAGGCGTCAGCGCTGCCTCTTAGCGGATGGTCACTTCACAGTACCCTCTCCTGAGATGGACCGGGCTGCCCACCACCAATCCTCCTCAGGATAGAATTGGCTGCTCGGGCCAGTTCTACCATGATTGACAGGACCTCATTTCCAAAAGAAAACTAAGAAACCACTCACATCTCCCTATGCTGTGACCTCATCTCACGGATCCCCTCCACAGTCCCATGAAGGAGGCTGGGCAGGTGTAACAGGGATGCAAAGAAAAGAGACTCAGCCGAGGCCAGCAGCCATTGGAAGCAGATCGATGCCCTGACTCACAGCCCAGCCCTTTCCACTGCACCCAGGAATTGGCCAACCTGCCCTGGAGAGGCCTCCTGATCCTGGTCCAGTACCTCTAGGTGACTTCTCCCGCACCAGGAAGAGGCATCTGGATTCGTTCTGCCTTCAGAGACAAGGCTCATCCAGAAACCATGAGGCCCATAGCCTATAATACAAGTCAAGCAAAACTTGACAACAAAACAAGACAAAGGTTAAAAACTGCATTTTCAAACTCCATTTGCTATTCTTGCCTGAAACTATGAATTTTTAATTCAATTCTGGCTTAATTTTAATTTAATTTTGCAGTGAATACCATCTGTTTTGATTTAGCACTTTTCATCAAACAGTGAAGGGCAGCTCCACCTCCTGCCCCTGCAGGAGGGTAGCACGTCCTGGTAGGCCTGCAGCTACCAGTCCTGGAGATGTGAGTTGCCTCCCTGTTCTCTCTCCTCTCTCTTTGCCTTCACGCCCCAACTTCCTGTGTTTCTTCTGGTACTAACGCTAATACCTATTCTTAGAAATGTTGTGAAGATAGGCCTGGCTCAGTGGCTCATACCTGTAATCCCAGCACTTTGGGAAACTGAGGTGAGCAGATCACCTGAGGTCAGGAGTTTGAGACCAGCCTGGCCAACATGGTGAAACTGTCTCTACTAAAACACAAAAATTAGCTGGGCGTGGTGGCGCACACCTGTAATCCCAGCTACTTGGGAGGCTGAGGCAGGAGAATTGTTTGAACCCAGGAGACAGAGGTTCCAATGAACAGAGACCTCCCCACTGCACTCCAGCCTGGGTGACACAGTGAGACTCCGTCTCAAAAAAAAAAAAATTTAAAAAAGGAATGTTATGGGCCAGGCACTGTGGATCACGCCTGTAATCCCAGCATTTTGGGAGGCTGAGGCGGGCAGATCACGAGGTCAGGAGATTGATTGAGACCATCCTGGCTAGCACGGTAAAAACCCATCTCCACTAAAAATACAAAAAATTAGCCAGGCATGGTGGCACGTCCCTGTAGTCCCAGCTACTCGGGAGGCTGAGGCAGGAGAATCTCTTGAACCCGGGAGGCCAAGGTTGCAGTGAGCCGAGATGGCACCACTGCACTTCAGCCTGAGTGACAGAGCAAGACTCTGTCTCAAAAAAAAAAAAAAAAAGAATGTTATGAAGACAGAATTGCACCATCAAAATGGAATTAATATGATCCCAGGCACTTAGCCCTCAAGTGTTTATTTGCTGCCACTATTCTTTTTTTCTTCCCTCTGCCTCTGTTTCTTTCATCCTCCCCCTTCTGTTCCTTTCTTCTCTCCCTTCTCTCCACAGATGACTTTGCTCCTTGCTCCTAGCTATCTCCTGTCCAGATAAGGTGAGGTTTCCCTGCATCCCAAGCCTAGTGGCTGTGTCCTTTGGCTCCCTGGAGCCAGCACCAGGCATAGGGTGCTGGCTTTTCTTTTCTTTCTTTTTTTTTTGTTTTCAAGACAGGGTCTCGCTCTGTCATGCAGGTTGGAGTGCAGTGACGTGATGTCTGCTCACTGCAGCTTCCAGGTCCCGGTTTCAAGCAATTCTCCCACCTCAGCCTCCCCAGTAGCTGGGATTACAGGCGTGTGCCACCATGCCCAGCTAATTTTAATATTTTTAGTAGAGACGCGGTTTCACCATGTTGGCCAGGCTGATCTCAAACTCCCAACCTCAGGTGATCCACCCACCTCACCCTCCCAAGGTGCTGGGATTACAGTCATGAGCCACTGTGCCTGGCCTCTTTTTTTTTTTCTTTTTTGAGATAGGGTCTTGCTCTGTTGCCCGGGCTGGAGTGCAGAGGCACAATCATGGCTCACTGCAGCCTCGACCTTCCAGGCTCAAGCAGTCCTCCCGCCTCAGCTTCCCAAGTAGTTGGGACTACAAGTGTGTGCCACCATGCCTACTAATTTAATTTATTTTATTTTATTTTTTAGAGATGGGGTCTGACTGTGTTGTCCAGGCTGGTCTTGAACTCCTGGGCTTAAGCCATCCTCCTGCCTCAGCCTCCCAAAGTGTTGGGATTCTAGGCATGAACTACCAAGCCTGGCTGATGGGTACCTCTTAAACCAAGGTCTCATTCAGGCGTGGTGGCTCACACCTGTAATCCCAGCACTTTGGGAGGCTGAGGCAGGTGGGTCACGAGGTCAGAAGGTCGAGATCAGCCTGACCAACATGGTGAAACCCCATCTCTATTAAAAATACAAAAATTAGCCAGGCATGTGAGCACACACCTATAATCTTAGCTACTCAGGAGGCTGAGGCAGGAGAATCGCTTGAAGCAGAGGTTGCGATGAGCCGAGATTGTGCCATTGCACTCCAGCCTGGTTGACAGAGGGAGATTCCGTCTCAAAAAAACAAAACAAAACAAAACAAAAAAACGGTCTCACGACCTCCTTGTGCCCTGTGAGCTGAGCCATGATAATGGGGGCATGAGAGGCCTAAAGAAGGAAGGATGAAACAAACTCAGAGGCAGCAGGACACACACCTCAGTGTCCCTAGACAAGGCAGTGCCTGCTTCAAGTCCTTGGGGCCCTTCTGAATACCAGTGACCAAGGTAAAGTGTGTGTGATAACTCATTACTCTGAGAAAGCACTTGATAAACTTTTGAGTACAGTGTACATGTTAGCGTCATACCCGGCTGTCTGTCTCTGCGCCAGGCCCTCACAGCCTGAAGTTTTCTTCTTTTTTTTTTTTTTTGAGACAGAGTCTCGCTTTGTCACCCGGGCTGGAGTGCAGTGGCCAGATCTCAGCTCACTGCAAGCTCCGCCTCCCGGGTTTACGCCATTCTCCTGCCTCAGCCTCCAGAGTAGCTGGGACTACAGGCGCCCGCCACCTCGCCCGGCTAGATTTTGTATTTTTTTTTAGTAGAGACGGGGTTTCACCGTGTTAGCCAGGATGGTCTCGAACTCCTGACCTCGTGATCCGCCCGTCTTGGCCTCCCAAAGTGCTGGGATTACAGGCTTGAGCCACCACACCCGGCCTGAAGTTTTCATTCATGAACGTAGCATGGGCTGAAACTTCCATTGCTCACTGTTTTAGAAGAGATTCTTGAAGGATTTGAGCAGGCGGCGTCCCTCCCACTACCTGACCCAGCTGCTTCAGTGTCTTAGCCTCCTGGGCCTCCACAGAAGTGTCTCTAAGCCCCAAGATCCTTTGCTCAGTTTTGTTTTGTTTTGTTTCCGAGATGGAGTCTGGCTCTGTCGCCCAGGTGGAGTGCAGTGGCACAATCTCAGCTCACTGCAACCTCTGCCTCCCAGGTTCAAGCGATTCTCCTGCCTCAGCCTCCCGAGTAGCTGGGATTACAGGCGCCCGCCACCACACCCAGCTAATTTTTGTGTTTTTTAGTAGAGATGGGGTTTCACTATGTTGGCCAGGCTCCACTCGAACTCCTGACCTCAGGTGATCCTCCCACCTCAGCCTCCCAAAGTATTGGGACTACAGGCGGGAGCCCCCACGCCTGGCCCTTTTTCTCAGTTTTGGAACCCAACTTTTTTTTCCACAGAAAGTGCTTGTGTTCCTCTGTCTCTGGTGCAGCAAATCCCAGTCATTTCCTGCCCAGTAAATACCTAACCATGGCCACGTGGCTTCTCAGTACCCTTCCCTCAAGTGACCCACTTCAGATCCCCAAGTGCCAGGGTGGGACTCCCTCAGGACTCTGACCGGGCACCAGGGGCACCCCTCAGGCTATTGGTGGGGCACTTGCAGGTCAGAGTCTCAGTCTCCTCATCTTCCCTGACAGCTCCCCCTCTTCCTGGAAAGCCTTGCTCCCTCCACCCTGCCCTTCCCAAAGGGCAAGTCTAATCATGTCACTCCAGTCCTCAAGAGGAAGTCCAGGCTCTTAACTTGGCTTTCTGTGCCCCTTAGCATCTAGGCCCTCCTCTCCTCTCCACTTCCATTCCCTCTTATCTGGCCAGTTCCTACTTATTCTCACCCACCCAGGCCAGACATCTCCCCTTCCAGGAAGCCCTCCCTGATTGAACCCCTGCCAGCCCCAGTCTGTTTCTTTATCTGCCTCCCTGCTGGGGCTGTGTATTTCCAACATGGCCCTGAGTTGGTGCTCAGCTGTTAGCACATGACACAGTGTCACTGAACACATGTCACCCCACCTTCAGGAGACCCTTCCTGTCCTGTGGCCATGGGTTTTGCAGGAAGCACCTCTCGGAACAGAGGGGAGCCCCAAGCTGCCTTGGGTGTGAGAGGTCTGGGCTGACGGCTCCCATTGCTGCTGGCTGGTGTGTCCCTCCTCGGGCAGGGAGGGCCCTGCCACACCCTGCACTTCCTCTCATTGTGCCTCCCTTCCTGTTTAGCTAGACTGTTAGGCTGGAGAGATTTTTCCTCCCTTTCAGGACCTGAATGGAGCTATTTCTCCTTGCATCTCTGCCAACATCTCCCAGGACCCACCTCTGATCCACTGGTGGGCTCAGGCATCAACAGCTTTGGGTTCCAATCCCAGCTGTCCCCATTCAGCTGGGTGGTGAGAAGCCAGGGTCTCACCTCTGTGGACCTCAGTTTCCTCGTAAAAAGAAAAGTAACGAGGTGGCTCGTGTGTTTTTGTGTGGGATTATGAGGGTTTAATGAGCTAAGGAGGTCTGTGCTTCTGGGAAGTGTGAGCCGTGGCTGTGTAACCCTTGTCCCTGACTCGCTGATGTGGGAGTTCTGCGGAGAGCCCAGCTGGGTACTCACTGGATCCCTGCAAGTCCAAACATCCTGTTCTTTTTGAACTCCTCACTGTAGAAACAGGGAAAAGCTGTAGTTTTTTTCCTTCCACTCATATCAAGTGACACAAAAAAACAAGCCTGTTGGGGCCGAGCTGCTTGACTCTCTGATGTTTGGGAGCAGATCTGAGCAGCTGAGCAGGGTGGCTGTTCCTTTCTTGGATTAGGGTTGAATCTGTGGGAACCAGACCACCCCTGAGATAGGAGGCAGCCCTGATGCCTCCCCAGGGCCTGGGCCTACAGCAGAGCCCCTTCCTCCAAGGGAAGCGGGACCTGGGGCTCACGTCTTCCCCGCCCCTCCTGCCTCCTTCCCTACAGGTGAACTTCCACAGCCCCCGGAGTGGCCAGAGGTGCTGGGCTGCACGGACCCAGGTGGAGAAGCGGCTGGTGGTACTGGTGGCACTTCTGGCGGCAGGACTGGTGGCCTGCTTGGCAGCGCTGGGCATCCAGTACCAGACAAGTAGGTGCCTCTGTGTTGCATGGTGGGCTTGACTCACTCCTGTCCCTGGCTCTGTCAACTTGGGCAAGGGGGGCTTTCCTGCTTAAGCTGGGCAGGCCTCTAAGGCCAAGGAGGGAGCCAGGCCCAGGGGGATCTGGGTGCTGAGATGGACCAAGACCTGGGAAGTGGGCAGCATGGGTGGTATAAAGATCTCACACTTGAGTCCACATCCTGTCCCAGCAACTTACTGGCTGTGTGACCTTGGACAAACCTCTTACTCTCTCAGCCTGTGTCTTCTCTAATTTAAATGAGAAAACAGTGCCTAGTTGGGGGATGGCTCTGCGGACTAGAGATAACATATGTCACATAGTTGGTGCCTTGTGTTGTTGCTAGGATGTGGGGTAATTACACACATACGCTGACATTGTCTGCTATCTCTAGTTCCAATAAAATAACAATAATGCCCTCTGTTTACTAAATTCTTTCCTCGGACCAAATACCCCAAATACCACACCCGCTTCAGATGCAATCTGATTTCCTCCTCGAGGCAGCCCTGTGAGGTGTGGTTACTTTTGGCCCCTTTTCCATATTAGGAAACTGAGGTACTCAGATGGAGTAACTTGCCCAAGGTTACGTGGCTAATGGGGGATCCAGTGGGGCGCTTGAATGTGGAGGTTGGAATTCACCCACAGGCTACTGGGCTCAAGCCCAGGCTCCACCTCCCTTTGTAATCCAAGTATGCTCCAGAGCACAGTAGCACCCCCAGGAGAGCTGCCCTTCCGGGATCCAGCTGCCTGTCGTGTTCCTTGGTCCGTGCTTTTGTCTGTCCCATTTTGAATGGTGATACAATTGGGCCCCTCTGATCCTGCTGTAGGGATCTGAGACTGGTTCTCTGTTTCCAACTGAGTGGATCTAGCCAGGTGCCTCACACAGAGTTGATGCTCAGTAAACACTTATGAAGTGGGAAAGGGTGGATCCAAGTTAGAAATAAGGATGGGGAATTAGCCAACGCCAGGACCTCTCAGTCCCCTATTGCCCCAACATTTATTCTTCTGATGGCAGATGGTTCACCTGGTTGAGCAGCCTCTGGGGGCTCTGCTCAGCATCCCACCCACTGACTCAGTCTCTCACCCCATGAGAGAGACTGAGCTTTCTCGGGATCTGGGAACGTTCACTCCAGGCTGTGTGGAGCCTTCCCTCTGAAGTTGCTGGCCTGCGAGGGGTGGGGAGGGGACTCGGGGGCCTAGAAAAGAGCAGGGACTTCATCTGAGCGTTCTTCCATCCCTCCTGGGTTAGGCACAAAGGTATCCATTCACTCCACAAACATAGGTTGTACTTAAGAAATAATTGCTTGATTAGTTAACTGACTGTCTAATGGTTTATGGTGTTTTACGAAATGTGCCTGGCTCAGCAAGTACTTAATGCCTATGTGACTAATTAATGACTAGCTTTCAGGCCTTTAACCAGATGTGTTTAGCATAGTGCCTGTGCCACAGGTGTGCAATAGTAAAATGAATAAATTAATGTTTGAATGAACAAAGGGGTAAGAAGGAAGATCAAGCTGAGAACAGCCTTTCTCTGCTAAGTGTATGTATATTGTGTGATTCTGTCCTGGTGCGTGTGTGTGTGTGTGCGTGCCTCCTCTACTAACAGGACACAAGCTCGTCGTCGTCTCCTGCCACTGCCATGTCGTTTCATCCTGAATCCGCTCTAGTTCAGAACCCCCTGCTGGTCAGTGTGGACCCTGGCCAGCGCATCTGCACAGCTCTTGGCTTGGAGCAGCGGGAGCTGGCCAGACTCCGGCAGCCAGAGTTGCCCTGAGACTGCCCCTCGGAGCTCCCAAGATATGTCTTTGCCAGAAACCAGGAGGGAGTCCCCACGGGCCAGCTCCTGATGATCAGACCCAAAACATTTCTGTTGTTATTGCCCAGTGGGGTCCCTTGGGAGGAATCCTGCTTCTGCCTCTGTTGTGTCCCTCTCTGGGTCTCAGAAGGGTTTTCTCCAGCCTGGACCTGGGAGAAGAACATTCTTCTCCTGGAATGGAGCTGGGCAGAGGATCAGGTGACCCCTGAGCCACCTGGGAAAGCAGTGGCCACCCCAGATATTAACAGTAACCTTATTACCAAGGTGCTGGTGCTGGCCACATCTGAGCAAACACCAGGCCAGTCAAAGCAAATCTGGCCGGGCACAGTGGCTCTCACACCTGTAATCCCAGCACTTTGGGAGGCCAAGGTGGACGGATCACCTGAGGTCAAGATGTTCACCAAGCATGACCAACATGGTGAAATCCCGCCTCTACTAAAAAATACAAAAATTAGCCAGGCATGTCGGCACACACCTGTAGTCCAGCTACTCTGGTGGCTGTCGTGGTGCACACCTGTAGTCCCAGCTACTCGAGAGGCTGAGGCAGGAGAATCGCTTGAACCTGGGAGGCAGAGGTTGCAGTGAGCCAGAGTGGCACCACTGCACTCCAGCCTGGGTGACAGAGCAAGAGTCTGTCTCAAAAAAAAAAAAAGCAAATCTTCTGGTGATTCTGAAGGCCAGCCTCTGGGAATGTCTGGGCACATATTTACATTTTTTAACTTACCTTCCTGCTATGCTTCCTTTCCAGAAACATCGGTGCTTTGCAAACAGAGGCAACAAAACAAACAATACATTCTCCAAGAACATATATGTGTGTGTGTGTGTGTGTGTGTGTGTGTGTGTGTGTGTGTATATATATATATATTTTTTTTTTTTTGAGACAGAGTCTTGCTCTGTCACCCACGCTGGAGTGCAGTGGTGTGATCTCGGCTCACTGCAAGCTCCGCCTCCCGTGTTCACGCCGTTCTCCTGCCTCAGCCTCCCGAGTAGCTGGTACTATAGGCACCCGCCACCACGCCTGGCTAATTTTTTGTATTTTTAGTAGAGACGGGGTTTCACCGTGTTGGCCAGGATGGTCTCGATCTCCTGACCGCATGATCCACCCGCCTCAGCCTCCCAAGGTGGTGGGATTACAGGCGTGAGCCACCACGCCTGGCTCCAAGAACATATTTTTAAGAAAGCATTCTACACAGTTTTGAGGCCAGGCTCTGTCCAGATGAATGTCTGTAAATTAAATCTAAGATCTGTTTCTGCCTTCTCAATTGATCATACGTGTCCCAAAGGAAAGACGTTTGCTGCCTCTGCAGGTGGTGAACAAGTACTGAATAAGGCCTTTCATTCATTTGGTTGTTCATTCAAAAACACATATTGAGGCTGGGCACAGTGGCTCACTCCTATAATCCTAGCCCTTTGGGAGGCCGAGGCGGGTGGATCAACTGACGTCAAGAGTTCAAGACCAGCCTGGCCAACATGGTGAAACCTTGTGTCTACTAAAAATACAAAAAATTAGCCAGGCGTGGTGGTGGACGCTTGTAATCCCAGCTACTCAAGAGGCTGAGGCAAGAGAATTGCTTGAGCCCAGAAGGCAGAGGTTGCAGTGAGTCGAGATTGTGCCACTGCATTCCAGCCTGGGCGACAGAGCAAAAACTGTCTCAAAAGAAAAAAAACAAACACGTATTAAACAGCTGCTAGTTGCCAAATACAATGCTAGGCAATGGAAATATAAGAACACATAGGATACTGGCCTGCCCTGAAGTTCACATTCTAGTAGGACAGGTGGACAAGGAGATGGCCATGACATAGCACAGTAGCACAGCAGGCACCCAGGCCGCTGAGGGACCCAGAGAGGGAAGGGGGTCTGGGAAGGTTTCCCTAGGAAGATGCGGCCTTAGATGAGGGGGCCTGGAAACCATAAAGTCATCAAAATGCATGAAGCACCTCCTAGGCCAGGGATATTTCATGAAGTTTCTGCAAACCATTGAATAGTTGAATAATCAAGCCGTTGCTCCTTAAGCACCTCCTTGGTCCCTAGCCCAGTGTCCAACAAAATAGACACTTAGTGAAGAACTCAAACCTCTAAGACTCCTTTTTTTTTTGAGACAGAATCTCTTTCTTGTCACCCAGGCTGGAGTGCAGTGGCATAGTCTCGACTCACTGCAACCTCTGCCTCCCAGGTTCAAAAGATTCTCCTGCCTCAGCCTCCCAAGTAGCTGGGATTACAGGTGCCCACCATCATGCCTGACTAATTTTTGTATTTTTAGTGGTGATGGGGTTTCACCATGTTGGCCAGGCTGGTCTCGAATTCCTGACCTCAGGTGATCCGCCCGCCTCAGCCTCCCAAAGTGCTGGGATTATAGGCGTGAGCCAGCGAGCCCAGCCTCTGAGACTGACTGCTGGGACTAGTTTCTTGTTTTGTTTTTAAACCCAAGTCCCCATATGATAACAGCGAAAACCTTAATCAGTTAATTAATCGGTCTGTCTCTCTCACACACACAGACACATCCACACAGATGCTGATGCGTCTTCCCGCGTTAGGCTCATTCTCAGCCTGTCTCCTGGGCATCTCCACCAGCCAAGATATTGTAAGATTTTCCTTCCTGTGGTTTGATGTATGAAAACAATAGGTATTCTTTTCCTTCCCTAAGTGTGGAGTGACAGCGTAATATTCAACAGGCTCTTTCGACCTACATAGAAATTCTCTCCCTGCCCCTTAAAGATTCTGGTGCTTCCCCGGAGTTTAGAAGTGGAGCGTTCAACTGTGATAAAGATGATTTGATTTAGAGATACTTAAAATGGCACTATCACCCCCACCATTTCCTTTCTCTGTTTTTGTGCGTAATGGCTCCATAATTTTTTATGACATACCTCTTAACTGTGAACAATAATTTTTAATTGTTGTGTGATTATCTCAACGTCAAATCACCCTGATTTTCCTGCTGTTGTGTGGCTGCTCTGTGCCCTTTGTCAGCTACCCATCTGAAGGACTTTGTGTTTGTCATCAGATGTTAATAAGCCCACAAGTGAACCTCTGCCCACTGGCCTTACGTTCCTGAGTGAGGTGAGCACTGCCCCTACTAGCCTGTGCGTTCTTTGCTGGTCTCTAAAGACTGGCCTGAAACTTCAGACCCTGAGACTCGAGGAAGCTGAACCCCTGTGCCCAGCCACGGCCATCATCACTGTGAAATCTGTGAAATTGGTCCTACATTTCTTCCTAACTTTTAGATAGAGAAACTGAGGCATGGAGAGATGAGGTCACTTGCCCAAAGCCTCACTGGCAAAAGTAGAAAGCTGGATTTGAACCCAGGTCTGGTGGCCTCCAAAGCCCACTCTGCCTCACTGCCTCCCTGTGTGGTGGGGAAACAGATCTCAGCAGTCAGGCTGCACCAGCCCCTGGTATGACTGGCAAAGAGGTGGTAAAGGAAAGCAGAAAAACAGCCTTGGCATGGCTGGGCTGAGACAGGCTAGGGCCCAGCTCTCAGCTCTCCTCCCTCCGGCATAGCTGAGCGACCTTGTTCCATTCACTCCCTCAGTTTCCTCATCTTTAACCAGG
Organism: Rhinopithecus bieti; assembly: GCF_001698545.2. Classification (NCBI taxonomy): domain Eukaryota; kingdom Metazoa; phylum Chordata; class Mammalia; order Primates; family Cercopithecidae; genus Rhinopithecus; species Rhinopithecus bieti. Next base: position 4,089,943 of record NW_016808328.1, read on the forward strand.
GACATGATGCCTGCAGCTGATGGCTTGTAATAATGAGTTAAATGAGAACCTGAGTGTGTGCAAAGTGCCCAGTGCATGGCCACGTTCAGTGAAGTCCCTTTGGTCATCAGCACAGCCTGGGTGGATGGATGATGGCACTGGGCCTGTGATTCTCGGTCCTGCACAGTCAGCTTCCTGTTGCTGCCTCAGGCCAGGCCTCTGCGCAGGCCACCCGGGCTTTGGGTCCTTTGGGAGAGCTCAGCCGCCAACATTGAGGTTGGGCTCTGGCCCTTTCCTCTTGCTTCTGGCAAACCAGTCTCTTAGGGTTGTTCAGCCTTTGGGTTTTTGAGGATTCCTTGAGGTCACGCACTCTCCTGCTTGTACGCAGGAGTGATTTTTCCTGTTTCCTCCTTCTATTCCTAATAGGCTTTCCTCCTGCCTATGTCTTATCATCCGTACTGTCTACATCACCCTTTTGGCATGTAGTAAACGTTCAGTTTATTTTTGCAGAAAGGAGGACAGACATTTCTCCTACTGTTCCCTTTTGATTTATGTGTATATCCCCAACTGAATTGTTAGGTCTTGGATTAAAGGACTCTGCCTTTTTATGCCCAGTACCCCAGTACCCTACACACACACACACACACACACACACACACACACGGGCATGGGCGCACACTTTCATGCAGGAGAACACACACACGCACACACATGCACTCTATACACAGCAAAGAACCTGGAAGATAGTCATTAGCTTGCTGAGTGAATGCATGCATGCATGAATAAATTTGTTGAGCATCAGGGAATAATAAAGAGTCAATTAATATTTACAGAGGAAAAGGTTGATTAAGAGAAACACCTGGGTTCTGGGTACCTTTTAGCCATAAGAAGGATTTTAGACAGCTGAATAGAAGTCTTGTGTTATAAGCCAGCAAATTTTAAATGGGCAGAAATCATTTATCTGTAGGGGTCTAGTGACTGTTCAGTTCCAAATCTGTGTGGTCAGGGCCGGGGTAGGACATGTGACCCCTGGGCCCTAAGCCGCCTTCTCTGCCCTCCCTGCTTCTTCTCTGCTTGCCCTTCACTGGCCTCTTGTCCTTGACCCCTTGCAGGATCCCCTTCTGTGTGCCTGAGCGAAGCTTGTGTCTCAGTGACCAGCTCCATCTTGAGCTCCATGGACCCCACAGTGGACCCCTGCCAGGACTTCTTCAGCTATGCCTGTGGGGGCTGGATCAAAGCCAACCCAGTCCCTGATGGTCACTCACGCTGGGGGACCTTCAGCAACCTCTGGGAACACAACCAGGCGATCATCAAGCACCTCCTCGGTAAGCATCTAGCATGGAGACCAAGGAATGGGCCACAGCAGGGAGCTGTCAGCTGGTCCAGCCAGCTTCCCAACCACACCTGCTTAGAGGAGGAGCTTGGCAGAATGGGCCATGTGCGGTGGCTCACACCTATAATCCCAGCACTCTGAGAGGCCGAGGTGGGTGGATCACTTGAGACCTGGAGTTCCAGACCAGCCTGGCCAACATGGCAAAACCCTGTCTCTACTAAAAATACAAAAATTAGCTAGGTATGGTGGCGTGCGCCTGTAGTACTTGGGAGGCTGAGGCAGAAGAATTGCTTGAAACTGGGAGGCAGAGGTTACAGTGAGCCGAGACCACGCCACTGCACTCCAACCTGGGCAACAGAGTGAGATTCTGTCTAAAAAATAAGAAAAGAGGCGCCTGACAGAATGGAAGACCATAGACTTGGGAGTAGGTGAATCTGGGTTAGAATATCTGCCCTCACTCATTGTATGATCCTGAGTAAGTCACGTATCTCTGAGCCTCAGTTTCTTCATCTGTAAAATGAGACTAATAAGACCCAAGCTACAGAGTTTTGAGAACTAGAGCTCTCACGTGTAAAGCATTAGCATGGTGTGTGTGGCATGTAGGGTGTACACAAGAACTGGTGGCTGTGGTCGTTACTTTTGTGGCTTCAAGCTTGTCATAGCTTTTGACTAGTATTGACTGTGAGTTTTGAAAGTTGTGAGCAAAAGGGATCGGGACTGAACACACTAAATCAGATTCTAAGGTTGTGATCCAATGAAAGTTCTAACAACAGCTTATCAGAGACTTAGTTATTCAGTGTAGGCGGGAATCATCCTTAGCCTCGTGGTGATCGGGCTTGCATGGTAAGCCGTCTGGTCAGAGTTCTCTTTGCACTTCACTAGGCCTTGGGCACCTCTAGTTCACCCCTGTGTTGATGGTTTTATCCTCAGATTAGAGCTCCACGTTGTCTGGTTTGCAGCTGTATCCTTAGTTAATGTTTGTTGAATTCCCAGCTGCCCACTGGGCTCCTCCTCTGGTGTGAAATCACAACACCCGTGCTGCACCACAAAGCTGCTCACCTGAACCCCTCCACAGCTGGGACCATGGCTGTCTCCCTCTCCTGCTGTCCCCTGCTCCATCCTGGGACCCTAAATGCTGGGAGAGGCTGGATTCTGAAAAGCCAGTCAATTTAGCCATCAACAAGAGAACCTAGATCACACAAATACTTACTGTTTTAAAAACCGTTAAGCTATTCAAAGGTAGATAGGTACAATAGAAGATACCCAAAAGGGGACAGATCTTCTTAAAGGGACAGAAATCTTAAGAGACAGGAAATAATTCTAAATGGACATTTATCAATTTAAGGCAACTGAGTCTTTTAGATTACAGGGAAAGTAGACAAACCAGGTGAAGGAGACCTTTTCTTTCTTTCCTGCCCTAGCCCCACAGGGCAGAGCCGCAGCTAGGCAAAACACACCCACCCTTTCTCCTGGCCTCCCACAGCTCCCAAAGCAGCAGCAGCAGCCACCTTCCGCCTAACTCCCTGAGGATGAGCAGGGTGGTGCGTATGGATCTGGGGTTGAAGCTCAGTATATCTGAAGCAGCAAAGCCCCAGCCTGAGATGTCCCCTGCCTGCCTTATGCCACCAAAGTGCTTTCGAAAGAGGGTGTAACTTTTCATTTTAGAACCAGATGCTTAAAAGGCAAATATGTCTGTCATTGCAAGACTGGAACTCAAGGACGTCCCTTCTCCAGTGCCTAACATCACAGCCGGGGGCTTGGCAGGGCCCCTAGTCCAGGTAGTATAACAAGGTGGGCCGGTTCCTCTGCTTCAGAGTCACCAGGACCTGGGTTCAAATGTGGACTCTGCCACTTACTATGAGGTCTTGGGTCAATTATATCACCTCCCTGGCTGGTTTTCTCATTAGTACAGTGGGAACCATGCCTCCTCCGAATTTTGAAAATTAAATGGGAAATACATTTAAATGTATTTAAACCATGCCTAGGCCTGGCATGTCGTGATGGCTGCTGTTTGTATTGATGTAAGTGTTATTACTCATCCTTGACCTTTGCATAGCATTTGACTGGTTACAGAGAGATGCCATCCCATTTGATCCTGCAGGGTGGAATCTGGGAAGGTGGTGTTCACTCCATTGGTAGATGAGGAAAGCAAGATCTGGAGAGGTTCTCATGATAGGCCAGTGAGTGGCAGAGCTGAGACTTGTCTGATGCCTTGTGTGCCCTTTCCCCTGTCCCACACCACCTCCTTCAGGTACAAGGGACAGACATAGCTCCCTTTCCGCGGTGCCTGCAAGAACCTGCAGGGAGCGCAGAGCCTGAGGTCCTGAAGGAAGGAGAGACACGGAGGTCTGCCGCGTGCTGTGCACTGTTCCAGGCTCTTTACAGCCACTGCCTCCTTAATCCTCACAACCCCAGACTTCAGAATTGTTGTTCCCATTTTGTAGATGCAGAAACTGAGGCTCCCAGAAGTTAAGTGACTTTGTCAAGGACATACCACCAGTCCAAAATGGTGAGAGGCTCACCCTCTGGGGAGCAGTTAGCATTTAGAGGGGATAGGGCAGGATGGCGGTCAGGCCCTCTAACTTCCCAGTGAGGCCCAGAACGGGCTCTTGTGCATCTTAGGGGTTCTGATCTGACTGGGTCTGGGACTGGTTCTCATTGGGAGAACCTTAGGTCTGGGCCAAGATTGAGTCCATCCCCGCTGTTCCTGAGGATTAAGCCGTGGGTGGGGAGCTACATCAAACGGGCCATGGAACAACCCAGAATCATGCGTTCAACCCTGACCCCGAGTCCAGGGTCCAGTGATACCAGGAGGCCAGACCGCAGAGTTTTGAAGTCAAGCAATCCTGGTGTGCTAGCTGCTTATCACCCGTGTGGCCTTGGACAAGTGACCTGGCTTCTCTCCCACTTAGTTTGATTATCTGTGCGGTCGGGATAATGTTGCCTCCTCACACGTGCATTTACTGTGAGTGTTGACTTGCCTGGGATGATTCAAAGTGCTCAGCACCAGAATACACCGGAATACTAGCCTGGCACCTAGTAGGTGCTCAGCAAAGCACAGCTGCCCTCCTTGGTGGTGGTAGATGAGTTCCAACCAAGACTTCTTACAAACAAGCTGTATGACTGCAGAGAGGTCACCCAGATTTTTAGGTCCTCGGCTCATCACCTATAAAGTGGGAACTAACTGAAACTCAGATCATTAGTAGGGATGCTCTAAGGGTTAATGGGATGGGCAAAGAACAGAGTCATTATTGCTTATTTATTAGAGAAGCACTGGTATGTAGACCCATTTATCAGGAAGGAGGTGCAGGAAGCTATGTTATCAGGAAGCTTTGACACACTGAGTATCTCACTTGTATTGTTTCATTGAACTCTCATAGTAAACTCATGGAGTAGGCTATATTTGCCCATTTTACAGATGAGACTCATGAATATGAAGGAAATGTATTTCCTAGGAAATGGTGAGGCTGGGATTAGACCCAGACTTGTGGAGCCTCAAAGCTTGTATTCTTTCTCTACTCACTCCACTGTCAGATTCAGCAGGGAGAGGCCCTGGGTTGGCACTGCTGGCTTGGAGAGCAGCCAAGAAGTGTGGTTTGCCTGCCTCCTTTCCCCAGCGGCTGCTTCACTGAGCTCTCAGCCCAGGCCAGCCAAGTCCCAGCCCAGGTCCAATGAACACAGGAGCTGGGGTCACCCCCATGTCATATTGACTAGGGGCTTCCCCAGAAGGCATATCCTGGGGTCCTCTCCCCCAAGCCTCACTCCTGGGAACTAGTCTGGAAATGGCCCCTCAACTTTGGGCTTGATACCTGGGGATTTTGATACATGGAAACTCCTGAAAAGTCAGATGGCAGGTGAGTGGGTGGCCAAAAAATGCAGGAGTGTGGGCCAGTGCATTCTTGGGCTTAAGGCCAGGCTGGGTTCAGCCTCTCCAAGACAAAGGGGTCAGCCAGCAGGCCTCGGAAAGGAGCCAGAGCTGATGGGCATGGGAACAAGCCGGAGGTGCCCAGGCCACTCCGACCTGCTGAGGGGAGGGCTTCCCTCTAGGCAGAGAGGGGAGAAGGGGCATTTAGAGTGCCAGTGTGGATTGTGTCAGCTGGTCCGGCAGGATAGCTGTTACCATCTGCTTGTGTGACCTTGGGCAAGCCATTTCTCTGCCAGGTGAATTCATGCTAGCCTCCTCAGAGGCAATCCAGGCAGATCTGTAGCAAGTGGGCCGAACTAGGCCAGGTGCCACCTTGGCATGACCGGGCAGTCTGCGAGCTGGGGGTGGTGACCTCAGCTGCAGGACACACAGATGCCTCGCACTTCACTCTGCCACTCCCCAAAGTGGCCAGCATGGGCTGCCCTCCTAGGTTTTGGGGAAATGGGAGTGGTGGCCTTACCTCGTCAGAGGAAGGAAACAGCCAGCTCCTTCAGCCCTTAGACTTGGTCCTGCCTTGGGCTTTCCAACTGTGCTTGTAGCTCGGATTATTCCACCAGCTAGATTCCCTACACCACCCCCTCCAAAGCCTCCGAGACTTTTCTCAAACCTGCTGCCCCCATTGTCTTCTGTGGCTACCAAATGGCCTGTCTAGGCTTGAGCTACAATTACACTGTGCACCTGTCGTGTTTGCTTTACTGTATTTTATACTGTAAGATGAATGCGTACAAAAAAAAATCAGTGCATGCTCATTGTGACAATTCAAGCAACACAGATTCTGTAAAGAAAAAACTAGCAGTCTGCCTTCTGGTCTCCCTGGGAGATACACACACAGTATTCCAATAGCATTACATGTGTCCATGTCGGTGATGTGGCAGTTAATGATGTCACCCTGTGACATCTCTCATATTTTATTTTGACATGTTTTCCCAATACCTGCTGTCTAATTGAGTTTGATCTTCCTGTGCATATTGGAAGGAAGCCATCTATGGACAGGATCTGCATCATGAGTGCTTTCTATCCAGTATGGTGTCTACAGGAGTGGGTGCTGCCTTCCTGTTTAGGGAATGGTTATGTGGATTGATTGATTCTTAGTCTGTTTGTGCTATTGTAACCAAATACCACAGACTGGATGATACGGTTTGGCTGTGTCCCTACCCAAATCTCATCCTGAATTGTAGCTCCCTCAATTCCCACATTTTGTGGCAAGAACCCAGTGGGAGGTCACTGAATCATGGGGGAGGCTCTTTCCCATGCTGTTCTTGTGATAGTGAATAAGTCTCACAAGATCTGATGGTTTTAAAAACGGAGTTCCCCTGCACAGCCTCTGTCTCTGCCTGTTGCCATCCATGTAAGACGTGACTTGCTCCTCCTTGCCGTCCACCATGATGGTGAGGCCTCCCCAGCCACATGGAAGTGTAAGTCCATTAAACCTCTTTATTTTGTAAATTGCCCAGTCTTGGGTATGTCTGTATCAGCAGCGTGAAAACAGACTAATACACTGGATAATTTATAAACAACAGAAATTTATTTCTCACTATTCTGGATGCTGTGAAGTCCAAGATCAAGGCACAGGCTCTTTCAGTGTCTCTGTTAAGGGTTGCTCTCTGCTTCCAAGATGGCACCATGAACTGTGTCTTCACATGGCATAAGGGACTGAAGAGGGGGGAACTGGCCCCCTCAAGCCCTTTTATAAGACACTAATCCATTCATAGGGCAGAGCCTTCAGGGCCTCATCACTTCCTAAAGGCCTCACCTCTTAAAACTGCTCCTTAAGGATTAAGTTTCAACTTGAATTTTGGAGGGGACACATTCAAATTATAGCATTGACTCAACAATGTGAGGATGGGAGGGAGTGTCCAGGGCTTCTTAGGGGCAGCTGGGCTGCTTCAGGTTCACCTCTGGTTTTCTGAGCCAACCTGCAGGAAAGGACAGGGAAGTGGAAAAGGCTTGGGCTCTAGTCCTGGCTGCAGCCACTTTTGCGACCTTGGACGAGTTACCCAACCTCTTACTTGTAAATGGAGTGTGATAACAGCCACTGTGGAAATTGTCAGGACAAGATGCACGCACAGCCATGCCTATGGCCATCTACAGAGGAAGCAGTTCACTTTCTCAGGAAGGCTTAGAAGTCCAGCATGCTACCCACTAGCTCTGCCTTGATAGGCCAGTTTCTTCACCCACCTGGGCCTCATTTTCCTTGTCTCTGAAATGGGATGGTGATATCTCTCTCAGGGACCAGGGTGAGGTTGTGACAGCAGCACAGGGTCTGCTGTAGACGCTGTGAGTGGTGGTGGTGGTGGAATTCTTTTTGTTTTGCAGAGCAAGGCGTCTCATTTATCAGCACCCCTTCCCCCCAGCACAGGATGGGGCTCCTGAGGCTTGTGACTGAATGGGTTCTGGTTTTATCTAAAACAAACACTGGTCCTGCCCTGGTGTGAAGTCAGGGCCCCACAGGCTCCTGGCCAGATGGTCCCACTGCATCAAGGGAGGCCGCACGATTTCCAGATACCCCTATTCCCGCAGCATGTGGGGGATTCCCAGACACCCCTATCATAGCCCATGGCTCTACCTGCCTGGGCATTCATTTCCTCCCTGAGGAGTGATGTGCAGAGAGCGTTCCAATGAAAACTCCCAGAGGAAGAAGCAGCCGATGAAATGGTGCTCTGTCTTCCTCTCTGGGACTTTGGGGTAGGAACTGAGGAAGCTTCTGGAACTCAGGGTCCCTGGAAGGAAGTACCTAGGCATTGTGGAGCTCTGTTGTCTGGCCCTAGGCTGCCAAAAGGTCTTCATACCACTGGGGCCGCGGAAGTGCCACCATCTCCAAAATGTGTCCCCAGCACGTGCCGGGAGCCACACTGTTGGGGGTTGGCTGCTGCTTTGCCTCCATGAAATCTTCTGGGAAGTAAACATGAACAAGGGGTGTCTTAAAGGAGACCAGAGAGCATCAAGCCCCAGTCTTGTTGAACTCAGAGTGACAGCCCCGAAAGGGGACGGGGCCAGCCTGGGGCTAGTCTGAAAAAGGATAACCGAGACAAGAGCACCCCTTGAGAGGCAGGGTTGGGGGCCTGAACGAGGGGCTGTGGAGGGTTGGCACAGTCCTGGAGACCTTTGTCTTATTCAGAAAAAGGTCTCTGCCTGATTTCACTTTGTTTTTTTTTTTGGTTTGGTTTGTTTTGTTTGTTTGTTTTGAGACCAAGTCTTGATCTGTCGCCCAGGCTGGAGTACAGTGGCACGATCTCAGCTCGCTGCAACCTCTGCCATCTGGGTTCAAGCGAATCTTGTGCCTCAGCCTGCCAAGTAGCTGGGATTACAAGCACCCGCCACCACGCCCAAATAATTTTTGTACTTTCAGTAGAAACAGGGTTTCACCATGTTGGCCAGGTTGGTCTCAAACTCCTGACCCCAAGTGATTCGCCCACCTCAGCCTCCCAAAGTGCTAGGATTACAGGCATGAGCCACTCATTTCACTTTGAAACCCAGCCACTCCTGCAGGCTGTAGTGCTATCTTTCTCTGTCATTCATTCCTTTACTCACTCACCGATTATATGCGTCAGACACTTTCTGTGTGCCAGGCATTGCTCGGGGCTGGGGATTATATAGGAATAAGACAGTCTTTTCTTGTGGAAGTTACATTCCAGCAGGGAAGACAGACAGTAAACAAATGAATGACTAAATACATGATAGGATTGTAAAGAGAAAGACTCAAAAACATCAAGTTAGGGCGCTGGGCCAGAAAGGGAAGAGGCCATTGTAGCTGCAGCAATCAGGAAGGGATGAGCTTTTTCAGGAGGGACGTCTGAGCCGATGCTTGAGTTAAGGAGAGAAGAGACCATCCAGCCATGGGGAGAAGAGTGTGGGGCAGGAGCTGGAGACAGGTGGGAGCACAGAGCCCGTCACCCAGGGTGGCATTCATTTCTCAACCTGCAGTTATCATTTTATCCCTCCATGAAATGTTAATGCCACAGGTACTCTGAGTGTCTGTTGCTGCTCTTAGTCTATATACACAGAGTAAAAAGAGTAAGATGCTTTGTCCTGCAAGAATAAATTCCTGGGGGCATTATTGCCCCTGTTGAGGATGCATGATATAGAGCCCTCTGACCAATTTGAGGAATTGGGTCTAGGTGTGACAGCTCACACCTGTAATCCCAGCACTTTGGGAGGCCAAGACAGGCGAATCACCTGAGGTTGGGAGTTTGCGACCAGCTTGGTCAACAGAGTGAAACCCTGTCTCTACTAAAAATACAAAAATTAGCCAGGCATGGTGGAGGTTGCCTGTCATCCCAGCTACTCGGGAGGCTGAGGCAGGAGAATCACTTGAACCCAGGAGGCAGAGGTTGCAGTGAGCCAAGATCGTGCCATTGCACTCCAGCCTGGGTGACAGAGCGAGACTCTGTGTCAAAAAAAAAAAAAAAGAAAAGGAATTGGTATATTCCAGTGACTATTTGGACTAAAAGGAGTTCAAGACAACTCACTCTATAGACTCCCCAGACCAGGGCTCCCCCTGGGTATCTCATAGAGGCCTCAAACTTCGAGTGTCTGGAGCTGAGCTTTTAGGCAGTAGCTGTGTACACTGAAGCTCCTTCCTAAGCCTACCCCTCATCCTCAGGCTGCGATTCCCCAGTGTTAGCAGCTTCTCACTCAGGCCAAGGAAACTTGGCTCCATTCTTGGCTCTCCTTTCTCTCATGTTCCAAACACTTCTTGCCCCCTTCTCTGCCACCATCCTGGCCAAGCGCCCACCTTTGTTCACCTGGTCCCCTGCAGCAGCCTCCTGCCTGGCAGCCTCCCTTGGGGCCTTGTCCCCTGGAGCCTGCAGGATAGTAGGTGCCCCCTGAGTGAGGAGGAAAAAGAAGAGGTGGGAGAGTGTGCTGTGGGTTGTCCCCATGGGCTCCTGGAACCAGGGGGAGGAAGAGGAACCATACCTTCTACCAGGGCCCCTGCCCCAGCCAGCATCAGCAGTGGGGATACTCATGACACACACGGAAGGGGTGTGAACATCAACTCCTGGTGGGGCCCCCTCATCCCGTCCACTCCTGCCCCACCGGCCTGATATCCTTTTAAAAAAAGGAAATCTTGGCCGGGCGTGGTGGCTTACGCTTGTAATCCCAACATTTTGGGAGGCTGAGGTGGGCGGATCACGAGGTCAAGAGATCGAGACCATCCTGGCCAACATGGTGAAACCTTGTCTCTACTAAAAATACAAAAATTAGCCAGCCATCATGGCAGGCACCTGTAGTTCCAGCTACTCGGGAGGCTGAGGCAGGAGAATCACTTGAACCCAGGAGGCGGAGGTTGCAGTGAGCCGAGATTGCACCCCTGCACTCCAGCCTGGTGACAGAGGTAGACTCTGTCTCAAAAAAAAAAAAAAAAAAAAAAAAAGAAAGGAAAAAAGATGGAAATCTTAGGTGGGCATCCGGCCTCATTACCCTCTCATCCTCCAGGTATGGTGTCCTTCCTCTGCAGAAAGGGACACTGGGCTCTGTTCTTGCAGCCACCACCTGTTGCTAGGGGCCTGCTAGGTGCCTGTCCAGTGCTGGTTCTGGGGCTGCAGGGACATGGAATGGCAGAGGGGCAGCCCACGCACAGCCCCTCCTTCTACTCCACATTGAGTTCATCCTTCAGCCCGAAGCTCAAGCGAAGCTTCCTTGGGGCCTTGCTTGGCTTTCCTGGTCTCCTCCCGCCCTCCCGCTCAAGGCCTCTGTGATGTTCTCACAGCATTCACCCCGTGCATAATCAGATGCTCCTGTGAGTCCTTGGCTGCCGTCTGCCTCACTCCCCACGCTGCGTGCCTCACGTGGACAGGCCTCCAGTTATGTTGCCCACTGTCCCCCACACCCAGCCTGGCGGCTGCCAGGCAAAAGAAACTTTGTAAACAATGTGGGAAAGCAAGTGAGCTTGGCACCCAGGTGGTGGGGGGGCCAAAGGAATGGAGTTTGAACGTGGCCTGGGGCAGCCTTTCAGCGAAGGAGCAAGGGAGGCTGTTACTGAAGGAGGCACTCCTTCTGCCTCCTGGTGATAATTCAGGGCTTGAAGACAGGTGTTAGGAAGAAGGCCTCGGAACTCGCTGTGATTAGCACAGCTAGGCTGCTCCTGGGAGCCTTTCTTTAGGCCTCTTATCTTGGTGGCCTTGGGGGAGGGAGATGCCAGGCTCATTCATGGGCCAGAGCACACAGCGTGCCTTCCCCAAGGCTGACCCTGGCATTTCAGGGCTGTGGCCGGAGCCAGATGTAGAGGGTGAGACGCTGTGTCTGAGGCCTGGTGAGCAATGACCATTCTCCTGCTTTTTCTTCCAAGAGCTTCACTGGGAGCGTTGCCATAGGAACGAGGCCCTGGGAGGGGCGAGGCACTCCCCTTTTGCTCTCCCTGGTCCTCTGTATCCCAGCTTCCCCATTTCCGCCCTCCCCTCACAGAGTCCTCTTCTCCAAGCTGCCGTGGTGCCTGGGGGACATGCAGATGTTTCCAGCACTTGGCAACACAGTAGCCTGTGGTCTCCAGGGCTGTGCGAACCCTCCGTAGCCCCTCTTTCAGGCCCCTGACCCTGTCTCTCAAGGGGCTCTCTTGTCTCTATATCTTCCTTCAGACTGGCCCCAAACTGGTCCCGTCCCCCTTTCAGGGCCATCACCCCAGTCAGCAAGACCGGGGCTTGATGCTCTGACCAGTGAAAGCCATGGTGCTATTTATGGTGGGAATCGGGGGGCAGGGAGCTCTCGGGGTGAGGCTGGGAAAGCTGATGAAAGACTGGCCAGGAAGTGACTCATGTCCTTTGCTCCAAGTGGCTACACCAGACAGCTTTCTTTTCTCCAAGCAGCCCGCCTGTCCTTTTAGGCATCCCTGCTTGTCCTCACACTGCCCTGTCCTGCTCCGCACAACCCAGTGCCCTCTCCCCTCCCTTCCACCTGGTGAACCACTTCAACTTGCAGAACCAGCTCAAATGGAACGCCCTCTGGAGACCCCCTTCTCCCCACCGCTCCGAAGGGAGTGGCTTTCCTCTGTGTTCCATAGCCATGTGCGTTGTTCACAGCACTGTTGTGTCTTGTGGTCATTTCTTTGAGTTTCTGCTGGGTGCCAGGCACAGGGCTGGGCTCTCAATTTTACATGCATAAATAAGACCTGCTTTCTGCCCCAGGGAGCTCACGGTCCAATGGTGGACACAGGTACGCAGGGCGGTGAGGGCCTCTGGGAATGAACATCTTAGGAGAGGCCTCATTGAAAAGATGTCCCCATGGAGGCCTTGAGGTTGAGTAGGATTTTAACAGGGTGCCATGCAGAAGCTCTTTGGGGACAGGGATGGTTTCTCTTGTGTCTCACAGCTTGCACAGGGTCTAGCATAGAGTAAGCATCTAGTATCTGGGCAGCGGGTGGATGGATACAGTTCTGCCAGGAAAGTCTTTGTGAAGGAGCTGGGCTTTGAGGGATCTTTGAAGGGGGCAAAGGAAGGGGCTTCAGGGTCAGAGTGGAATGAACATGAAATGAGGAAGCAATGAGGAGTGTCCCAGAGGAGGCAAGAGGGACAGATGGAATTGAGGGGGTTGGAGAATCCAGCATAGTCTGGAGCAGGGCTCTGAGAGGAAGGCTCGGGCACAGAGCCCCAGTGTTTAGTGGGTCTCTGGTGGACTTGAGCAGCAGGAAGCGGTCATCTTCACCAGGTGCACCCACCAGAGCATTGCCTTCAGCAGGTGGCATCTGGACCAGGGCACTGAGGTGAGGGAGAAGGGAACGGAATCTCCAGGGTGTCCGGGATAAGGTCTGAGAAGCCACTGCAGAAGGGAGATGCTGCTTGCTGGAGTTGGCAAGGGTGGTGGAAAACGGCCCCAGGAGTTGGCTATAAGCCTGGTGAACGTGCCCAGCCCCTCCAAGGAGGAAGCAAAAAGTAAATTCAAAATGAATGAGCCTTTTGAGTTTCCATCCAACTTCAGTCTTTATCACAAGAAAAGTCATCCGGTATCTGAAAACCAGGACTGGCCTCTGTCCCATGCACCAGGCAGGGGTGTTCGTACCACACATTATCCGCAGGGGAAGCACGCTGTCCTGCTGGTGGGCACGTGCGGTCAACGCGGGGACACGTCTGTGAACCCAACCGGCAGAGGGAGAGAAACACGGTAGACGACTCTTCTTTACAGTCAGCAAAATTTCAGGAGCGCCTCCAGCTTGCCAGGCTCTGCCCAGGGGCCCTCACGTACCCGTGGTGATGGCATTCATCACCACCACCCCGACAGGCGGATGTCAGAGCTCCTTTGCAGCTGAGAACACCAAGGCTCTGAAAAGAGGGACTGCCCTAAAGCCACCCAGTGGGCAAGTGGGGCCACATTGCAAACTCCACTGTGTGTTGTTCCAGAAAACTCCACGGCCAGCGTGAGCGAGGCAGAGAGAAAGGCGCAAGTGTACTACCGTGCGTGCATGAACGAGACCAGGATCGAGGAGCTCAGGGCCAAACCTCTAATGGAGTTGATTGAGAGGGTGAGTCCCTCAGGCTCTCCCTCCCCAGCCCCAGCCCATGCCGCCTACCCGCCCCCTGGCTTCCACTCCAGTCCTCTGGTACCACTGGCCCACCTCATACCTCCAACCGGTAGCACCGAGAGGAAGACAGAGAGAGAGAGAGAGCAAGTGTGTGAGAGCGCATGTGAGTGTGAGCACATTGTGTAGCTGCGTGGGTGGGATGTCTGTGCATGTGTCTGTGTGAGGGTGTGTGTCAGCATCTGTTGTGGATGTCTGTCATCTGTCTGTGTGTCTCTCTTTGCATCTGTGTGTGGGACAGGGGCCATGTTTAGAAGGAAAATATTCCTCCACGTTGCTGCTACTTTTTCCTCAGGGGTTATGTGTGTGTGTGTGGAGGGGTGTGTACCTGTTCCAGAAAGACCCACAGAGAGTCTGGGCCCAGAACCAGAACCCTCCCTGTGAGCAGGGACCCAGGCCACTCTCCTATACCTGCTTACTCCTGAGCAGGGGAAGACATCTTTCCTGCTTTCTTGGGCACCTCCCAGACTCCGAGACTCCCCAGTGCAGACAGAAGGTGTCCGTGGATGTTTTCTGCCTGCCTCGTGTTCCCTGGACCGCCTCGCCTCTTAGCTTGGCTCCAGGAAAGCATTGCAGCAGGGTTGGTGGCTGCACACGCTGGGGACTGTGCTAGTCCCCTCCTTGCTGGACAGGTCCCATGTGCCAAACCAGGGAAGACCAGGGAGATTTTTTTAAAATCCCAACTTTCTCGGGAGGCTAAGGTGGGAGGATCACTTGAAGCCAGGAGTTTAAGACCAGCCTGGGCAACATAGCAAGACCCTATCTCTCCAAAAAAATTTAAGAATTAGCCAGGTGTGGTGATACACACCTGTAGTCATAGCTACTTGGAAGGCTGAGGTGAGAGGATCGCTTGAGCCCAGGAGGTGGAGGCTGCAGTGAGCTGTGATGGCCCCACTGCACTCCAGCCTGGGAAACAAGAGTGAGACTCCATCTCAAAAACAATTTTTTTTAAACCCCAACTTTGAGACTAAAGTAGACCATAGTTTACCAACCTTCTTAAACATGTGGAGCCTTTTTTTTCCCCCAGAGGCACAGTTGAATTTATGTTTTGATATAATCACATTCACACAATTCGTTATCCAAAATATAAACCATGAACCAGGAAAAGGCTCTTTCCCATTGTCATCCCAGCCACCCAGGGAGCGGCTGGATTGATGCCTGGCTTGTCTAGGATAAGCCTTTGCTCCATCCGTGGGTCTCCAGCCCATGGGTCGGAAACCCCCAGTGAAGACCAATCCTTTCCTTTGCTCTTGAGACTCAGAAAGGTCAAGTGACTGCTGCAGGGCCACAGAGCAAGTCAGCTGCAGAACCAGAATTCATATCTGGGTCTCCCTGCCACCTCATCACTTCCCTGCCTGCTCTCCCTCCCCACAGCTTGGGGGCTGGAACATCACAGGTCCCTGGGCCAAGGACAACTTCCAGGACACCCTGCAGGTGGTCACTGCCCACTACCGCACCTCACCCTTCTTCTCTGTCTACGTCAGTGCCGATTCCAAGAACTCCAACAGCAACGTGATCCAGGTGAGCTAGCTTGAAACACAGCGGTCGGGGGTGTGAGCACGACCTCTTCCTGTTTTGAGTTTAGCAGGCCCTGGCGTAGGAGAGAGACTTGCCCTGGGTAGGACGGCAGTCTTCTAGTTTCTGAGCCTGGGTTATTTCCAGAGGCCCCATTGCCATTGGTGAGATCTCTTTTTTTTTTTTTTTTTTTTTTTTGAGATGGAGTCTCGCTCTGTCGCCCAGGCTGGAGTGCAGTGGCGCGATCTCTGCTCACTGCAAGGTCCGCCTCCTGGGTTCATGCTATTCTCCTGCCTCAGCCTCTGAGTAGCTGGGTAGCTGAGACTACAGGCACCCACCACCATGCCTGGCTAATTTTTTTTGTATTTTTTAGTAGAGATGGGGTTTCACTGTGTTAGCCAGGATGGTCTCGATCTCCTGACCTCATGATCCACCCGCCTCGGCCTCCCAAAGTGCTGGAATTCCAGGCGTGAGCCACCGCGCCCGGCCTCATTGGTGAGATCTTTGCAGGCTGCTGGCTTTGCGTAGATGGGCACTGCACAGAGGTGAACCTTCGGGTGCTGATGAGTTTCCGTGGACCCCAAGGGCGATTGTCAACTCCTGGACACAGCTGAACACACATCCTGGTTTCCCCCTTCTTAGCGTCTGCTCTTTGTGACTCTTCTTGGAATGGTTTTGAATCCATCTCTCCCTGTCAGAGCATGCCCCAGACAGAGGGTCAGCCTGCCCAGGGGAGCTCCAACACTGGTCTGCCCCAACCTCTGATGCAGAAGTGAGAAACCCAGGCTGGGGATCCTAAAGGCTGAGTTCCCAGCCCATCTCTACCATTCACTCACTGGGTGACCACGGGCAAGTGCCTTAATCTCTCACAGCTACAGTTACCCTATAAATCAAATGGATTGCAGTAACACCCGTCCTAGGTATGCCAAGATGTGGCCATGGGCGCCAATAGTAGCAAGCAGAAATTGACCCTCCCCTCCTGCTTGGCAGGCACTTGACCAGCACTATCTTCTTGAATCCCCATTCCAGCTCTGAAGGTTAGGTTTTATTTTCTCTATTTTCCTGATAAGGAACCTGAGAATCAGAAAGGTTCAGTAACGTGGCCAAGATCACACAGCTTTTAAGTGACCCTTAACCACTTGGAAAGTGTTGGGGAGGTAGAGGCACTTTGCTGAGGCGAGGAGGTGTTTAAAAAAGGAGGGTGGCTCTGTCCAGCCCTTCTGAGGAGCCCAGGAGCCCTGTGGGGGGCCACGTGTACAGGCAGGAATGTATCATCCCATCCCTGAGTGGGCTTCTCAGTGACTGTAGCCAGCAGTCCTGCTTCTGCAGGGGCCTGAGCTGGGTCTCTGCTGCCATGTACCAGCCATTCTCAGGGCAGAAGGCCGTGCAGTGGAGACACGCATTGCAACACGAATTCCCTCTCATGCCTGCTTCTCTCGTCAGGTGGACCAGTCTGGCCTGGGCTTGCCCTCGAGGGACTATTACCTGAACAAAACTGAAAACAAGAAGGTAAGCGCACCTCTCCCTCCCCAGCCCGCCTCTCCCCTCCCCAGCCCGCCTCCCAGGATGCTCCTTCCTGCTCAGTGTCCACACTCACACCTGTGCAGGTCTTTGAAGCTAGGGGAGCCCGGGGTGTCAGTGACGTGATGGGTGAAACAGGCAGACCCTGGCAGGGGAGGAACACCCCTAGGCTGGCTGTCACTCAGGCATCGTGGACACAAGGGGCGAGACACAGGTATCATTTGTCCTGGTTCTAGAGAGAGGCAGAGGCAGCCGCTCTCTAGCTGCCCGCATTGTGGGCGCCTGGCCCTTTGTACATCACCTGTGACCCTCCCATTAACCCTGCGGATCCTGAGCTTCATTTGCCTCATTTGTCCAACAGGAGTTAGTTTTGTCTGGCCTTTTACAGAAGAGGGAATCAGGCTCAGAGATGCTAAGTGATCTGCTCAAGGTCACATAGCCAGTAAATGATAAGCCTGAGATTCACATCCGGATCCACGTGCTCCGAAGCCCACGGCTCTCCCTCTCCCTGGCCTGCCTCTTGTGGTGCTCTTGGGGCGATCTCGCCTGGAACTCACTCATCTGTCCTTTCATTCTTCCGTCTGCATGTACTTGACCAAGCTGCCCACAGAGTGCCTGATGCTGGGGAGATGGTGGCAGACAAGACCACCATAGCCTCCGTCCCATGGGGCCTGTGGTTTGGTCGGGGAGGCAGGTATTATTTAACTAAGGGAAAGGGGAGCTGAGAAAGTCTCCCATGGGGACCTAATTCAGATCCTGGAACACGGGTGGAGGGTGGTCAGAAAAGGTACATTCTAAGAATGGAAAGACAGCCCCAGGACAAGCCCTGGAAGACAGGGACCAGCCCAGCTGGGGACCTGTGAGATGAGCCAAGACTTTGGGCTTTCTCCTGGAGGCTGCAGGGAAGCAGAGGAGAGACACGGTCCCAAGATCATTCTCAAAGCTGTGTCTCCCACGGGTGTCTTTATTCCTTTTTTTTTTTTTTTTTTTTTTCAGACAAAGTTTCTGCCACCCAGGCTGGAGTGCCATGGCGTGATCTGGGCTCACTGCAACCTCCTCCTCCTGGGTGCAAGCGATTCTCCTGCCTCAGCCTCCTGAGTAGCTGGGATTATAGGCGCCCGCCACTATGCCCAGCTAATTTTTGTATTTTTAGTAGAGATGGGGTTTTGCCATGTTGGCCAGGTTGGTCTCAAACTCCTGACCTCAGGTGATGCACTCACCTCAGCCTCCCAAAGTGCCGGGATTACAGGTGTGAGCCACCACACCTGGCCCCACGAGTGTCTTGGGGGCACTGTGCAGTCCCCTGGCTCCCTGTGCCAGACTCAGTTGGCCAAGCCCCCCCAACCCTTGTCCAGTGGATAGTAGGGGGCAGCCACTGACAGTTTGGGGTATGGGCCCTGCAGGTGCTGACCGGATATCTGAACTACATGGTCCAGCTGGGGAAGCTGCTGGGTGGCGGGGACGAGGAGGCCATCCGGCCCCAGATGCAGCAGATCTTGGACTTTGAGACGGCACTGGCCAACATCACCATCCCACAGGAGAAGCGCCGAGACGAGGAGCTCATCTACCACAAAGTGACGGCAGCCGAGCTGCAGGTAACTTGAGCACTGGCTGCTGGGGAGGCTGGGATGGCCACCAGGCTTCAGTCAGGGCCCTGGGCTGGCGGCTTTTATACTCATTTCATCTAGTCCTTGAAACTATGTGACAAAGGAAGGATGGTGGTTATGCCCAGTCCACAGATGGAAAAACTGATGCTCAGAGAGGTCAAGTTACCTGCTGAAGGGCACACAGCTAGTAAGTGACTCCAAAATAGGCGCCTGGCCGACTCCAGGCTGCTTCTCTGTAATTAATAGTGTTTACTGGGAGACTCGGGGTCATGACCACACCAGCTTACATTGACAGTGCCTTTCCAGTCTCCAGCACCAAGAGCCTCGAACGTGGTTACAGTGAGCACTTACTAAATGTGTAGTGTGAATTCCGTTATTGCTCTTCCCTTTTCTGAGCCAGATCAAGGTCCAGAGGCTCCTAAGTGGCAGAAGAGCCAGCCAAATGACTCAGATTGGCTCACTGTACAACAGGGCGTTAGATCTGCGATGCTCTCTGTCACCCATTGGAGAAGTCCACTGGAGAAGCCCGACGTCCAAGGGCTCAGCCTCTGCCAAAGGCTGCCCCCTGGCAGCTGCTTGGTCCTTGAGGGTCTGGAGGGAGTAGGCTGGTTCCTTCTTTCCAGAGCATCAGCTGGCATTGCAGAGGGATCAGCAGAGTGGCCACCACTGATCTTCCCGTTTCTTGACATCACCCAGGAATGCGTGGCTAGGTCTTGCTTCTCTGCTGGCGGGGGGCCTCCCGCAGAGTGTCTTCTCCCTCCTTCCTTACCTTCTGACCAGCCAAATTCGACCTGTCCATTCCTTCTACTTTCAGGAAGAACACTAGGTCCCTGCCCTTTTCCCTCCTCCATCTGACAGGTGTATATGGGGCCACCTTGGGACCTTGCACTTCATGTGCTTCCAGGCTAGTGGGGGACACCAGCTAGAAACAACCCCGTCTCGTTGCTGAGTGCTTTGGACAAAAGCAGCGGGCCCTGGGAGCCAGGGGTGGAAAGTCAGGGAAGGTGAGTCTAACAATGGGTGAGCATTTCCAGGCCACTGGGTGTCTCAGGCGGAGGTGCAAGCCATGCTAGGGCCTGCAATGAGGGTCAGGGGAGCCTGGCCTCCTGCTGGTGCCGACTGCCCTTCAGCTCCCAGAGAAACTGGCCTGAGGCTGACTGGTGCTGCGTGGGCCGGGATGGAGATCACCAGCTGCTGTTAGATACCATCTGGCATTATTTTCCTGCTCTGAGGCTGAGGGTGATGTTGTTTGTGCATTATAATTTGGTTTGTTCCAGCCCGGTTCTCAGCCTGAGGGGCCCCCCAGTGCCTCAGCCCCCTACTGTGGCCATGATGCCAACTGTCTGTGCCAGGAATAACAGAGAAGGCACAGGAGCCCTGAACACATCAGCCCAGCATGACCACTAGGTTACCCCGAGGCTTCCTATCACCATTGCTTCTGTTCCCTTCCAAGCAAAGGAAGAAAGGCCTTTCTTCCCTCCCAGCTGCACAGCTGCCAAGGTGGGGGAGTTTAGCAGACGCAGCAGCTTGCAGTACACAAGCCCTGGGCTTAGATTCAGAGGACTGTAAGCCCCTTGGAGCTGTAAGTGCTGGGAGTATAGGCATGAACCACCACGCCTGGCCAAACAGTCTCTGTGTTCTAAGTACCCAAAGTTCAATTAAGATCTTTAGGAAATATATGGTTTCTCTCCTTATGTTTTTACAGATATTTCTGATTAAATTCTAATGTGAATTTGGCTGCCTTCCTTGTAAAATGGGCTTGGCTCATCCACTCACCCCTGCTGTGTGCCAGAACACAAATGAGACATAGCCCTTGTCCTCACAAGGGACTGTGGTTCTTTTTTTTTTTTTTTTTTTTTTTTTTTGAGACAAAGTCCCCCTGGCTCCCTGTTGCCCAGGATGGAGTGCAGTGGCATGATCCAGCTCACTGCAACCTCCTGCCCCTGGGTTCCAAGCCATTTTCCTCTCTGCATCCTCCCGAGTAGCTGGAATTACAGGCCAGGCACCACCACGCCCGCCGGCTAATTTTGTGTTTTTAGTAGAGACGGGGGTTTCACCATGTTGGTCAGGCTGGTCTCGAACTCGCTGACCTCATCGATCCGCGCCCCCTTGGCCTCCAAAGTGCTGAGATTACAGGCATGAGCCACCCCACACCGCGGACCTGTGCTTTTTTTTTTTTTTTTTTGAGAGCGGAGTCTCCGCTCCTGTCAGCCCAGGCTGGAGTGCCAGTGGCCGAGATCTCGGCTTCACTGGCAAAGCTCCAGCCTCCCAGGTTTACGCCATTCTCCTGCCCTCAGCCTCCCGAGTAGCTGGGACTGACAGGCGGCCCGCCATCTCGCCTGGCTAGTTTTTTTGTATTTTTAGTAGAGACGGGGTTTCACTGTGTAGACCGAGGATGGTCTCGATCTCCTGGCCCGCTCCGTGAACCACCCCGTCTCGGCCTCCCAAAGTGCTGGGATTTACAGGCTTGAGCCACCGCGCCCGGCCGGCCTGTGGTTCTTAATTTTAAGTCACGGAGTCCTTTGAGAACAGATAAAAAACCATGGACTGTCTCCCAGAAAAAATGGGCATATATGCATATGTTTAAAATTATGTCTGACATTTAAAGACGCCCTGGCCAGGCATGGTGGCTTAGGCCTGTAATCCCAGCACTTTGAGAGTTCGAGGCAGGTGGATCACCTGAGGTCAGGAGTTCAAGACCAGCCTGACTAATATGGTAAAACCTCGTCTCTACTAAAAATACAAAAATTAGCCAGGTGTGGCGGTGTGCACCAGTAGTTCCAGCTACTCGGAGGTTGAGGCAGGAGAATCACTTGAACCCGGAAGGTGGAGGTTGCATTGAGCCAGGATCACACCACTGCACTCTAGCCTGGGTGACAGAGTGAGACTCTATCTCAAAAAAATAAAATAAAAAATAAAGAAGTCCTGGCCCCCTGAAGCTTGTGTTCTAAGTAAGAATCTCTTCCTGGCCTGCCACAGGGTTGTGGGAGAATAAGTTGAGGCAAAGGATGAGATTTCATTCAGTAAACTCATTTGCACAGCCCAGTGCAAGCATAACATGTTATATTCATTATTATTGTTGTTATTCCTTTGTTATTAGCAATGTCACTCAGGTCCCCAGCACTAAATCAATTTGATTCATTCCACTCTGGGACAGAGAATGTCTTGTTCCCTGGTGTCTGGAAATGTGGTTTTCTTCCCATACTCCAGGTGACTTAGGGTAAAACACTCCAGGCTTCACAATGTGGTTCTAGGCTAGCCCTACTGGGGTACAGAATGGTTCCAGGCTAGCCCCCAGCAGAATCTGAACTCAGAGCTGTGAATCAGACACTTCCATTACTTCTGGGGACCTGAGGACCTTCCCCTTCCTTTCTAGGACCCTCACGCCAAAGGCTGTTTGGGCCTGAGCTGCATTTTCTACCCGTTTCTCCCGCTGAGATGAAGCTGAGAAGCATTCTTCTCTCCCGGCTTCAAACCTATTTGATTTGGTTGGTTTGTGACCCACAGTACTCCTTGGCTGCAGGTGTGGAAAATGGAGCTCATCGGTGTGCCCCAGAGGGTGTGAGTCACAAGTGGAATGTCCTAGTCGGTTAAAAAAGCCATCTCCATGGAGATGGAACTAGGCACATGTGTTTAAGACAGGAGTTCGCTAAAGCAGTCAGGATGGAAAATGCGAAAATCCTGGTAGTCAACACATCTTATCTCACAGTCATGGGAACTTCCCTGCACAGAACACCTGCATTCCCTAAAGCGCCAGGGTTGTGTTGAGGAGTACACAGGGATTTCTCACCATCTTATATCTGTACCTTGATCAGAGAGTTCCAGTTGTCTGCAGTTTATGAAGCTCTCGTTCACTGTGTAAACACTGACAGTTTGTAAACTTGTCGATTTTCCCAAGGACTTTGCCAGCAGGTCATGCAGTCAGGTGGCTCTAATGGTGGAGTCCTGTTTGAAGATCTCACAAGCACAGATCCAATTTTTGTAGTCATAGAAATGTTAAAGATTAGCCTCAGAGGTTACCTGCCTAAGGGCCTCCTGCCAGGAGGACGGCAGACAGGACAAGGTAAAAAGAAAAGAAACTCAGGGTTATTGGGCAAGCAGGTACAAGAGGCACAGATCCATCAGCTCTGGGAGGGGAGGCTGTTGTCTGCATTTTAGAGAAAGAATGGAAAAAGGCTGGAGGTCCCAGAGCTGGTACCTCCTGGGGACGCTGATCCAGGTCTGTTCATTCTTAGCCCAGGGCTCTTGCCAGCTCACCTAGCTGCCAGGCAGGCAGGGATGCACCGGGACCCCCTGGCCCTCAAGTCCGCTGCACCGCAGGTATTTTCTTCCCAGCTCCGCAGGTATTTTACCATCAGCCATGGTGGCAAGTTACCCAGAAACTGAGAGCCAGTTGTTAACTGTTTTGTTTTTGTTTTTGATTTGAGACAGAGCTTCGCCCTGTTGCCCAGGCTGGAGTACAGTGGAGTGATGTGGGCTCACTGCAACCTCTGCCTCCCAGGCTTAAGTAATTCTCATGCCTCAGCCTCCCAAGTAGCTGGGATTACAGGTGTGCACCCCCACACCTGGTGGCTAATTTTTTTATATTTTTAGTAGAGACTGGGTTTCACCATGCTGGCCAGGCTGGTCTTGAACTCCTGGCCTCAGGTGATTCTCCTGCCTTGGCCACCCAAAGTGCTGGGATTACAGGCATGAGCCACTGTGCCCGGTGCAGTTAATAACTGTGTTACCAGCACATCACTGCCTTCAGGACCTGCCTTCCTCACAAATTCACCTGTCCTTTGAGGTCCTTGTTCCCCAGGAGCTGAGTTGCCCTTTTAAACCCAAAGAGATGAGTGAACCTGGGTTTTAGACCTCCACAGTGGCTAGTTAACTGTGCAACCTCAGGAAAGTCACCTTACCCCATCTGCAAATTCAGCATCTGTTAAGTGGGGGTTTATGGCTACCTCTCTCACAGCGAGTGTCATCGGTATTTACCAACGGGCTATAGACTGGTCTTAAGTTGCAGATCAATTTTACTTTACTGATTGATTTTTCCGCATGAAGGCCATATGTGGAGCCTCTCTCACCTCCTTTGTCTTGCATTTTGCCCTTTTTCAAGAAAATGAAAGAGAATTTGGAATTGGACAGGCCAAGGAACATACATGGGAGACCCTGAGCAAAGATAGTAATGGCCAACATTGATGGATTGCTTGCCAAATGCCAGACATACCCTTCTAAGTGATTGACATGTACAGGCGTTTTTGCTGTAGCAGTATATGTAGTTCCTTGTGTTCTGTAAAATCATACACTAGAAATAGCAGTACAGGTGGGGAAAATAGAACAAGAGCAGAACAAAAGTTAGGCAATTTTACTTGAGGATATTGTGCTAAGTGAAATAAGCCAATCACAAAAGGACAAATGCTGCCTGATTCTACTTCTATGAGGCACCTAGAGTAGGCAAGTTCATAGAGACAGAAAGTAGAATGGTAGTTTCCAGGGGTGGGGGTTGGAGCCAGTGGGAAGTTATTGCCTAATGGGTAGAGTCTCACATTTGCAAGATGAAATCTGTGGGGTCAAACGTGGTGGCTCACGCCTGTAATCCCCTCACTTTGGGAGGCCCAGACAGGTGGATCACCAGAGTTCAGGAGTTTGAGACCAGCCTGACCAATATGGTGAAACCATCTCTACTAAAAATAAAATTAAAGAAAAAAATTAGCCAAGGGTGGTGGCGTGTGCCTGTAGTTCCAGCTACTTGGGAGGCTGGGACAGGAGAATCGCTTGAACCCGAGAGGTGGAGGTTGCAGTGAGCTGAGATTGCACCACTGTACTCCAGCATGGGCAACAGAGCAAGATTCTGTCTCAAAACAAAATAAATAATAATAATTTAAAAAAAAACAGTCCATGGCTGGATAGTGGTGGTGATGGTAGCACAGCAGTGTGAATGGACTCAATGCCCCTGAACTGTGCTCTTTTTTTTTCTGAGGCAGGGTTTCACTCTGTCAACCAGGCTGCAGTGTAGTGGTGTGATTTCAGCTCACTGCAGCCTCGACCTCCCAGGCTCAAGCAATTCTCCCACCTGGGACTGCAGGCACAGGCCCCCATGCCTAGCTGATTTTTAATTTTTTTTTTTGTAAAGATGGGGTCTTGCCATGTTGCCCATGCTGGTCTTGAACTCCTGGGCTCAAGCGATCTGCCCACCTCAGTCTCCCAAAGTGCTGAGGTTACAGGCATGAACCAATGCATCTGGCCTTGCTTGAACTGTGCTCTTAAACATGGTGAAGATGGTGAATTTTATGTGATATGTATTTTACCACAATTTTTTTTTTTTTTTTTTGAGATGGAGTCTCACTCTGTTGCCCAGGCTGGAGTGCAGTGGCGTGATCTGGGCTCACTGCAACCTCTGCCTCCCGGGTTCAAGCGATTATCCTGCCTCAGCCTCCCGAGTAGCTGTGACTATAGGCATGTACCATCACGGCTGGCTAATGTTTATGGTTTTGGTAGAGACAGGGTTTCACCATGTTGTCCAGGCGGGTCTCGAACTCTTGACTTCAGGTGATCCACTGGCCTCGGCCTTCCAAAGTGTACCACAATTTTTTTTTTTTAAAGTTGTGCAACTTTGTAACCAGAATCCTAACAAAAAAATAATTGGAACCTTAAGGAGTACCTCAGCATGGCTGGAGGCTGCCATGGGGAAAGTGCCAGCTGGGAAGTGCTAGCTGTGGACACCAAGACCCTGCAGATAAGACGGGGAGCTCTGGCCTAGCACAGTGGCTCAAAGTGCTGGTAATCCTAGCGTTTTGGGAGGCCAAGGCAGGTGGATCATGAAGTCAGGGGTTCGAGACCAGCCTGACCAACATGGTGAAACCCCGTCTCTACTGAAAATACAAAAATTAGCCAGGTGTGGTGGCACGCGCCTGTAATCCCAGCTACTCAGGAGGCTGAGGCAGGAGAATCATTTGAACCCAGGAGGCAGAGGTTGCGGTGAGCTGAGATTGTGCCACTGCACTCCAGCCTGGGTGTCAGAGTGAAACTCCATCTCAAAAAAAAAAAAAAAGAAAAAAAAAAAGATAGGGAGCTCTGAGCAAGTACCTTTAGGGTCACAGAGAAAGTGCAACCTGCTGGAGGCTGAGAGTTACAGGGCTGGAAGGAGCTTCTGTGAGGAGAGGAAGCCCCAGGCGCAAGGGCTTGTTTTCAGTCATCTTAAAATGGAGCGGACCAGGCTGAGTGCGGTGGCTCATGCCTGTAATCCCAGCACTTTGGGAGGCTAAGGCAGGCAGGTCACTTGAGGTCAGTAGTTCAAGACCAGCCTGGCCAAGATGGCAAAACTCTGTCTCTACTAAAAATACAAAAATTAAGCAGGCATGGTGGTGGGTGCCTGTTGTAATTCCAGCTACTCAGGAAGCTGAAACAGGAGAATCACTTGAACCCTAGGGCAAAGGTTACAGTGAGCCGAGATGGCACCACAGCACTCCAGCCTGGCAAAAGAGAGAGACTTTGTCTCAAAAAAAAAAAAAAATAAAAAAAAAAAAAGTAGGCTGGGCGCTAGTGATCCACACTGTAATCCCAAGCACTTTGGGAGGCTGAGACGGGCGGATCACAAGGTCAGGAATTGAGACCATCCTGCTAAAACGGTGAAACCCCCATCTCTACTAAAAATATAAAAAATTAGCCAGGCATGGTGGCGGGCACCTGTAGTCCCAGCTACTCAGGAGGCCGAGGCAGGAGAATGGTGTGAACCCGGGAGGTGGAGCTTGCAGTGAGCCGAGATCGTGCCACTGCACTCCAGCCTGGGCGACTGAGTGAGACTCTCTCTCAAAAAAAAAAAAAAGAAAAGGTAGAGCTGACCAGCCTGCTGTGTGCATCAGCTGAGCTGAAGGCTTTTCATTTCTTGCTGAAGGTTGGCATTCAACCCTTCCCAATCCCATGCCTGAGAAACATCACCTTCAGACCAATGCAGCCCACACATTATACTGCTGTCATCCTGAATTCACCAATCATGTAGAAGCTCACTGATGTTACAGAAGCCCATGTGGAATAGAACAGACAGCATAAGCTTGTTCAGTCCTCACAAATGACCCAGTGAAGTGGATTCTGTTATTATGGTGATCCCCACTTTTCAGACAAGATACTGAGGCCCAGAAGGGTTCATTAACTTACCTAGGGTTACACAGCTAGCAAGGAAGAGAGCTAGAAGATGAGCCTGGGCAGTTTGGCTGCAGATTCTACATGCTCAACTGTTTCAGGCCTGTCTGAAGCTCAGTCTCTTCATCCATGAAGCAGGGATAATAGTGCCTACTGCTTGGACTCTCGCGAGGACCGGTTGGAATCGTATGCATGAATCATTTGCCATGGCTCCTGGCACACAGGAGACGCTTGCTGAATGGTAGCGGTAGCTGCTGCATCTTCTCATTCCATCCTCGTTTCATTTCGAGTTAAATTTTGGTGTTGGACTCCTTAGAATTCTACCTACAGCATCTCTGACAAAAGTCCACCAGGCTCTGCTTGACTCTCTGCCCAGTGCGCTGTCAGATGGCGCCAAGCCCAAGCTCTTTCCTTTGTTTCCTGTAGAAGCCCGTCCTGGAGACCTGGGCTATGAGGAGAAGCAGCCCCACAGAGTCACATTGTCCTTTTCCCTTGCAGACCTTGGCACCCGCCATCAACTGGTTACCTTTTCTCAACACCATCTTCTACCCTGTGGAGATCAACGAATCCGAGCCAATTGTGGTCTATGACAAGGAATACCTTGAGCAGGTCTCCACTCTCATCAACAACACCGACAAATGGTAAGGGAACCCCCAGTGGCCTGGGCCATGCCTCTCACAGGCAGCCCTCTTCTTGGGCAGGCTGGGCAGGGGTGGGGATGACAGTCTGACTCAGGAGAGTGGGACCTGGGTGGGCTTTTATGAGAGGCAGCAGGACATCCTGGTTACGGGTGCAGGTTTAAATCCCAGCCTCTTTCCAACTACCAGCTTTGTAGACTTGGGCAAATTTCTTATTCTTTCTCAAGTTCATTCTCCTCCTCCATAAAATGGGGATACAAATAGCATCTGTGGCCGGGCACGAACGCCTGTAATTGCGGGACTTTGGGAGACCAAGGCAGGAGGATCACTTGAGTCCCGGAGTTCAAGACCAGCCTGGGCAACATGGCGAGACGGTGTCTCTACAAAAAATAAAAATTTAGCCAGACATGGTATCATGTGCCTGTCATCCCAGCTACTCGAGAGGGAGGCTGAAGTGGAAGGATTGCTTGAGCTCAGGAGGCAGAGGTTGTAGTGAGCTGTGATTGCACTGTTGCACTCCCGCTTGGGAGACAGAGGAAAACCTTGTCTCAAATAGAAAAATCTAGCACTTACCATTTAGGGGTGATGTGAGAATCAAGCGAAACAATCCATATGAGGTGATTTAATACAGTCCCTAGCATGTAATGGGACTCAGTAAATGTTGGCTATTATTTTTAGTTAATGCTTATGATTTTCTTTTTTTTCTTTTTTTGAGATGGAGTCTCACTCTGTCAGGCTGGAGTGCAGTGGCGCGATCTCGGCTCACTGCAACCTCCGCCTCCCAGGTTTAAGTGATTCTCCTGCCTCGGCCTCCCAAACAGCTGGAATTAGAGGTGCCTGCCACCACGCCAACCTAATGTTTATATTTTTAGTAGAGATGGGGTTTCACCATGTTGGCCAGGGTGGTCCCTAACTCCTGACCTCAAGTGATCTGTCTGCCTCAGCCTCCCAAAGTGCTGGGATTGCAGGCATAAGCCACCACCACCCGGCAATACTTAGATTTTTTTTTTTTTTTTTTTTTTGAGATGGAGTCTCGCTCTGTCGCCCAGGCTGGAGTGCAGTGGCCAGATCTCAGCTCACTGCAAGGTCCGCCTCCCGGGTTCACGCCATTCTCCTGTCTCAGCCTCCCGAGTAGCTGGGACTACAGGCGCCCGCCACCTCGCCCGGCTAGTTTTTTGTATTTTTTTTTTTTTTTTTTTTATGAGAGACGGGGTTTCACCGTGTTAGCCAGGATGGTCTCGATCTTCTGACCTCGTGATCCGCCCGTCTCGGCCTCCCAAAGTGCTGGGATTACAGGCTTGAGCCACCGCGCCCGGCCAATACTTAGAATTTTTAAAAAAATTTTTTTGAAAACTGCCAAAAAAATAGGAAAAAAAAATTATTTTATTTAACTTATTTTTTTCCTAACTCCCCACCCAAACTTGTTAAAATTTGTTTAATGAGATGGGGGTCTCATTATGTTACCTAGGCTGGTCTCAAACTCCTGGGCTCAGGCATTCCTCCCACCTTGGCCTCTCAAAGTGCTAAGATTACAGGCATGAGCCACTTCACCAGGCTCTGAAAAAATTTTAAATGACTCCTATTGATCTTGTGGTGTATGTGTGTGTATATGTAGAGAGAAAGCGGGGGGGAGGGCAGGAGAGAGGAGGGAAAGAGAGATGGATTTTCTAATATGTGGTCTTTTTTTCCCATTATCATCACTAAATGTCTAGTCTCCTTTTCCCTTGACCTGTATCCTGAACATTCTCCCCCTTGTCATCTCAAAATCTCTGCAACCATCATTGTTCATGGTTGCATAGTATTCTGTCATGTACAAATACAGTTCTTTACTTCCTCCTTCTCATTTTCCAGCATTTTGCTTGATTCTGATTAGAGATTAGATGTTCACTACAGTCCCAAGGTGACTTCTTGGCAATGGTGGCAACAGCCACAGATAGGTTCCCTGTGCGCTGGGGGTGGGGCAGTGGGAGCTGTCATCGTGGAAACCTTGGCCTGGCTGGGCTGTGTTTCTTTTCCTGCCCCTCCTATTCTTAGCCTGTCTGGCCTTCTGGCTGGGGCACCTCCAAGCTGTAGAAGTGGTAGTCACCTCTCCATTCCAGCCCTGTCGCATACACCATTGGGCTGGGTCTCCATGCTGGGGCTTCATAGCTTCCAGACACAGAGCAGCTAGGCAACAAGCATTTATTGAGTACCTGTGGTATATAAGTGATTGCACTAAACACTGAGGCGTTTCTTGTGGTAGAAGACCCAGGCCTTTCCCTTGAAGAACTTACATTACACGTGTTAGGGAGCAGTAACCCACCAACCCTGGGCAGGCTGGAAGGGGCCTGGGGTCACAGACCGAGTTTGAGAGCCCCCTAGGGGCCAGCAGGGTAAGGGCCACGATGCTCCCTGCCTAGGCTTGTCCCTGAGTCTCTCTGGCCTCCTCTCCCCGCAGCCTGCTCAACAACTACATGATTTGGAACCTGGTGCGGAAAACAAGCTCCTTCCTCGACCAGCGCTTTCAGGACGCCGATGAGAAGTTCATGGAAGTCATGTACGGGACCAAGAAGGTGAGCCTGCTACTGTGTATGCCTGAATATGGGCTGAGCACCTACTTGATGCCAAGGCGTCTGTGGGAGCACGGGAAGGGACCTTAGCCAGCTGGGAGTGGGCAGAAGCTTCCAGAAGGAGTTATTATGCCAACTAAAGGGTACAGAGGAGTCCTAGCCACTTAGCCAGTTTACAGCCAAAAGTAGTTGCCAGTAGTGATGATAGATGCTCTCCTTGAACAACTTGTGATCCTCACAATGCCTGTGCGGTGGGTACTGTTATTGTCTGCACTTTGCACAGGGGACCCCCAATAGTATTACTTTTTTCCCAGAAACGTAAGACACAGAACAGTGCCTGATTCTTGGAAGCACCATGCGGCTGTTCAGTGTTTCTGTTTTCCTCCCAGTTTGTAATCTGGGAAACCCCAGGCCAGGTGGGCTCTACCTGCCGTTAAATGCCCCCCAACCAGGACCCCTGAGGGTCCATTCTTCCAGAGGCTTCAGGGACCTTCCCTGCCCTCTCACAGGGGAACCTAGCCCCAGTGGAAAGTTTCACAGCCACTTCTACCTTCTTCCCAAGGAAGTAGCTGTCACCCTCTCGCTCATGCAGCCAACTAATGGTTACTCATTGAACTCCTGCCACCGTATGCCAGGCTCTGAGCCCAGTATGGGAATACTGAGACAGTGAGCTGCGGTCTGTACCCCAAGAGCCCACACCGTCTGAGGGAGGTGATAGGAACTGACCAGTTCTCATATGTGCTGATGGGGTACATCAAGCCCAGGGCCCAGAGAGTGGCTGGAAGAGGCCCCAGCTGCAGAGCAATAGAGGCTGGTATGCCAAGCTCACCTGGCACACCTTCCCCAACCCAGATAGCAGCTAGCAAGACCCTAGCAATCCTCCCCAGAGAGCAGGCAGAGTGACTCCAGCTGGACCCCACCCCTGCAACCCTTCCCAGAGTCCAATCCAGATGAGGACTGGTAGAGAATGGCAGGATGTGGGCTCCTGCTTTGAGCCCTGGAATGCATCCCACACATCCTCTCTCCCATCCCCATGCAAACCTACCTCTGGCAGGAAGGGGACTGAGGGAGAGGGTAGCTGGGAACAAGCCCCATTTCTAACCAGAGGCGCTTCCAAGGGCACCACCAGACCTTGGCCGCAAGAGCCATGCTGTCCTGCGGAGGGCAAAGTGGGAACAGTGGGTTTGCTGCCCTGCCCGCCCAACCATCTCGCCTTCCTGCTCATCATGCATCTACCTTGGACTGGCCCTGGGTGAGAGATGTGGCCATAGCCAGGATTCTGTTCCCTGCAGAACTTGGCTTCCCAGGGGACTTTCTATAGAGAGGTTTGATCAGGACCCAGGATGATGGTTCCAGAGATTGTTCTGTCTGTGGAACATACACCCACATCATCTCTCACCTTCCCAGGTTACAGATGAGGAAACGGGCTCAGGGAGGTGAAGGGACTTTCTTAGTCACCCAGCAAGAAAGCAGCAGGGGCCTGGTATGGTGGCTCACGTTTGTAATGCCAACACTTTGAGAGGCCAAGACAGGTGGATCATGTGAGCCCAGCCTGGAAAACATAGCAAGACCCTATCTATTTTTTTTTTTTAATATTTATGTGTTTATTTTAAGAAAAGAAAGCAGCAAGCTTGAATGAAAATCCCAGATCTGATGTTTACAACTTTGAGGCACTTTCAGCTACTCACTTACCGTAATGATAATAATAACCAAAGATAGCATTATTGGATATCTACTTTTTATAGGCATTATAAATTCCTACAACAGCTATTATCCTCTTCCATTTTACAGATGAGGAAACCGAGGCTCAGTGAGGGAAAGGGACTTGTTCAAAGTCGCTTATAGTGAGAGGAGGCTATCAAACCCAACATATCTGATTCCATAGCCCTGAGCTCTGTACCACTCAGCCTCTGCTCTGCAGGAAACAAAAGTTAAGGTCAAGCTTCCCTGTGATTGCCAAGGGCTGATATGGAGGAAAAGTGATGAGGAATTATTATTTAATGAATATAGAGTTTCAGATTTGCAAGATAAAAAAGTTCTGAGCCAGGCACATGGTGCATGCCTGTAGTCCCAGCTACTCTGGAGGCTGAGGCAGGAGGACTGTTTGATCCCAGGAGTTTAAGGCTGCAGCGAGCTATCACTGACTACACCACTGCACTCCAGCCTGGGCAACAGAGTGAGACCCCATCACTTTTTAAAAAATTAATTAATTAGTCAGTTATGGAGTGAGCTTCCCTGGGCCACCTTCAAAGCACAGGGTGCTGCTCGAATGTGGCACTTGGAGCAGGTGGGACACTGGGAGGCCTCAGGAGAGGCAAGGTCAAGTGGGAACCCTGAAGTGGGAGGCTCTGAGCAGGGATCTCTGGATACCCCAGGGCTGATGGGTGAAGGCTGCTGCTTGCCTGTTTCTTAATCTCCAGCCCTCCCTACTCCTCCGCTGTGACAGTGTCTGGGCCTAGGCCAGGTCCCTCCTGCTTGTGTTCAGCCCAACTCAAAGCCACTTCCTAGCTGTGTGACCTTGGGTAGTCCTTATACATCTCTGAGCCTCCGTTTTTTTAAATCTGCAATTGGAGATCATTCCTGACCTCACCTCACAGACCTCACCTTTGTGAATGGCCTCCATTTGGGAAAAAGCATAGAACATGGGAAGCAGTGTGGTGTGTGGGTTTATTCATCCTGGCAGGGAGGGAGCCTGCCGTGAGAAAACAGCATGGGATTTGGAGTCAGAAGATCCATGTTTGAATTGGTTCTTCTAACCACACCTTAGGCAGATTGCTTCGTTGGGGCAGGGGCTCAGTCTCCCATCTGTAAAAAGGGGTAACAGATCCCTGCCTTGCATAGCCAAGGGCCGCCTAAGATGACACGGGGGGATCCCTGTGAAGTATGTTCCGACTGCTGAAGCACTGCACGCAGCTGTTTCCCATCAGCTGTCACCCATTTGTGACTTGAGACTTCCAGCAGGGAGGAAGGAACCCCTTGCGGAGGGCTCCTTGTATTACAGTGAGGAAGAAGTTTAAAAAAAATGCAGCCAGGTCAGGGTGGAGGACGCTGCCTGGCTGCTCCTTATCTTCGCAGACTTGACTCATAGATCACCTCCAAGATGCAGGCTTCCTGACCGGTCAGATCGATCTGACCCTTGCTCCTTTTGGAGATTTTTCTCACCATCCTGTAGGACTTCCAGGACTTCTTGACTTGTAGGCAGAGAGCGTGGCTCTGAAGGAAGACATTGAAGCCGGACTTTCTGAGTTCAAATTCTACCTCAGGCTGGGTGCAGTGGCTCATGCCTGTAATCCCAGCACTTTTGGAGGCCAAGGCTGGTGGATCACCTGAGGCCAGGAGTTCAAGACCACCCTGGCCAACATGGTGAAAGCCCACCTCTACTAAAACTACAAAAAATAGCCGAGTATAGTGGCACACGTCTGTGATCCTAGCTACACGGGAGGCTGTGGCAGGAGAATTGCTTGAACCTAGGAAGCAGTGGTTGCAGTAAGCCGATGTCACACCACTGCACTCCAACATGGAAAACAGAGCAAGACTCCATCTCAAAAAAAAAAAAAAAAAAATCTACCTCAACCACTTACTCCCTGGGTGATCCCTTTGGCCAAGTGATTTAACTTCTCTGTGCCACAGTTTTTTATCTGCAAAAAGAAACACAGAGTCTGGCCGTGGTGGCTCACACCTATATTCCTAGCACTTTGGCAGGCTGAGGCGGGCAGATCACCTGACGTCAGGAGTTTGAGACCAGACTGGCCAACATGGTGAAACCCTGTGTCTACTAAACGTACAAAAATTAGCCAGGCGTAGCGGTGGGCCCCTGTAATCCCAGCTACTCGGGAGGCTGAGGCAGGAGAATCTTACTGTAAGCAGTATATGCCGTAGGGGCCGGCACACAGTAAGCACTCATTCCACTGCTTCACTTTACTGCGATTACTGCTTGGATGGTGCTAGTACATGTCTGTTTCTCTCACTGGGTGTTCTGGGCATTTCAGTTGAGACCCAGGAGTGCAGGCTGACTGTTGATTCATCTCTAGCTTCCGAAGACCTAGCACAGTCAGGTTGCAGGGGAACTGCTCGTAGAACACTGGATGCGTAAATGAATGAAAGCTCGTGTGAAGGAATGGGTTTATCCAGAGAATCTCCAGAGAAGACGACGCATAAGAAAGTCTGTCTGTGATTCGGCCCTCACAGCCTGGAGCCTCCACGGAGCCTCAAATTAGAGTCCCCCTAGTCCTGACCTCCTGTGTGGTCGGCCTCAGCCAGACACAGACCACGTGTCTAGCTTTGGGCTTCTCAGCCGCAGGAGGGCAAGCAGGGGAGGGAGGGAGAGGCTGAGGGCAAGGCATCCAAATGGACATGTAGTTGGGAAAACTAAAACAACAAGGGTGAGATGAGAAGAGGGGCCCTTCCTTCCTTCTTTCTTGCCTAAAAGAAATTTTGTAGCTAAGGCATAATTTACATACAATGAAAATGCAGTGCACATTAATATACAGTTCAGTGAGTTTTGGTTTGGTTTGGTTTTGAGATGGAGTCTCACTCTGTCACCCAGGCTGGAGTGCAGTGGCGCAATCTCAGCTCACTGCAGCCTCCACCCCCAGGGTTCAAGTGATTCTCGTGCCTCAGCCTCCC